>NC_091118.1:2781039-3122710 GCF_040183065.1 Periplaneta americana
GCAGGTGAAATGATATTCTGGTTAAAATTTTTTGTCTTCACACAAGTAATGGCAGCTTTTATGTCCTCCGTATGTTTCTTTAGGTTCTTAACCAACTTCAGGCATCCACAACTAACGAGATTTCCTTTCGCAGTGCCGACAACTTGAGACAACATAATACAGGGACACCATTTTATTTTTACTTCAATTTTTATTGTACCTGAGTTTTTTAATATACTCCACTCCCACCCCTTCTACTAACGAAGTTCCAACTGTCCTCCACACAGAACCGAGGCCGCATATAGTAAGCAGTACTGAGTTAGTGAGTATAGTACGTTCCAGAAAATATGTTCGCGTTTTCCAGTGACGAAAACTTCCAATATTGAACCATATTTTCGCACAGGTACTGTCGTCCGTTTACCTACGTCGCATCCCGGTTTCCCCCACCTGCTTCTGCTCGCTCCACTGTAACGGCTAGTGGCTGGGCTGTCTTAGCTCTTTTCTGAAAACATTAATTTCTGTTAGGAATTAATTGGACGTCTACGTAATATTATACAACTGTTTAAAATAACTTAAATAAAAGGGCCTCGTTAAGTAATTAACTGTCACGTGATTTCCTGCCTTTCTACGAGCCTGTGACAAAACCACTTGGACGGACAGTAGATAACATGTCTGAGTAATTTTATCTGTGCGGGTCGGGCAGAAGTGAAGATTGAATTTACAGTACGTAAGGTACTCTTTTATAGAGTAGGTACAGAATTATTTCAACATGAGTTACTAGTACGAAGGACGAAACTGGTAATTGGGATTAGGTACAATAGTCTATAGTGCGATAATATGCACATTAGAACTGAAGCCTGTATCGATATGAACGGCCACCATTTTCAAAAATGTGTTTAAATATCCATAATATGATTATTTTTCAATTTAACTTCATTCTCTGTATTGTACGCTAATGTGCTGTAGACAGTATAATATGCACTGCATAATGAATACGTCCACATGGACAGCTCAGTTCGTGAGTAAAAACATTCATTGTTAATACTGTACTGTATTTTGATTAAACAAAAACCTAATTAAAGTTATCAAACTGAAAATCGCGATATTTCCTAGTTTACGTAAATGAATGAACTACTTTTCTTCCCTCCTATACCTAGTAAAGTGATTTGTTTATATTTTACGCCAGTATCATCGAACTCCAGTCGTGGAAGGGGGTAGCAAACGGTGTTTCCGGTTCTCAGCCGTTAATCCAAAGGTATAGCCAGGTTAATATTAAAAATGTTAGTAAAAATAAAATTATGTCCCTGTATAAAACACATACACAGTCCGTATAGTACAAAAATGAATCTTGTCTTCTTCTGTCTGGGATCGAACCACTGTCCACTGGTTATTTACCTGTCAGTTGAGGTAGAGGCTTCTGTTTTCCAAACACATCACCGTGCAGTTTTCTCTTTTGGAATTTATGTCAGTTTGGCAGCAGATTTGCTTCCATGTGATCGCTTTAGCAAAACAGAAAGGCAACATTAAAACGACCACAGGTCAGGCCCTGTCATGGCAGAAGCAATTACCTGATGTACCAAATTAATGAATTCCTGACTGAAATCTGCTTACAGGCCATCCTAAACCCGACACAACTCTTCGCAAGTGCTTCAAAAATGTTTCAAGTCACAGAGGTTCAACTTGGGGATTTGAGATATTTCTTTCTCACACTTTGTGGCCTGGTTCTTACCGTGAAATTCGGAAATCGAAAAACAGCTAAAAGATTTTCTAGGTCATAATTATAAAGCATGAAAATACTTAATGTCAGTGTCCTTGCTTCAAGACAGGAGACTTATAAGGCAAGAATGCAGTAAGGTACAAAATACTTTGTGTGAGATCGTGCGTATTTGCTTGGTTTCCGCACAGAACCAATACGCGGTAAGTGTGAAATACCACATTCAGTATTCCCAACGTAACACACATAACAATTCCCCTCTTCTTACCGCTTAAGCGCGACATTCATTTCACTGCTTTAGGCTTTTAACATATTATTTTTAGAAACGTTTAACATAGTAATAATTATAAATTGGAAACTTACCACTGCAATTTCACCTAAATTGCACTGTTAATTATTGTTTTTAAATATTTGCAAAAATTAAGTAAACTCTACAACTCCACTAAAGTTACTGCATTCGTGATGCAAGTAACATTAAGGAAGCCGTGAAAAATCAACAAGATTCCAAATGCCGATGTTATTACTGCAATATGTTATATAAATAATATTGTTAAAATATTAAAATGAAAAATAAATCATTACATAACCTTACCGTTTGTTTTAAGTTCGCATTTATACACTGGGGGAAAAAAAGACAGACGTATATCACGGCCTGCTGGAGTATAGTAAACACAGAAAACATTTTAAAGCAACAATGTTGAAGATAGATATTTTTGTTTTCCAAAATTGCCGTCATCGAACAGAAACCAAGATGGAGACTTCATTGCAACTAATTAGAAATTCGTCTTTCAGGTATGTAATAAACGATCTTCGCACAAAATAATGTACGATACACGAGCGGTATGTTTGTTTTCATGTTCTCGGAAATTAAAAATGCTCAACTACGTTTCGCTTTTTCAATCTTTTCCTCGAACATGAAAAGTTCAACATACCGCTCTTGTATATAGTTGCAATTTTGCAGCTGTGTTATAAATGGTATGGTCTATATACTAAATTCTTTTTAGGTTAGTTTTTCAACATGAAGGGCACTTTTGGAGTTATTACACTTTTTTTTATAAACGTAATATCTCAGGTACATTTTTCTCCGAAACTATTTAAGGTAGAGATATGAACATTAGAGGCGTTCTGAAATGTGTGGGATGAAAAAAATTACAGACGCATTTTCATGAACTTGAACTCTGGATTTTCTACCGTAGGCTGTCTCTATCTACATCATAGTAGATATAAATCTACTCCACAGCATTGGAAACTCGGGGTTTGAACACCCTGTGACGTCAAGTTTCATTTGTATGGGCTGCGTGGTGCTTATTGTGTTTACAAGATGGACACAGACACTGATTGGCCAATCACAAAGACAGATCTGACAAGTGTTTAGTCCTCTCTACTATGACGTCACGTTTTCTCCGACGCTGATTGACACAGTTCGTGGCCAGCTACACCTGGGGGCGCAATGCGTGGACCGCAGTCAAAATATTGATTCTGGCACAAATTTAATCAGTTCCACTTCGGTGAGGACTGTAAACAATGAGACTTGTTTAAAGAACTGGAACTGGATAAATAGTTCCGATGCGTTCCTGGAATCCTCGATTCTGTGGTGGGGGACGGGAAGTTAATAAAGAGGCGTAACAAAACAAGGCAGCTAGTAACATTATCTTGAATGTAATACGTACACGATGATTGCTTGAAATAAAAATTTTAATTCGTTATATATACGTTTCCAATAGGAATGTTGACACCTGCGTATTGTACTTTGAAACACACAGTATAATAATAATAATAATAATAATAATAATAATAATAATAATAATTCCATCGCTGCGGAGTAAAGGTAAGCAGGCCTGGCCGTGAGACGACCGGGTCCGGCTTCAAATCCTTGTTGGGACAAGTTAAGTAACTGATGTTTCTTCCGGGGTTTTCCCTCAACCCATTAAGAGGAAATGCTGGGTAACTTTCAGCGTTGAACGCTGGACTCATTTCGATAGCATCATCACCTTCATTTCACTCAGAAGCTACATAAAGATAGCAATTGATAAAATGTCATAAGACAACCAAATAAAAAATAACAATAATAACGATAATAATAATAATTTATATTTATATTTATTTATTTATATTCACTTACATTTAATGTGCTGTACATCAGCCAGTGGCCAATTACAATTCAGCACAAAGACATATAACAAAAACAATAGCAATGATATAAATTACAATAAAAGTACAATGGAATAATTATTTAAATAATGACAGTTAAATAAGATGATAATTGCAAATGAAAGAATGGAATCATAAATAGTATTACAAAGATATACAAGATGACGAGAATATTATAATACAAATCTAAACAAAAGACATAAATTAATAACAATTGATATAAAACTCAAAAAGTATATACTACACATTAAATGGATCCAAGTTCATCCCGTGCAAATTAGCATTTTTATACATCTGCAGACCGGAGACAGAGATTTAGAATTTCTATTATAAAAAAAATATGAAATCTTAAACCCTTAGCAGGAATACGAAGACTGATATTGCTTATGAAAGATTCACAATCAATATCACCCTTAATGACTTTACAAAAAAATAAATAATCAAGATCCTGACGTCTGGTGAACAAACTACCGCAATTGAAATAATTGCATTTAATCTCGTAGTTATAATCGGAATTTGGTAAAAATCTATAAGAACACAAGGAAATAAATTTTCTTTGAATATTCTCCAATTTAGCCGAGTCAGTGGAAGTAATGGAGTTCCATACAACAGATGCATATTCAAGCTTGGATCTAACCAATGTATAGTATAAAATTAATAAACACATAGGAGTAGAAAAAGAATAAGTTATAGACCTAATTAGACCAAGCATTCTTAATGAATGGGTATAAATATATTGCACATGATCATGAAAATATAATTTTGAATCAAGTAGGACACCAAGATCTCTAATACAATCTGTCCTAGTAATTACGACATTACTGAGAGAATAGTTAAATTTTAGGGAGATAGTTTTCCGTGAAAAGGAAATAACAAAAGTTTTGGATTGATTAATTTTCATTCCATTTTCAACAGACCATTGTGAAATTGAATTAATGTCATTTTGTAGAATTTGACAATCAGCCGAACTATTAATTTTACGAAAGATTTTGAGATCATCTGCAAATAAAAGGCAGCTAGAACTTATTCTTTTTCTTATATCATTTATAAATAATAAAAATAAGAGAGGTCCCAATGTTGACCCTTGAGGAACTCACATAAACTATTAAATGGAATCGAGAGTGAATGACCTAGTCTAACACAAGATTGTCTGTCTGTTAAATAATTTTCAAACCAATTAACTCAGTTAGTGGAGAGACCAAAATTACTTAATTTATGTAATGAAATTTTGTGAGGAACAACATCAAATGCTTTGCTAAAATCAAAATAAATTGAATCAATTTGACCTTGAGTTTCAACTGCAGGAATTATGAGATTCATAATAATAATAATAATAATAATAATAATAATAATAATAATAATAATAATAATAATGGTGCTCTATACAGTTCACGATAGGAACAGAGCGGAAATACATTGTTGTCGCGTACGTTGAAATGTAAAACAAAGGGTTGCCAACTGCAGCGTTGTTAAACATCCATGCATGCCAACCGCAGCTTCCTCCTCGTAGGTGTCGTAGACTCCGGCTAGGAAATAGTGCCGGAAGTGAGCTGCGAGTCTGCTCGTCTTTGTTAATTATTTTGGCCCCACACAGAGACCTGTGTAATTAAATCAGCCCCCTCTTTGCCCCCTGGAATAATCCGTCGCGCTCCTCGGCGAATATTGCTGCGCGTTTGACGACAGTGTTTTGTCAGCCTCTTAGCGTAGTCAGATGTCTAACCACAAATAAACGAGCTGAGCTGGAAGAAGGCGGCACCCGGTACAGATCGGCTTGAGTGACTTGTTTGAGTTGTGTTGTCTTAGGCCGTGACGAAAAAGAAAGCATTGAAGTAATAATAATAATAATAATAATAATAATAATAATAATAATAATAATAATAATAATAATTCACTGTGGGCTAAAGCAAGGAGATGCACTATCACCTTTACTTTTTAACTTTGCTCTAGAGTATGCCATTAGGAAAGTCCAGGATAACAGAGAGGGTTTGGAATTGAACGGGTCACATCAGCTGCTTGTCTATGCGGATGACGTGAATATGTTAGGAGAAAATACACAAACGATTAGGGAAAACGCGGGAATTTTACTTGAAGCAAGTAAAGAGATAGGTTTGGAAGTAAATCCCGAAAAGACAAAGTATATGATTATGTCTCGTGACCAGAATATTGTACGAAATGGAAATATAAAAATTTGGAGATTTATCTTTTGAAGAGGTGGAGAAGTTCAAATATCTTGGAGCAACAGTAACAAATATAAATGATACTCGGGAGGAAAATAAATGCAGAATAAATATGGGAAATATGCCTATTATTATTCGGTTGAGAAGCTTTTATCATCCAGTCTGCTGTCAAAATATCTGAAAGTATTTATAAAACAGTTATATTACCGGTTGTTCTTTATGGTTGTGAAACTTGGACTCTCACTTTGAGAGAGGAACATAGGTTAAGGATGTTTGAGAATAAGGTTCTTAGGAAAATATTTGGGGCTAAGAGGGATGAAGTTACAGGAGAATGGAGAAAGTTACACAACGCAGAACTGCACGCATTGTATTCTTCACCTGACATAATTAGGAACATTAAATCCAGACGTTTGAGATGGGCAGGACATGTAGCACGTATGGGCGAATCCAGAAATGCATATAAAGTGTTAGGTGGGAGGGCCGAGGGAAAAAGACCTTTGGAGAGGTCGAGACGTAGATGGGAGGATGATATTAAAATGTATTTGAGGGAGGTGGGATATGATGATAGAGAATGGATTAATCTTGCTTAGGATAGGGACCGATGGCGGGCTTATGTGAGGGCGGCAATGAACCTTCGGGTTCCTTAAAAGCCATTTGTAAGTAAGTATATGAGTTGTTATCCTTCGAAATGATTTGAACACCAGATGGCTTACGTGTTTGGTTGTTGTGGTGATGAAGAAAGCACAGCTTTGATGTTTGTGTAGCGTTCTTTTGTTTAATGTTGGAGATTTTAGACAAATCATTAAAATTATTCTGGAATGTTTCATAGGCTAACAGAATAACTGGCGCAGATACGTAGATGATATCTGAAATAAGATCACTAAAACAACATAGACTAGGAAGGAGACAAAATTTAACTCCAACACGAAAATACACAATACAATTAGGACCTAGCAAGTTACGTTTAACAAACACCTTACAAGGAAATTGAAACAATTGTTACGTCAAATAAGGTAGCAATACATTTAGAGCAAAGTAATATGGAGAAGGCAGTCTGAAATAATATCGGAACGAGGCCGTACTTCATTTGTTTCGTTTACAAATAAAAATAAAATGTGACTAACTTAAAGCTACAATGAAGTATTGTGTTAGATAATGGTTGAAACAATATAAAAGTGACCTCTGTTCCTTTGTTTTCTGAAATAATGAAATTGAAGCCAATGTAAACCGACAGTTAGAGGTCATGTAAAAGAAATAGACTAAAACAATATGGAAAATAAAATACTTCAAAGCAGATGGACTGAACAATTGCTAATGAAACACAGGACGGAAAATAACAATAAAATTATACGCTGCAAATGAAGGAAATAAAACGTGATTAATTTGTTTGGTGATATAATATAATTTAAAAGAACAGTTACATTTGAGGGGAGAGGATGGTATTTTTTGTTGAAAAATGAGTAAATTATAGAAAAAACATATTTAAAATACTCTGTGATATGTGTGGAATGCATTGCATAACATTTTGTGGGTATTTGTGCCCTTATCGGATGTTGAGATGTCATTTTTATACTTCCTGCGCTATTGATTTTTAAATCACACGCCAACTTTTATTGTTGTTTCTGGTAAATTAAATTTTCAAAAACAAATCTTTTCTTTAAAATACCCTTTGATATATGTGGAATGCATTGCATAACATTTTGTGGGTATTTGTGTCCTTATCGGATGTTGAGACGTCATTTTTATACTTCCTACGCTATGGATTTTTAAATCACACGCCAACTTTTATTGTTGTTTCTGGTAAATTAAATTTTCAAAAACAAATCTTTTCTTTAAAATACCCTTTGATATATGTGGAATGCATTGCATAACATTTTGTGGGTATTTGTGTCCTTATCGAATGTTGAGACGTCATTTTTATACTTCCTACGCTATGGATTTTTAAATCACACGCCAACTTTTATTGTTGTTTCTGGTAAATTAAATTTTCAAAAACAAATCTTTTCTTTAAAATACCCTTTGATATGTGTGGAATGCATTGCATAACATTTTGTGGGTATTTGTGCCCTTATCGGATGTTGAGACGTCATTTTTGTACGTCCTACGCTATGGATTTTTAAATCACACTCCAACTTTTATTGTTGTTTCTGGTAAATTAAATTTTCAAAAACAAATCTTTTCTTTAAAATACCCTTTGATATGTGTGGAATGCATTGCATAACATTTTGTGGGTATTTGTGCCCTTATCGGATGTTGAGACGTCATTTTTATACGTCCTACGCTATGGATTTTTAAATCACACTCCAACTTTTATTGTTGTTTCTGGTAAATTAAAATTTCAAAAACAAATTTTTTCTTTAAAATACCCTTTGATATTTGTGGAATGCATTGCATAACATTTTGTGGGTATTTGTGCCCTTATCGGATGTTGAGATGCCATTTTTAAACTTCCTGCGCTATGGATTTTTAAATCACTCGCTCACTTTTATCGGTTTCCAGTAACTTAATTTTTTTTGCTACATTGCCAGACAAAAATGGATATAATTTCTGAACTATTAAAGACACATGCATGAAATTTAGTACACACATTCTTTAGACTATTAGGAAACTTTTCTCTGTAACAGAATTTTGTTAATTGATTTCATTTAAAAAATGCGGTCGTTTGTTTGCAAGAAAGGAAATCAGAAAAGTGTTATTAAATTTTAATTGTTTATTTTACAAACGTAGGGACTAATACCAAAATTCTGTTACAAACAGTTTGTAGAACATGATTGTTTTCAAATACATTGCAAGAAACCGTTTGAGTCTATCTTTAAAGACGGTTTAGATATATCGGTTTTAGTACAATCCTGCATTGGGCATATTTTTTTCAAATTTGGGCCCCCAAATAATTTTTTTTTTTCAAAATATTTATATTTGGTTGTGTTGCTACAGCTATGAGCTCTCTACATACAAAAAGTTAATATTTTACACAAAATAGGAAAAAAGTTAAGAAAAATACCACCCTCTCCCCTTAAGTAATAATGTCAGGGAAAGCCAGTATAGAAAAGAAAACGAACGTGCTTCATTTGTTTCGTTAAACATTGAAATAGCCTATAAAACTAACAATTAGTTATGGGGTTATTCCATGTAAACATTTATATAAGCACTAAAATATAATTGTAGAGTTAATTTTTTGTGGATTTCAGAAGTAATAATATTAAAACAAATTTTCTTTTTAATTTTTATTTGACAATTTTTGTACATTACTACTATCAATTGTGCTTAAATAATTAACGTTACAGTAATATGAGACTTGTGGAGAGGGTGACGTCCATTAACGTTCCTCAAAGCATCAACAAATCAGTGTGCCTTTTCTCTTGAGGCGACGATCAGGCCGTGCAGGGGGCAGGTTCCGAGGAATCTTGTTGATTAAGTTGTTAGAATGTGTTGACAATGTTGCAAATAAGCGTGTGTAGGAAGAATGAATTACAGTCTCTATTTTGGCTAGGCCTAGATCTGAATGAAGTGTTTCATTTCTGATGTACCATGGTGCTCCAGTGATTATCCTTAGTGGCCGATTTTGGAATGTTTGAATACGCTTGATTTGGCTTATAGAAGCCGATCCCCATAATGAACATCCATAGAGCCAAATAGGTTTGAGAAGCATTACATATATTAACCTTTTGTTGGAAAGGGAAAGACTAGAGCTGGAAAGTATTGCTTTCAATCGATGAAGTCTGTACCTTAATCTCTGGAGGGTGTAAGTGAGATGTTTATGCCAGGTCAAGCGACTGTCTAGGATGAGTCCAAGATATCGTACTTCTTCATGCTGTGGTACTGGTGAACAGTTGAGGTATAACGGAAGTACTTTTTCTTTTTTGAGGTATGTGAATTTTACTGTTGATGACTCATTTGTGTTCATGACTGTTCTACATTTTTTGTTCCATATTTCAATTTCTTGAAGAAAGTTTTGTAGAATGGTTGTCACTTGCAAATCAAGATTTCAGGTATAACTCCCTGTAAAGTTTGATTTGAATAATTTCGAGGGAAAAATTGTTCCGGAGCCGGGTATCGAACCCGGGACCTTTGGTTTAACGTACCAACGCTCTACCACTAAGCTACTCGGGAACTCTAACCGACACCGATCCAATTTTTCCCTCTATATCCACAGACCTCAAAGTGGGCTGACAACCGTCAAGCAACCAACTTCGAGTGCACACTAACTCCGTGTGACTTAAATTGTGGTTTTCTGTTAACGAACAGTGACGTGTATTATGCAAATCAAGATTTCAGGTATAACTCCCTGTAAAGTTTGATTTGAATAATTTCGAGGGAAAAATTGTTCCGGAGCCGGGTATCGAACCCGGGAAAATTGGATCGGTGTCGGTTAGAGTTCCCGAGTAGCTCAGTGGTAGAGCGTTGGTACGTTAAACCAAAGGTCCCGGGTTCGATACCCGGCTCCGGAACAATTTTTCCCTCGAAATTATGGTTGTCACTTGTTCACCAGTATCTCCTTCGCTAAGGACAGCAATGTCATCAGCGAACTGAGCTACAGTTAGAGAATCTGATTTAGGTGTTGGTATGTCATGAGTGTAAATTAAATAGAGAAAAGGGGCTAGAATGCTCCCTTGAGGTACACCTGCAGAAATATATCTAATCTGAGACTGTACACCTTCGTATATTACTGAATAAGTTCGTCTTCTAAGAAATGATTGAATTAAACGGTAGTATGTGTCAGGAAGATGGTTTTTTAGTTTGAATAAGAGGCCATTACGCCACACTTTATCGAACGCCTTTTCTGTATCAAGAAAAAGGCCTAAACAGATTTGTTTCTTTTCATAGGTGTCAAGAATTATGTCAATAATCCTGCGTAATTGTTGCGTACAGGAATGCATTTTTCTGAATCCAAATTGAGTATTTGGTAACAATGATTCGAGATGCGTTAATAGTCTTGGTAATAAAAGACGCTCAAATATTTTTGAAAAGAGAGGCAGAAGACTTATAGGTCTGTAGTTAAATGGATCAGTACGAATTTTATTCGGTTTAGGAATCATCACAATATTAGCGTGCTTCCATGTTGAAGGAAAATATGATAAGCGTATCATTGCATTGTATATCTGTGTAGTAATAATATTAATTTTATGGTTATTGACATGTAGCAACAAAATACTGATAGTTTGTGTCCCGCAATATATCATATTTTTTTTTAATTTAACCCTTAGCTTCATTTGTTTAAACCTTTTCGGACTGTAAAGAAAACAACTATCGCAATGTCCATATTTTTATGTGTTGTACAATATTATAGTATTGTGAAATTTTAATTCTCCTACCAATTTTTTTTCTATTCTATTAAAATTATAGCATATAGCCTATTAACCTGTTGTATCCCATGGGATACTTTGTCAATTTAAGGATTAAAGAATGGATAAAATTAAATATCTTGAATCTATGCTTTCCGTAATTGGTTGAACTCACCTACGTATATTGAAAGTTGAAACACAATGCGAAACCCTTATTAAGTTTTATGGTTTTTCAAGAAAACTTCCACCTTGTTGTCAACTCCTAGATATGAAATACATACTTTTCTGGAATTCGTCTCCCTCATCCCTTATAAAATAGCCCTGTCTACACTGTGTGCAAGTGAGAGCATAACTATCTTCTTCTCTTTCTAAAATCTGGTAATTCGATTACAATAGGGGCCGGTCTTCTATTTCGACCGCTGTACTTTTGCACTTGCAGTTTCTGTACCGAGTTTGTATATGAAGGTTGTGTGTTTAGTTTGATAAACAAAAAAAAAAATCAGTTTTCTGTGGTTTGTGAAAAGTGTAAACTCCATTCCGTCATATGAGAATTTGAGATATAAACTCGGTGAAACGTTTGGATTTAAATTGAACGATCGTGGAGAAGTGCTTGACAGAAAAAAAATTTTTCGCGTTTAGTGATGCAGGAAACATTGTTACAAAAAGTAGAGCGGCACTTAATTCGGAGCATGTGAATGCACTCACATGTTTAAAATGATGGATGTGCAGATACATGTAAAGTATGTATATGATTAAAAAGTTGACACAATGTCACAACTATCACAAAGCGGTCACAACCGTGACATTCAATGAAAAGTATTGGACACACATGTATTATATGTATATGTGCCCTTAAGCTTTGCTATTTAATGTATCAGAAAGAAAAAATAAGTTGGCGTTACTTATCCCAAAACTTCACAGAAATCTTGTGGGAACTTCATGTCAAGAAATTGTCACAACCGTCACAAAACAGTGTGTTCTGTGATATCTACAGTCTTTATTATGATATCCTTTTAAAATGTAGAAATAAATTTTTGCAGAAATGACCTTGAACGTTAATAGTAATATGCGTTACAAGAGCGGTATGTTGATGTTTTCATGTTCGAGGAAAAGATTGAAAAAGCGAAACGTAGTTGAGCTTTTTTAATTTCCGAGAACATAAAAACAAACATACCGCTCGTGCATCGTACATTATTTTGTGCGAAGATCGTTTATTACATACCTGAAAGACGAATTTCTAATTAATTGCAATGAAATCTCCATGTTGGTTTCTGTTTAATGATGGCAACTTCGGAACACCAAAATATCTTTCTTCGACATTGTTGCTATAAAATGTTTTCTGTGTTTACTATACTCCAGCAGGCCGTGATATATTTCTGTCTTTTTTTTTCCCCCAGGCTATAAATGCGAACTTAAAACAAACGGTAAGGTTATGTAATGATTTATTTTTCATTTTAATATTTTAACAATATTATTTAGGCTATATAACATATTGCAGTAATAACATCGGCATCTGGAATCTTGTTGATTTTTTCACGGCTTCCTTAATGTTACTTGTATCAGGAATGCAATAAGTTTCGTGGAGTAGTAGACTTTACTTAATGTTTGCAAATATTTAAAAACAATAATTAACATTGCAATTTAGGTGAAATTGCAGTGGTAAGTTTCCAATTTATAATTAGTACTATGTTAAACGTCTCTAAAAATAATATGTTAAAAGCCTAAAGCAGTAAAATGAATGTCGCGCTTAAGCGGTAAGAAGAGGGAAATTGTTATGTGTGTTACGTTGGGAATACTGAATGTGGTATTTCACACTTACCGCGTATTGGTTCTGTGCGGAAAACAAGCAAATACGCACGATCTCGCACAAATAAATTTACAGTACAGCAGACAAATGAATGAAGGAAAAAGAAGGAATCTTGATTTCGAAGAATTTGACGTAAATACGGCATCTGTTAAAATTACTTTTTAGGTCAAGTCACATTTGGATATAAACGTATTTATGTCGAAAAAATGCAAATTAAAGTAGCAGCAGTAGTCCAAAATATACTCCGTCAAATAATCAGTTATATAATGGAATGGGACGGACCGCGTCGAAAACCCATAAATAAATGAATGAAAACGAAAGCGTTTCACGAGTTTCTTATAATCATGAAGCACCAACATTGCAGGCAAGTAACAGAATGTATGGAAACAATGAAATAGAAATTAAATTGCATAGCCTACGAATGTTTCGGTGTTAGAGACAGACATAGCCTAAGACAAGATTGTTCATTATCACAAAAAGTCTCTAATATTTTAAATTTATATTAATGAAATTGCTTCGTAATGGACTTTCAGTTACTAAGTACGTATTAGTTTATGAAACTGAGAAAGATACGACAACAAAACTTCATAAATTTAATGTTGAGCTATTCCATCTCAAATCGACCGAAATATAGAGAAAATTGACATTACAATTTCTAAATGCAATGGAACTTTTTTTGTACGTACAGAACTGTGATACAATGTTTTGTGCAAAGTTTGAGGCATCAGAACTTAATAGCGTTTAAATTTAAAATATTTAAATTTATCGTATTTTCATAAAATTAGCAACTTTAAACTGTTGTAGCTCCGAAACCCTTTCACCCAATGATCAAAATCATGGTTTATTTTGATGCTGAGAAATTAAAGTTTATATTGACATATAAAACAGATTTTCTTACTTTTTATGGAAATGGAGATCTTTAGATTTTTCTTCATTAAGACGCCTTTGACCACGAAAAAATATTTTTAAAATATATAATTAGATTCCGCATTGAAAGTACAAATAAACACATATTTTTTTACTGATGGCACGTTGATAAGAAAGTATTGAAAATATCAAATAAAGAAAATAAATAGTACGCGCGTGAACTAACCAGCTGACTGTGAGGCGGGAGCTAGCCGAGACAAGCAAGGCCAGGAGACAAACACA
The DNA here is from genome assembly GCF_040183065.1 of Periplaneta americana. NCBI lineage: Eukaryota > Metazoa > Arthropoda > Insecta > Blattodea > Blattidae > Periplaneta > Periplaneta americana. The sequence goes on from NC_091118.1 coordinate 2,795,299, forward strand.
TGATGTGTCGTCTAGTAGCGCATAGCTGTGCTAGCTTTATCACAAGTTTTCATGAACACAGGAGTAAAATGACGCCCAACGCTCGCTTATCTTCAGCTCTCGGCCAGTGCGTGCGGTACTACGCAGTTCAAGTCTAGGCGTGTGAAAATAATTTATTTAATACCCTCGAAACTTATTGTCGTGCCACTAAGCAAACAATGCCGAATCCCTCTTAATAATGCAATGTTTTTTCTCAATATTTTTTTACATTTTTACAAATGGCCAAAAAGCCCAAAAGCAAGTAAAATGAGGTTATCTGTCTCTCTGTGTACAATAAAAATAAGTATTACTTCTTAACATAACCTACCAAATGTCAGCTTCAAAATGAGCTCTCGTTCAATTTTCTGCAGTAAATGGTTCCAGAGTTCTGAGCGCTGAAAGAGGCTTGTTTTTTATAAAATACGCTAAATTTGTCGCTCAATAGTACGAAAACCGTTTGACTTTCGATAGTATATTTTTGAAAATGCACTCTCCTCAGCACCTTGTATAAGTAGGGAAAAAATTAGAGTATAAAAAATGCGAGGTTTTTTACTGATCGATTTCATATGGAATAAATAGCCAGTTTATAAGTCATCGGCATCATAAAGACAACTTTAAAATTTCCACAAAATTATAAGAAACTAGATCAGCATTATTGTGTAGTGCAAAGTACCCTGCTGTACGGTGATGGGAATATATGAAGTAAAAAATAGAACAATACGTGGACGAGGCGCACTTCAGCTGTTTTGTCTTGTTTGTAAGTTGCAGTCTGTGCCTACAGTGATGACGCTAGCTACAACAAATGGGGCTATTCTAGTACGTGCATAGACAATGCGCCGACATTTTGGATCTGGTAATTGAAGCTCTCCTAACACGGCACCATAATGCCGATAATCTCTGATAATGCACAACACCGCTATCTCGACAGACCAGCTTCAGGCAGGCGCTAGTTCCTGCCGCGTCTTCACTTCCCCTCGCCTGTTGTGTTCTTTCCCTCACGTCGCTTTTGTCCTTGAATTTCTCTTTATCCTGTTCCTCTCTTTTCTTATTAATTTTCTTTCTATACGAAGAGAAATTTTTGTGATTTAAAAAAAATATATATATCTTCAATTTTTCGAGAAAATGTATGTCCTTTTATAACATCAGCGAAAATTAAATTTTTTTTTCGGGCATGGCGTTTGTCTGTGTTCAGCCATGTCTCCGTAGCTACTCAATATCTAGGAGTCAGTTCACGTAGAAATTATACCTATAGACAGAGATGATAGATTTTAGCAACTTCAAATTAAGCATTTAGATATTTAAATATTATTACGATACAAGGTTGGGAAGTGCTTTCTGCAAACTCGAGGAAAAATGTGAAAAAAGAACAGAATTACTTTTTCAATTTCCCTGATTTTGTAATGAACTTCACAATGGTAATATGCGTTACAAGAGCGGTATGTTGAAGTTTTCATGTTCGAGGAAAAGTTTGAAAAAGCGGAACGTAGTTGAGCTTTTTTAATTTCCGACAATTGAAAGAAAACATACCGCTCGTGTATCGTATATTATTTTGTGCGAAGATCGTTTATTACATACCTTAAAGAGGAATTTCTAATTAGTTGCAATGAAATCTCCATCTTGGTTTCTGTTCAATGACGGCAAATTTGCAAAACAAAAATATCTATCTTCAACATTGTTGCTTTAAAATGTTTTCTGTGTTTACTATACTCTAGGAGGCCGTGATATACGTCTGTCTTTTTTCCCCCAGTCAATTACGAATCTGTAATCTTGTCGATTTTTTCACGGCTTCCTTAATGTTACTTGCATCACGAATGCAGTAACTTTAGTGGAGTTGTAGAGTTTACTTAATTTTTGCAAATATTTGAAAACAATAATTAACAGTGCAATTTAGGTGAAATTGCAGTGGTAAGTTTCCAATTTATAATTATTACTATATTTAACGTCTCTAAAATAATATGTTAAAAGCCTAAAGCAGTAAAATGAATATGTCACTTTAGCGGTAAGGAGAGGGAAATTGTTATGTGTGTTAGGTTGGGAATACTGAATGTAGAATTTTAGACTTTCCGCGGATTGGTTTTGTGCGGAAAGCAAGCAAATACGCACGATCTCGCACAAAAATGTATTGTAGAACATTTTTTCACATTATCATATTTTTAAAATTGCAAATTGAAAATTTAGAGCGTGTTTAAAATCTGCAGTAATATCACAGTCTAGTATATACAGTCACGAAGCTTGAGTTGTGAGGGTGCTAGGAACAATAGACTGTGCCGGTGCATTGTCTGTAATGAGGCGATATTAGCGATCCTAGTGGTTAGCAACTATCTATGGATGCATATTTACTACGTATTGAGCTTCGCTTAACATGCTTTTAAACATATAATTACCCATACATCTTGATTACACAACTTTTAACATTATATCACTTCGGAATATGTATTATATGTCTTTCTCGTGTTAAATTCTATCGTACCTGGTTAACAGGCCGAAACATGTTAACCAGGTAGGATAGAATTTAACACGAGAAAGACATATAATACATATTCTGAAATATAATTACTTATTTTGACAGATTTTGAGCATATTTGGCATTTATCGTGATAGAGAAAATCTACCGCCTCTACATTATGGAATATAATAATTTAAAAAAATAGTTCATAATCCTTTTTTCGTAGTCAAAACAAAAAAAAAAAAAACACTAACTAAACATTTACCCAAACCGTATATTTTTTATTTAATTTGTTTCTTTAAATAGAAGAAGAGTAAATGGAACGGACAATTTAACATGTCGGAGAAATGTATTCATTCTATATTTTACTTTATTGGGTTATTTTACGACGCTGTATCAACATTTAGGTTATTTAGCGTCTGAATAAAATGAAGGTGATAATGCCGGTGAAATGAGTCCGGGGTCCAGCACCGAAAGTTACCCAGCATTTGCTCGAATTGGGTTGAGGGAAAACCCCGGAGAAAACCTCAAACAGGTAACTTGCCCCGACCGGGATTCGAACCCCTGTCACCTGGTTTCGCGCCCAGACGCGCTGACCGTTACTCCACAGGTGTGCACTTCATTGTATATTTTTTTTATTTATGCAGCTTATTTTACGACGCTTTATCAACATATTAGGTTATTTAGCGTCTGAATGAGATGAAGGTGAAATGCCGGTGAAATGAGTCCGGGGCCCAACACCGAAAGTTGCCCAGTATTTTCTTGTATTGGGTTGAGGGAAAACCCCGGAGAAAACCTCAACCAGGTAACTTGCCCCGACCGGGATTCGAACCCGGGCCACCTGGTTTCGCGGTCAGACGCGCTATTACTCCACAGGTGCGGACTTCATTGTATATGATGTAGAAATATTTTATACTTTAGTTTTGGACATTTAATGTGAAAACACCCTTATGAAGTCTATTTCCACCTTTCCTGAACTTACATTCTCCCAACACCTGAATTTCTAGTTCTCTCAGTAACTTCCTTCACAAATCAGTACATCTATGTTATACGTATAATCACATCTTCTGGCACAAAGTAAGCGCTTTATACGCCAGCAAGAACTTGAGATAGACTCTGATAGACATAAATGTAATTATCAGATTCTGTTGTTCGCGGGCCGTGTCCAAATCTGCCCAGCTTCTTGTCGTCCATAATTACCAATCTGAAAGCCAGGGCCATTCTTCCTGTTGCTACAATATGACGGATAACAGCGATATAATTACAGGGGCGAAGCGCTGTAAGCTGGGTGAACTGTGGAGTAAATAGCTGCTATAAATCCCCTGATCCCGGGGATCATACAGCGGGATAAGTGGCTTTCGACGCCCGTAGAACAGCAGAGAGCGAAAGCCGGCAGCATCAGGCAGAGATGAAACAGACCTGCAGGCGTAACACAGAGCGCGCCGCGGAAAACTGGGAAAAAGGACAGGAGAGGCTTGCAATGCACCTGCAACGTGTGAAAGACAGGGGAAATTGATAGCAAGATAGAAATAAATAATGTGGAGCTCAACTGTTATGAGAAATGATAAAATACAACTATATGAGAAGAGAATTCAATTTAATTGTTACGTGAAATAATAAATTAAATCTATATGAGAAGATAATTCAATTTAATTGTTACGTGAAATAATAAATTAAATCTATATGAGAAGATAATTCAATTTAATTGTTACGTGAAATAATAAATTAAATCTATATGAGAAGAGAATAAACTTTAATTGTTACGTGAAATAATAAATTAAATCTATATGAGAAGAGAATAAACTTTAATTGTTATGTAAAATAATAAATTAAATCTATATGAGAACAGAATAAACTTTAATTGTTACCTAAAATAATAAATTAAATCTATATGAGAACAGAATAAACTTTAATTGTTACCTAAAATAATAAATTAAATCTATATGAGCACAGAATAAACTTTAATTGTTATGTAAAATAATAAATTAAATCTATATGAGCACAGAATAAACTTTAATTGTTACCTAAAATAATAAATTAAATCTATATGAGCACAGAATAAACTTTAATTGTTATGTAAAATAATAAATTAAATCTATATGAGAACAGAATAAACTTTAATTGTTACCTGAAATAATAAATTAAATCTATATGAGAACAGAATAAACTTTAATTGTTACCTAAAATAATAAATTAAATCTATATGAGAACAGAATAAACTTTAATTGTTACCTAAAATAATAAATTAAATCTATATGAGCACAGAATAAACTTTAATTGTTACCTAAAATAATAAATTAAATCTATATGAGCACAGAATAAACTTTAATTGTTACGTAAAATAATAAATTAAATCTATATGAGGAGAGAATAAACTTTAATTGTTATGTAAAATAATAAATTAAATCTATATGAGAACAGAATAAACTTTAATTGTTACCTAAAATAATAAATTAAATCTATATGAGCACAGAATAAACTTTAATTGTTACCTAAAATAATAAATTAAATCTATATGAGCACAGAATAAACTTTAATTGTTATGTAAAATAATAAATTAAATCTATATGAGAAGAGAATAAACTTTAATTGTTATGTAAAATAATAAATTAAATCTATATGAGAACAGAATAAACTTTAATTGTTATGTAAAATAATAAATTAAATCTATATGAGAAGAGAATAAACTTTAATTGTTATGTAAAATAATAAATTAAATCTATATGAGAACAGAATTCAATTTAATTGTTATGTAAAATAATAAATTAAATCTATATGAGGAGACAATTCAATTTAATTGTTATGTAAAATAATAAATTAAATCTATATGAGAAGAGAATTCAATTTAACTCCTTTTGACTTCCTGGCAGCAGCTCATGTTACTGCTTATAGTAAACCCCAAGTATTTGAAGCTGTCCACTTGCTCTACTGCCTCATTTAGTATTCGCACGTTTACCCTCTTTATTTTTCCTCCTATGACCATGGTCTTCGTCTTGTTTCCATTTATCTTCATCCCATACTGCTCACAGCTGTCATTTAGCTACAGTAGCATATCCCTTAGTATCGTCTCCTCTTCTGCTAACAACGCCATATCATCAGCAAATCTTATGCAATTTATTCTTCTTCCTCCTACCATCACTCCTGCCATGTTCTGAAAACAGTTCTTCACCAAATCCTCCAAGTAGATGTTGAACAGGGTAGATGATAAAGGTCATCCTTGTGGTACTCCTCTCACTGTTTCACTTCCTTTAGACATTTCCTCTCCTATCCCGACTTTGACTAGTTTAAAAAAAGCATTATGTGACTTAAAAATCGAAGCTATATTAGATTTACTTTACACTTATTGTGAAGAAAGAAAGAAAGTCTTAAAGGATTTGATTTTATTACGTATTGATTGTTACATTTTATCTGACTGTAACGTTAATTATTGCATTGCTTCTATCTCTCAAATTAGTTACTTACTTACTTACTTACTGGCTTTTAAGGAACCCGCAGGTTCATTGCCGCCCTCACATAAGCCCGCCATCGGTCCCTATCATGAGCAAGATTAATCCAGTCTCTATCATCATATCCCACCTCCCTCAAATACATTTTAATATTATCTTCCCATCTACGTCTCGGCCTCCCTAAAGGTCTTTTTCCCTCCGGCCTCCCAACTAACACTCTATATGCATTTCTGGATTCGCCCATACGTGCTACATGCCCTGCCCATCTCAAACGTCTGGATTTAATGTTCCTAATTATGTCAGGTGAAGAATACAATGCGTGCAGTTCTGCGTTGTGTAACTTTCTCCATTCTCCTGTAACTTCATCCCTCTTAGCCCCAAATATTTTCCTAAGAACCTTATTCTCAAACACCCTTAACCTATGTTCCTCTCTCAAAGTGAGAGTTCAAGTTTCACAACCATACAGAACAACCGGTAATATAACTGTTTTATAAATTCTATCTTTCAGATTTTTTGACAGCAGACTGGATGATAAAAGCTTCTCAACCGAATAATAACAAGCATTTCCCATATTTATTCTCTGTTTAATTTCCTCCCGAGTGTCATTTATATTTGTTACTGTTGCTCCCAGATATTTGAACTTCTCCACTTCTTCAAAAGATAAATTCCCAGTTTTTATATTCCATTTCGTACAATATACTGGTCACGAGACATAATCATATAGTTTGTCTTTTCGGGATTTACTTCCAAACCTATCTCTTTACTTGCTTCAAGTAAAATTCCCGTGTTTTCCCTAATCGTTCGTGGATTTTCTCCTAACATATTCACGTCATCCGCTTAGACAAGCAGCTGATGTAACCCGTTCAATTCCAAACCCTCTCTGTTATCCTGGACTTTCCTAATGGCATACTCTAGAGCAAAGTTAAAAAGTAAAGGTGATAGTGCAGCTCCTTGCTTTAGCCCGCAGTGAATTGGAAACGCATCTGACAGAAACTGACCTATACGGACTCTGCTGTATGTTTCGCTGAGACACATTTTAATTAATCTCTCCAATTGGTATGGAAGAAAAAGGAAACAAAACTCTATTCCCATAAATTCGGACCCAAGCACACTAACTTTCTAGCCCGAAACGGTATCATTCGTTCGAAACGTTAGAACTTGGACAAAACAGTCATAATTCTGTTCGTTTTCTTGAAATTGGTTGTGTTTCTTGATTCTAATTAAAAATGTATTGTTATTTTTCCTGAAAGAACGTATTCTTGGTATCTTCGACTTCCATTTTATATATTATTGCCATTATGTGAATAAAAAAGCTTAATATATTTCCTCGATTTCTCAATACATCCACGGTTACAAGTTTCTTTCATTCTGTGTACAGCTTGGATATTGGTACTCTATATAAGAAATTCCACAACATTCGTCAAGGCCCCCTGCAACTCCCTCGGCCTTCGTCTTTCGTTCCGTTTGACCAATGAATGCCATCAACAGATAAACTGCCTTCTAGACTTTAAGGAGGGAAGATATATCGGGACGGGGATTGCTTATATGACAGAGATATATCACCCCAACCCCTGCCGGTCTGATTCTATTTATTTCTTGTGCAAATAGGAATGTCAACCATTGATCATGCCTTGTCCATGCTGGGTTTGATTGCTCAATCACATAAAGGGGGCTTTGTCTGCGGCATAACTCGTTTATAGCAAATAATATCGTTTTTCTGCATTTCTTTTCGTATCTAGCTATATAATCTAATCGTAACCATGGAAGCGTGGGATTATAGCGTATAGAAACATCTGAGTCCAGGAAAGACGTCTTAGAATAAATAAATTTTAGTTTGAAAATCGAACACATACTTAAATCACTAATACTTTTACTATACCAGCATTTTTAGTTGAAATTTAAACGAATTGCAGTCCATTTTTGTGATATAGAACAAATTACACTTGAGAGCCTTTGTAATACATTACTTTATGAATAAATAATAAACGGTGTCACATACATGACACAAAATTTCCTAGTTTATGCTTCACTCACGACAAGAATTGACAGTTTTTACACGAAATTTGAAGATTCACTAAGAAAATTGTCACAGCCATGATTGGTTGCCGTGCAGTTGGTACTATATTCTTTCTGGTGTAGCTCAGGCGATAGGAGTGTGTGTCTGCTGATCCGGAGCTGCGCTTGGGCTTGGGTTCGATTTCCGCTTGGTCTGATTAATTGACTGTTTCTTTCCGAGACTATTTACAACCGTAAGGCGAATGTGAGGTAATCTACGGCAAATATTTTATCTTCTACGCCCTGGGACAGAAAACGGGCGCTAGTTATCACAATTAATTCAGTCCACCGTTGCCACATCTCCTAGAGACGGCTTTGCGTGCTTGATACATTATTCATAGACATTATTGGCGTGACGTCATATTGACATGTGACACAGATACTATTAGGGAACACTTGCATCTTGTTTGTACTGCAGTTGACTTTCTATTCATGATTCAAAACTAGACCTCCAAGACTGTTGAAAATACATTCTAGTGATAAAGATTGGTACTAAGATGAACTTTCCTGCAATTTAATTATTTATTGATTGATTTGATTTATTTTTACTAGGAGAGTTAAGGCCATAAGGCCTTCTCTTCCTCTCAGCCAGTATAAAAATACATAGCAAATATAAATAATATCAGTACAGAAAACAATGAAATAATAATAATAATAATAATAATAATAATAATAATAATAATAATAATAATAATAATAATAATAATAAGAATAAGAGGAAAATGTAGATGTGTTAAGTTAGTGTAATTCTAAGACTTAAACAATTACAATTTAGTGTAAAGTAAGACAATTTGGATCGAAGAAATGTTTAACATAATGAAGGAAAATTGATATATTAAAAATAAATATTCTACAAAAGTAATATTTGAAGAAAGATATTCTGGAGACGAAAAGCAGTCTTTCTGACAATCGGATTTTGAAAGCAGTCTTTGTCTGACAGCCCTTTACAATATGTACAGTAGTGGCAAAAAAAAAAAAAAAAAAAAAAAAAAAAAAAAAAAAAAAAAAAAAAAAAAACCGGACCGACCCTTGTAGCTGATTTCAGAGCCTTGTTCCTCCAGAGCACGATAGATTGGTAACTAAGACTTTCGTGGTTCGAATCCTGCCTGGAAAGGAAACTTTTTTTCGTTCCTTATTCAAATTTATTCCCAATACTTTTCGATTGCTGGTAAAATTCAAGTTCTGGGAATAATAAGTTAATTAATTAGTAAAATATCGCTGCGATCGAAAAGTATTGGGAATAAATTTGAATAAGGGACAAAAAAAAGTTTCCTTCCCAGGCAGGATTCGAACCACGAAAGTCTTAGTTACCAGTCTATCGGGCTCTGGAGTGAACAAGGCTCTGAAATCAGCTACAAGGGTCAGTCCGGTTTTTTGCTACTACTGTACACTAGAATACGCTATTTTCACTACTACACTATCATAAAGAATGAAGGCTTACATTGTTGAAACATTATTTACACAATTTTACAAAATAAGTACGCTACAGTATTATGAAATAAAATACCTTGTACAGTAGTGTGAATAATGTTTGATCATTGTAAACTTACATTCTTTATTATAGTGTAAAGAGTAAAAATGTCGAAACGAATTATCCTTGCACAAAAAACGGATGTTCTCTGAATCAAATGATCATATTTTAATTATTTTCAGGTAATAACAATTAAGAAAAATGTTAAAGGAATTATCATTGCACCAAATGAGTGGTCTCTGCACCAAAATGACCGCATTTTAATTATTTAAATACAATTTAAATTAAGTAACATATTAAACGATTTATCCTTCTATCAAATTCCTGTTTTAATTATGTAATTACTTTATATTTATTTCTAACGGGTGCAGCGGAGCGCACGGGTACGGCTAGTAATGCAATAAATTCAATCCTTACTGTACAACATAACCATGTAATACAGTTCATTTTCCTTACTCTAGGCGTTGGTATCATTTTGCTACACCCGGTATACTGTTGAACACTGCAATGGTTTTATACACTCTGTCTTTAGAATATCGACGGATTGTATGTTTTAAAACTTGTAACTTTAGATCGCTGTCTACAGATTTTAAAGTTTGTTATATTTTTTATTACTTGGGCTTTATGAAAGCTTTCTTGTTGAGATCGTAAATGTATTTAGTAGACACTGAAAGCAAAAAGAAGAAGAAGGGGAAGTCGTGGCAACGAGTGATCAGAATGACTTAATTGCAACGATAAATAAAAGTTTGGAGTTATAACGTGAGTCCGCTATAACCGAGTTTTGTTTTATTTAGAAGGAGTTTAGTTGAGACGTGAGTGAGACAGAAGAATCCACTTCAGAGAGTCCTGAATAATTAATTATATCAGCGATAAGTAGAAGGACGGGAAAAAGAAAACAAAAAAGAGTCGAAACAGATATACAGAGAGAAAGAAAGTTAAAAAAACCGAAGTTGTCACTGTGAAGGAAGAAAAAATCGAAATGATAAAGTAAGCGAAATAAATACAAGATGTAAGAACGAAGAAATTAAGAAGACATCTGACAGACAAACAACAAAGTAAACAGGATGACAACTATCCCTATAAATGCGTCAAACATTTATGTTGTTCGTGGTTGTTATTGTGAGCATGGTGGGGATTGTAAGGATGTCTGGGATTTGAAATAAAAGTTTGATATTTCTTTTCATTTCTGTATATTATTTTATCCATGACCATAACGAAAAACATGCCTTTACTAAATACTTTTGCGTTTGTAAAGTAGGCTTTTATTCAACATTACTTTATTTCACTAGTGAGATAAAGACTTTACCTCACAGTTTGAACTTTATCTCACAGTTCATTAGTATTTTCCTAGTACCCGGGCACACACGTATACTTTTCCATTCAACTATTACTCAAGAAGTTAATATATTAGTTACTAGATGTCACTACCTCTACTTCTTTATTACCATTTCCTAAATATACATACACTCAATCTCCTTCTCTTTTCTCTATCTGCTACATCGTAATTTGTACATTACATCCATATCTAATATGCATCTTTTTAAAATTTTGTAATAATTTACCTTTTGGGATGCGAGGAGACTTGAACCTGCGAAGTTGCGTTTATAGGATTTTAAAACAACACGCGTTAGCCAACTGAGCTAAACAGACACGATGATTAATTAAGTTTTAATATTCCTCTTAAGTTTACAGAAGTAAAAAGTGAAATTATTTTAATCACATTAGTCCCGTGAAAACTTCTAAATAATCCCTGAAACTTCAAAAAGAAGAAAATACACGTTTAAAGTGAAAAAATATATATTAAAATTATATAATTAATTATAATTTGTTATTTATCCAACGCCTTAGATACCATTCTTTACTAATCATGGCCTCCTACATCATGATCTAACTAGTAACGTATTGACTCTAAAATCCATGCCATGATTTGTGATTACATGAGGACTTATTTTCAACTTATTTTCTTTTATAAAACATAATTTTTCGTTATGGTCATGGATAAAATTACGTATGGTACTTGTGAGCGTGATCTTTATTGCGCTCGGCTGACGCCTCGTGCTTAAATCTTTCCACTCGTGCAATAAAGATGCACTTACCTCACAAGTACCATAAATAACTATTAATGTACCGAAGTACATATGATATTTCCATGCAGATATTCTGCGTCATCATACGATGAAAGAGTAATGGAACGGAGAAAAATTCTCTCGTGCACCGGGATTTGAAAACGGGTTTTCAGCTCTACTTGCTGATGCTTTATCCACTAAGCCACAACGGATACCCATCCCGGTGTCGGACAGAAGCGCCTCAGTTTAAGTTCCAACTCTTGGGTTCCCTCTAGTGGTCGCCCTCTGCACTACGTCATAGATGTCTATGAACTAGAGGAAACCCAAGAGTTGGAACTTAAACTGAGACGAATTCTGTCCGACACCGGGATGGGTATCCGGTGTGGCTTAGTGGATAAAGCATCAGCACGTAGAGCTGAAAACCCGGGTTCAAATCCCGGTGCCGGAGAGAATTTTTCTCCGTTCCATTACTCTTTCATCGTATCTTTTCATTTCTGTCTTCATACTCCCCGCATTTAAATTCAACAAGGCGGAGCCTTCTCGTTAACTTCTTCATAATCGCTTCCTCATTCCAGGAGGCCTAGTCTGCAGACAACAATGCAATTGATAGTCGAAACGATTCACACATCAATATGACGTCAATGAGTTGTTTGAAATTGTAATGAATAATAACATGTCATTACAGAGATTTTAATCATCCCATTTATGTATTTTTTTTATTTTAGTAGGTTATTTTACGACGCTGTATCAACATCTTAGCATGGATGAATATATAATAGGATGCGAAACTTACTGAGTTTCCCGTAACACATACTAGAGGCGCTGTTGTAGAAATTGATCTTGCTGCCACCTGTTGGGGGGAGGGGCGTTATTACATTTAGCAGCGCACCAAGCAGCGAAAAGAGTAATTACTCCATGCATTTAGCAGCGCACCTGGTGACGAAAATGTTAAACTGTGCAGAAAGTATTCCCTCCCACCCTTATCGATATTCAAAACTAATCCAATTTAAAATAAAACATTTACAGTTTTATTCCTCACAGCAGCTTCTACTGAAAATTCTTACCGGAGCCAACAGGAAGATGAAAGAGACGATCTATTTTACACTACCCGATTAAAATATAACCAGACAGAGACAAAAAATAAAGCAAAAGGTTAGGTAATTGGGATTGTATTCTTTGGGTATTTATTGTACGGCGCAAGAACTATTTAGATAGTACAATTTATTATATTAATTACTATAAATTACTTTACAATACATTCAACAACACTATTTTTACAACGTCCATAAACATCACTGTTTAACATGCACTGCTTATACACAAGTAGTATCACTTTATGTTTACTTATTAGCAAGTTTCTGTCTGCCTTCTTGGCTCTTCGAGCAATATCTCGAACGGATAAATAGAGAACTCTGGGTAATGTACCCATACTCAGTTCTAATGTTCACCACCTACGACATTGGGCGCTGATCATCTTATTTCAGCCCCCTGCCGCCAGATGGTGCTGACCGCAGTTTCGCATCCTATTATATACTTAACCATGATCTTAGGTTATTTAGGGTCTGAATGAGATGAAGGTGATAATGCCGGTGAAATGAGTCCGGGGTCCAGCACCTAAAGTTACCCAGCATTTACTCATATCGGGTTGAGGGAAAACCCTGGTAAAAACCTCAACCAGGTAACTTGTCCCAACCGGGAATCGAACCCGGGCCATCTGGTTTCGCGGCTAGACGCGCTGACCGTTACTCCACAGGTGTGGACCCCGTTTGTGTACGCACAGTAATTTTTTAAACATTAAAATATAAAGTTCCGGGACGGTGAGATACCCGAACCTAATCTTGATGTACAGTTTTAGAAAAAGTTTTGTCGCACAGATAGGACCAACAAGGAGGTACTGCGCATGATCAGACATATAACGTAACAAAAGTAATCTTATTACCTCAACTAGTCGTTCTCTCGTGAACCAGGTCGCTCGTCCTGTGATCATGCGCACTGATTCTTTTTTGAGACAAATTATCTATGCGACAAAACTTTTTTCTAAGACTGTTCATTTATTATTTACGGCCATTATCAATTTTCAATATCTACATTCATTATTTACGTGTACGCAAACAATCATGTTTTATGCAAATTAGTCTTTCAGGTAAAGCTCCCTGTAAAGCAGATTTGAATAATTTCAAGGGAAAAATTGTTCCGGGGCCGGGTATCAATCCCGGGACCTCTGGTTGAACGTACCAGCGCTCTGCCAACTGAGCTACCCGGGAACTCCACCCGACACCGTCTCAACTTTTCCCTTTATATCCACACAACTCGCGTGGGCTGACGAAACGCCAGAGACCCACATCGAGTGCACACAATCTCTGTGTGACTTGGAATTGTGGTTTTCTGTTAACGTACACAGTGACGTATATATTATGCAAATCTAGTCTTTCAGGTAAAGGGAAAAGTTGAGACGATGTCGGGTGGAGTTCCCGGGTAGCTCAGTTGGCAGAGCGCTGGTACGTTCAACCAGAGGTCCCGGGATCGATACCCGGCCCCGGAACAATTTTTCCCTTGAAATTATCATGTTTTGTTTGTTGACCTGTCGTGCACCAGATGGTTCTGTCTGTCGCATTTACAAAACATATCAGACTTTTTCATGCCATTCCAAGGGTTAATCACAGTTGGAGCAGTGCCCCCTTAATCTGATTTCACAGTTCCCAAGTTCCGTATATCTAAATGTTCAGTACAGCATCCGCTATTTCCTGTTTAATTGCTACACGCTTTTTCTGAATCACCCTGTAGAGGGCTGATAATGGGTCGAGGCGTTCCTAAGTGTTCCCGGATCTATTCCTCGAAAAGCGGAGCCACGCTGTCGGTGGTGTACATACATACACAACCCCCTCCCTTAACAAGACCCATGCCAAACTGTAGGGTTTGAAGAGAACACACAGAAATATAGCTGCCCCCTCGGTTGTCTAGGAATAGAATGTGTCGTGTCCGCCCCTGCTGGTCCTATCGCCTTCAAGGCTGCAGCAGGCGGAGTGCTGAGTGCCATAACGACCCCGGGCGTGTATTATGAATGAGGCGCGATGCTCACTTGTTTGCACATGCGCTGTAACTACTTCTAATACGATCACCGAAATTGAAACCACGTTCAAGCAGAGGGATTGGATCCCCGCTGGGTGTGTGGCAACTAGCGACTATCGACGGATTTTATTACTGTTTTCATTATTATTATTATTATTATTATTATTATTATTATTATTATTATTATTATTATTAAATACGTAGAAGTCGAAATTAAAAATGAGCAAAAAAGAGTTTGGAAACTTTACCTCTAACTGTATTAGACGCAGACTGATTAGAAACCTACTTACTTACTTACTGGCTTTTAAGGAATCCGAGGTTCATTGCCGCCCTCACATAAGCCCGCCATCGGTCCCTATCCTGAGCAAGATTAATCCAGTCTACCATCATATCCCACCTCCCTCAAATACATTTTTATATTATCCTGCCATCTACGTCTCGGTCTCCCCAAAGGTCTTTTTCCCTCCGGCCTCCCAACTAACACTCTATACGCATTTCTGGATTCGCCCATACGTGCTACTTGCCCTGCCCATCTCAAACGTCTGGATTTAATGTTCCTAATTATGTCAGGTGAAGAATACAATGCGTGCAGTTCTGCGTTGTGTAACTTTCTCCATTCTCCTGTAACTCCATCCCGCTTAGCCCCAAATATTTTGCTAAGCACCTTATTCTCAAACACCCTTAACCTCTATTCTTCTTTTAAAGTGAGAGTCCAAGGTTCACAACCATAAAGAACAACCGGTAATATAACTGTTTTATAAATTCTAACTTTCAGATTTTTTGACAGCAGACTGGATGATAAAAGCTTCTCAACCGAATAATAACAGGAATTTCTCATATTTATTCTGCGTTTAATTTCCTCCTGAGTATCATTTATATTTGTTACTGTTGCTCCAAGATATTTGAACTTCTCCACCTCTTCAAAAGATAAATTTCCAATTTTTATATTTCCATTTCGTACAATATTCCCGTCACGAGACATAATCATATACTTTATCTTTTCGAGATTTACTTCCAAACCTATCTCTTTACTTGCTTCCAGTAAAATTTCCGTGTTTTCCCTAATCCTTTGTGGATTTTCTCCTAACATATTCACGTCATCCGCATAGACAAGCAGCTGATGTAACCCGTTCAATTCCAAACCCTCTCTGTTATCCTGGACTTTCCTAATGGCATACTCTAGAGCAAAGTTAAAAAGTAAAGGTGATAGTGCATCTCCTTGCTTTAGCCCGCAGTGAATTGGAAACGCATCTGACAGAAACTGGCCTATACGGACTCTGCTGTACGTTTCACTGAGACACATTTTAATTAATCGAACTAGTTTGTTGGGAATACCAAATTCAATAAGAATATCATATAAAACTTCTGTCTTAACCGAGTCTTATGCCTTTTTGAAATCTATGAATAACTGATGTACTGTACCCTTATACTCCCATTTTTTCTCCATTATCTGTCGAATACAAAAAATCTGGTCAATAGTTGATCTATTACGCCTAAAACCGCACTGATGATTCCCAATAATTTCATCTACGTACGGAGTTAATCTTCTCAAAAGAATATTGGACAAAATTTTGTACGACTTCAACAAAAGTGATATTCCTCGAAAGTTACTACAGTTAGTCTTGTCCCCTTTCTTAAAGATAGGTACGATTATGGACTCCTTCCATTGTTCTGGTTCAATTTCCTTTTCCCAAATAGCAAGTACAAGTTTATATATTCCGTTAGATAATGCACTTCCACCCTCTTGTATTAATTCTGCAGGAATATGATAGATACCTGGAGACTTCTAATTTTTCAGATTTTCTATCGCAATTTCGACTTCAGAAAGTGTGGGTTCGGGTATAAATGGATTAGAAACCTACAGTATAGTTTAATGACTGATTAGAAAGCCACAATATAGTTTAGCTTCATTTTGATGTTCATTATTCGTCCATATTTTTTCGGAGAGACAATAATGAAATAATAGAGAGAGTTGCAGTAAACTGGGAGTGCTTCTGGAATATACTACAGAACGTCGTCTCCCTTAGACTCAGGAATCACGACTTCGAAACATAATCTTCATCCAAGATGGTACACAGCCCCACTTCTGCATCCCTGCAAAATACTTAATTACACGTATCTCTAGCGATTGTGTCATCAGTAGATACTTTTATAATAATTCGACCTCCACGTTCTCCAGATTTCAACACGACCGATTTTAATGTTGGGGTTACATTAAAGAAGACAGTCACCAACCCTATAGTAACTGAAAGGCGCGCCCTCGAAAGAAATTGGGAACATTACAAGATATTGTGTGAAAAATGCTTTTTATGGTATCGTATGAACAATGATGGTTTTAAAATAGCAAAACATACTTTCTGCCAGAAAACAGGCATTTCTCCGTACTTCTTTTAATGGGAAAACGACAGAAATATAACATCGAATGATGTTGAGTCTTAAGTGATTGCAAATAAAATCCCTAATCCTCATGTTATGCATACGGAATCACCTCGAAAATGGAGTTAATTTCCTTACAATTTGTGGAATAAAATTCGCTGTCACGAAAGCGCCAAAATTACCTCAGTAAGGAAATATAGCGTGCTAGGTATCAGGAAACGTGAAGCATTAGGGAAATTCACAGCTCAATTGCCAAGACAACGAAAAACAGCTGCCTATCATTACCGTAGCTATGCAACAGAAATATCAAGATATGAAAGACAGTTGAATCTGAATTACAATTTATGATCTTATCGTCTATGAATAGCCTCTCTAGCTTAAAAGAAACGTTGAATAAATAATTACAATTTTAGATCTAGCTTCTGGAGTCCGATTGAGATCAGAAAATGCCCCACAAGGATCTCCGGACGTGTAGACTCATGGCACCCAGCTATAGTGACAGTTTGTGTAATTAAATATGAACTTTTCTGACAGCGATTCAACTGAGGGAATGTTTAATCGACTGCACTCTTTTGTTTTCACTGCCTCCTGAATTCGTTTTCGCTGTAATTCTAACCTCATCCCGTCTGTCACTTTGGTAACAAAATTAAAAGTGCGCGGTCATTGCTATCAGGGGGCTCTGGAAACAAAATGCGAAGAGAGCCATCGATCTCGTTTGCATACTTCTGGATTTACATAAAGTAAACGGTGTCATGCAAATTGATGTCATTCCTTATTGTACCTCTTGCGCAGTTTTTCAGATAATATAGGGTTAATGCACTTCATCGGCAAGAGATCCGCGTTTTTAAAGTTATGTTTTGTGTGTCACGTGATAGTGTCACAGATGGTGAAAGTAAAGTATGTTATGCAAATGACGCGATTTCTCTCTACGTGTTATACATTACTGCTATGTTACAGTAGAATATACTTCATTCTGATTATAGAGGGGATAATTATTATTTAAAGTGGTGGTATGGTCCTTACTATTATGATCTTTTAAGACTTAGTATCCAATTTTTATGCTTATTTCTTGTTTTGTCTGCCAGAGGCCACTTTTTTCCTGGAAAACATTAACGGACATTGACATCTAGATCTAATTCTGTCAGAAGTCTTCTTCTTCTTCTTTAATATGTTTTATTTAACGACGCTCGCAAATGCCGAGGTTATATCAGCGTCTCCTGTGTGCCGGAATTTTGTTCCGCAGGAGTTCTTTTACATGCCAGTAAATCTACTGACATGAGCCTGTCGCATTCAAGCACACTTAAATGCCATCGACCTAGGCCGGGATCGAACCCGCAACCTTGAGCACAGAAGGTCAGCGCCATACCGACTACGCTACTTAGGCCGCTTTCTTCTTCTTCTTCTTCTTCTTCTTTCTCTTCTTTTTCTTCTTCATCTTCTTCTACTATCTCTTCTTGCTCCTCTTCCTCTTCATCTTCTTCCTCCTTCTCTTCTTTCTTTTCTTCTTCCTATTCTTCTTCCTCTTCTTCCTCGTCTTCTTCCTCTTCATCTTCTTCCTCCTCTTCTTTTTCTTCTTCCTCTTCTTATTCTTCTTCTTCCTCCTCTTCATCTTCTTCCTCCTCCTCTTCTTCATCTTCTTCTTCTGCTTCTTCTTCTTCCTCCTCCTCCTTCTCTTCTTTCTCTTCTTCCTCCTCTTCATCTTCTTCCTCCTCCTCTTCTTCCTCTTCTTCTTCATCTCCCTCCTCCTACTCTTCTTTCTCTTATTCTTCCTCTTCTTCTTCCTCTTCATCTTCTTCCTCTTCTTCTTCCTCCTCTTCATCTTCCTCCTCCTCTTCTTCTTCTTCCTCTTCTTCTTCCTCTTCATCTTCTTCCTATTCTTCTTCCTCTTCTTCCTCCTCTTCTTTTCTCTTCTTCCTCTTCTTCCTCCTCTTCTTTTCTCTTCTTCCTCTTCTTCTTCCTCCTCTTCCTCTTCTTCTTCTTCCTCCTCTTCATCTTCTTCCTCCACCACCTCCTCCTCGTCTTCTTCTTCCTCTTCTTCATCTTCCTCCTCCTCCTTCTCTTCTTCCTCTTCGTATTCTTCTTCCTCTTCTTCTTCTTCCTCCTCTTCATCTTCTTCCTCCTCTTCTTCTTCCTCCTCTTTTTCATATTCCTCCTCCTCCTTCTCTTCTTTCTCTTCTTCTTCCTCTTTTTCTTCCTATTCTTCTTCTTCCTCTTCTTCTTCTTCCCTATTGTAATTCTGGGTGATTTGCCCTTTCTGACACTACACAAATAAATTGGTCCTTCATCTGCGGTAAGGTCTCCCTAAACCCCTTTTAATGTAGTGCTTTTAAAAGTAACCGTTTCTCTGGTATTTATAGAACATGTTGGTTCCATTTCAATTGATAATTTTAAATGTCCGTGCCATTTTCTTCAACTGTTCATTGATTGTGCAGAGCTTCGCTTTTGATCCTAGCCCTTAACATTACCCCACACAGGGACCGTAGATATCTCTTTTGAGGAGTTTATTTTTTGATTTGTCCTTTTGGCGAAGGGTTCGACATTCACTACCCTAAAGGAAAGCTGGTTTTGAAATTATGTTGTGAAATTTTATTCTAATAAAATGTTCTATGTATCTTTTTGATAAAATGCACTGTGAAATATGACTACCAAAATATACAAAGTTCGTTGTCTATTTAATAATTTTATTGTTTAGTTATTATTATTTGGCTCTTGAAGGTTTTTTTTTGCGAATACAGCCATAGATTAAGTTTTGTTTTGTGTGATTTTGATGTTAAATTGTTTTAGAACAGATTGCAGTATATAATCAGATCTCTGAACATCATCTTCATTTCGTGCCATCAATATCTGATAACCTGGAAATATTACAGTTTGTAAAATTTTATGCCTGGAGGGTTTAATTTTGCACATCCTTTAATTGTTTTGCCTTAGCAATGGAGAAAGAACACAGCCTTGTCTAAGTCCCTGATTAGCTTAAAAACATACGTGGTTTTCCCTTTATGTTATTCAGTTCTAATTAATACACTCTTATTGTATTTAATGAGTTATCGAAGATTTTTACAATTTTCTGAAGAAAAGTGTGCAGTATTAATTTAAAAGTGGCAAATTATTACCTATAGTAAACCATATCTTTATACTATTTCTCAAAAGATATAATTTGCTTGTACTTACTTACTGGCTTTTAAGGAATCCGGAGATTCATTGCCGCCCTCACATAAGCCCGCCATTGGTCCCTATCCTGAGCAAGATTAATCCAGTCTCTACATCATATCCCACCTCCCTCAAATCCATTTTAATATTATCTTCCCATCTACGTCTCGGCCTCCTCGAAGATCTGGATTCGCCCATACGTGCTACATGCCCTGCCCATCTCAAACGTCTGGATTTAATGTTCCTAATTATGTCAGGTGAAGAATACAATGCGTGCAGTTCTGTGTTGTGTAACTTTCTCCATTCTCCTGTAACTTCATCCCTCTTAGCCCCAAATATTTTCCTAAGCACCTTATTCTCAAACACCCTTGATCTCTGTTCCTCTCTCAAAGTGAGAGTCCAAGTTTCACAGCCATACAGAACAACCGGTAATATAAGTGTTTTATAAATTCTAACTTTCAGATTGGATGACAAAAGCTTCTCAACCGAATAATAACAGGCATTTCCCATATTTCTAATTTGCTTGTATTATTATTAAATACATTTTCTGCCTGTTTCACCAGTCTTAATCAATACAAGTTCAGACTATTCTCAAATATTATTTACATTCTCATAGATTTGTATTTTACTTCATATACAGACAACAGCTTCATCTCGAATTGCGTATTCTGACGTCATTTTTTTATAATAAAGGTGCTTGCTCTCTTCATTTGTTATTTAGTTTTAAATTTCGCATGTACATACTGAATGTATTAAAGTTTTTCCACCTGCACTTTTAGATCCCTTCCTCTTCATTTATTCTTTATTAGTACTTCCTACCTTGTTTATATTTTCACAGCACTTCCGGCAAAAATGCGTTTGTTATGCAGACGATACTCGGAACATTTCTACAGGGTGGGGAAAAATTAGTTTTATACAATTTGTGAGGTGATAAATGTCAGTCGGGGATATTTTGTTCTGACACTTGAAAGCACATAAATTTCCTACTAATCGGTTGCTAGCCGAGGAGTAGTAAGTTCAGTGGTGGGGTTGCCACCTTATAAATGTAAGCAAGTTGTTTAACTCCATAGTGTAGTACCTGATGTGACACTCTACAATTTTTAAGGTACAGCGATAGGTTGTAAAGATATAAAAAAAATATAGTTATCCTTGGTTCTAGGATTAAGTTTGAATAACCTTAAATATTAATTTTCCTATTGAAACAACGTTACCTTAGCATTATCAAGGTACAGGGAGATATTGATTATGTTTTTGTTTGGTTTTTACCTTGTTTATGTCCACATAATGTATTTGGCTTTAATCTTTCTTCATTTTGGTACATTATTACTAGATTGGAAAATATTTTTCTCTTTATGTTTTCTTTTCATAGAAAGTCTCATATATTTTGCACAACTGCTTCCTGTAGACGTAATTATATATGCGTGACGTCACACTTTTTCGGTTACTAGGATTATTGCGTCATTCTCTCAACATAACAATTGCAACTGTAAGACATGGATTAAAGCATATTGCATTTTTTCAAAAGGTCAGGATTAATTTTATTTTTTCAAAAGCTAAGAAAATCTTTACTTTGAGATAATCAATTTCCCAGGGTCGCTGCTAATAGACGTTCTTCACAAAACCCCAAATAAAGAAATCCGATTCGTCAGTTCTGGACAATTTGGAATCCATGTAATTGGCCACCAGGACCTCACCAGTTGATGTCGAATGTTATTAACGAATCTTTAAACGCCAACTTTTATATCACCCCTAAAATATTCTTATGTCAATTTTAAGTCTTGCCAAATGGATCACAGTGTATTTCTTCCAACGATGAAGAAACAAATGAAAGTTTACACTTTCGAAAAGTTATGTCACACACGGTATGTTTTTCCTTACCTTGAGACAACATGGAATAACTCTAAACAATTGCGGATGTTTCAAATATCCGAAACTGTGTTACGAGGTAGGTACGATATCGCATTTCTCGGTAGGGATATAAATAGCGGACAGTTTTATGTCTTTTGTCTCGAAACAAAAACTTGCTGTCCACTATGATGTGTTGAGACTGACTGATGCGACCCATTCTGCAGTCTTTTGTTACACCAGACGTCGCTATGGCAATGCGATGCCACGTTAATATCACGATCTTGTTTTGTTTCTGCATGACATGTTCTATTCACCACAAAAGTTTTCCACATCTCTGTGTGGGAGAATTCAGAATCTCTTCGTATCTTGTATTTCTCCTGCACTGTCCTTGTTGTGACTATTTTTTTTTACCGTCATCAGAAACAATATCATCTTCTTTTCAGCTTCATTTTCTCCTCCCTTAAGAGACAAAAGCAGATTCGATATTTTTCAAATCAAATAAAGTGTTCCACTTATTTTTCTTCTGAGATTCAAAGATGAAAGTATTTATTTCTTATATTTCCGTGCAGGGAAGAGTCACTTCATATTTTTCTTCTTCTTCTTCTTCCCTGCGACTACGATGATAATTCTTCTTATCCTCGAAAAAAAAAGTTTTATTTTTTCTTCTCTGTTAGACAAAATAAATCACTTCTTTATCATCACTATCACTAATAAAAATCTTCTTCTTCTTCTTCTTCTCTGCAACTACGATGATAATTCTTCTTATCCTCGGAAAAAAAAAAACAAGTTTTATTTTTTCTTCTCTGTTAGACAAAATAAATCACTTCTTTATCATCACTATCACTAATAAAAATCTTCTTCTTCTTCTTCTTCTTCTTCTTCTCTGCAACTACGATGATAATTCTTCTTATCCTCGGAAAAAAAAAACAAGTTTTATTTTTTCTTCTCTGTTAGACAAAATAAATCACTTCTTTATCATCACTATCACTAATAAAAATCTTCTTCTTCTTCTTCTTCTTCTCTGCAACTACGATGATAATTCTTCTTATCCTCGGAAAAAAAAAACAAGTTTTATTTTTTCTTCTCTGTTAGACAAAATAAATCACTTCTTTATCATCACTATCACTAATAAAAATCTTCTTCTTCTTCTTCTTCTTCTTCTTCTTCTTCTCTGCAACTACGATGATAATTCTTCTTATCCTCGGAAAAAAAAAACAAGTTTTATTTTTTCTTCTCTGTTAGACAAAATAAATCACTTCTTTATCATCACTATCACTAATAAAATTCTTCTTCTTCTTCTTCTTCTTCTCTGCAACTACGATGATAATTCTTCTTATCCTCGGAAAAAAAAAAACAAGTTTTATTTTTTCTTCTCTGTTAGACAAAATAAATCACTTCTTTATCATCACTATCACTAATAAAAATCTTCTTCTTCTTCTCCTTCTTCTTCTTCTCTGCAACTACGATGATAATTCTTCTTATCCTCGGAAAAAAAAAACAAGTTTTATTTTTTCTTCTCTGTTAGACAAAATAAATCACTTCTTTATCATCACTATCACTAATAAAAATCTTCTTCTTCTTCTTCTTCTCCTTCTTCTTCTTCTCTGCAACTACGATGATAATTCTTCTTATCCTCGGAAAAAAAAAAACAAGTTTTATTTTTTCTTCTCTGTTAGACAAAATAAATCACTTCTTTATCATCACTATCACTAATAAAAATCTTCTTCTTCTTCTTCTTCTCCTTCTTCTTCTTCTCTGCAACTACGATGATAATTCTTCTTATCCTCGGAAAAAAAAAAAAACAAGTTTTATTTTTTCTTCTCTGTTAGACAAAATAAATCACTTCTTTATCATCACTATCACTAATAAAAATCTTCTTCTTCTTCTTCTCTGCAACTACAATGATAATTCTTATCCTCGGAAAAAAAAACAAGTTTTATTTTTTCTTCTCTGTTAGACAAAATAAATCACTTCTTTATCATCACTATCACTAATAAAAATCTTCTTCTTCTTCTCTGCGACTACGATGATAATTCTTCTTATCCTCGAAAAAAACAAGTTTTATTTTTTCTTCTATGTTAGACAAAATAAATCACTTCTTTATCATCACCCCCACTAATAATAATCTTCTTTTTCCTCTCCTGTGTCCCAAAGGAAACAAATTCGCTTCATTTTTGTTTTCGTCGTCATGGCAATCTTTCTTTTCTTGGTGTTACATATTTATCCAAGTATGCACCTCTTTGTGGATCTAATACATTTTCTACACCCACGTATGGAAGGTCTCCCGTTAGACCATTCTCGTCGTAAGTGCCTTAAATGAAAGTCACGTGATCAGGTAACGATTAATTATTCATCCCTTCAGAAGGGTCCGCCGTCGAGTCCCAACTTTCAGCGTCACCGCGAAAAAGCGAGGAACAGTACAGTCAGGCCAGAAGCAGGACAGGTTCATCAAGCAGGCACTGGATGGTTGCCATGCAACCGAGAAACAGCCTTCGGATTTCACAAACAAAACTGGTTCTGTGCCATTTCTTATCACACATTGCACGTTTTTACGAGCATATGAAGGTGAAAGTGCAAGATATTGCAAAAAATTCGTATCTCCCATAGTTTCTGCCATAGCGTATGACATTTGGACATGATGCATTTAACAATATGTGAGGAATGTATAAATGTTTTAGTACAAGTATTTTGGTCAAAAATTGCTTAAGGGGAGAGGATGGTATTTTTGGTGAAAAATGAGTAAATTTTCAAAAAAAAAATTCTTTAAAATACCCTGTGATATGTGTGGAATGCATTGCATAACATTTTGTGGGTATTTGTGCTCTTATCGGATGTTGAGTCGCCATTTTTAAACTTCCTGCGTTATGGATTTTTAAATCACTCGCCCACTTTTATTGTTGTTTGCGGTAAATCAAATTTTCAAAAAAAAAATTTTTTTTCTTCAAAATACCCTTTCATAAGTGTGGAATGCATTGCATAACATTTTGTGGGTATTTGTGCCCTTATCGCATGGTGAGACGCCATTTTTAAACTTATTGCGTTATGGATTTTTAAATCACACGCCCGCTTTTATCGGTTTCCAGTAACTTCATTTTTTTGCTACATTGCCAGACAAAAATGGATATAATTTCTGGATTATTAAAGATACATGCATGAAATTTAGAACACACATTCTTTAGACTATTAGGAAACTTTTCTCTGTAACAGAATTTCGTTAATTGATTTCATTTAAAAAATACGTCCGTTTGTTTTCAAGAGAGGAAATCAGAAAATTGTTATTAAATTTTAATTGTTTATTTTACAAACGTAGGGACTAATATCGTGGACAGCCGATAAGGGGTGGTCCTCCAGCTTGGGGGTTGGGCGAAGGGCTAACAACCCATCACCGTAAAAAACAGCTTGTTACGAATTCCTACAGTAAGCCTCGGAATAGGACTGATTCTCTGGCACGACCACAGCAAAGGAATAAGGTTTTGAGATTTGGCACTTGGAACGTAACTAGTCTTTATAGAACAGGAGGGGTAACATTAGTAGCAAAAGAACTAGCTAGATACAGAATAGACTTTGTGGGAGTACAAGGGGTTAGGTTAGATGGGAATGGCATATCACAAATAGGAGATTACTTGTTGTATTATGGGGAAGGAAACAATAATCACCAATTAGGAACAGGATTCTTTGTACATAAAAGAATAAAATCAGCAGTAAAAAAGGTCGAATTTATCAGTGACAGGTTATCATATTTAGTACTTAAGGGTAGATGGTGCGACATCATGGTTATAAATGCTCACGCCCCTACAGAAGAGAAAGACGACTATATAAAGGATAGCTTCTATGAGGAATTGGAACATACTTTTGATCAGTTCCCTAGATATCACATGAAAATTTTATTGGGGGATTTCAATGCTAAAGTAGGACGGGAGGATATTTTTAGACCAACTATTGGAAAAGAGAGCCTACACGCAATTAGTAGTGACAATGGAGTTAGATTAGTCAACTTTGCCACATCGAAAAATTTAATTGTCAAAAGTACAACATTCCCCCATAAGGATATACATAAATATACTTGGACTTCTCCAGATGGATTGACACACAACCAAATAGATCACATCTTGATAGATAAACGGAGACATACTAGTATAGTAGATATTCGAACTTTCAGGGGTGCAGACTGTAATTCTGACCATTATTTGGTGATTGGAGAATTAAGAGAAAGATTATCAGTAGCCAAGCGAGTAGAGCAACAAGTTAATATTACTAAATTCAATATTTTGAAATTAAAGGACGAGGAAGCTAAGCAAAATTATCAGGTCGAAATTTCGAATAGGTTTGCCACTTTAGAAAGTTCCGACGAAGTTGAGAAAGAATTAGATGTTAATAGCGTGTGGGAAAATATCAGAGATAGTATCAAAATTGCAGCTGAGCAGAGCATAGGTTATTATGAAACTAAGAAAAAGAAACCGTGGTTTGATGAAGATTGTTGCATGGTAGTAGAAAGAAGGAAACAGGCAAAATTGAAATTCTTACAGGATCCAGTTGAGGAGAAGAGAGATAATTATTTCAATGAAAGACGGGAAGCAAGTCGTACACTTAGGAATAAAAAGAGAGGTTACTTGAAGGAAAAACTGAATGAGGTAGAAACAAATAGTAAGAATAAAAACATTCGAGATTTATATAAGGGTATAAAGGAATTTAAGAACGGATATCAGCCAAGGGTAAACGTGATCAAGGATGAGAATGGTGACTTGCTTGCAGACTCTCCATCAATCCTAAACAGATGGAAAAACTATTTTGCGCAACTACTAAATGTACATAGGCCAAATAGAAATGATCGGGACGATATTGAAATACAAACTGCTGAGCCATTTATACCCGAACCCACGCTTTCAGAAGTCGAAATTGCGATAGAAAATCTGAAAAAGTACAAGTCTCCAGGTATCGATCAAATTCCAGCAGAATTAATACAAGAGGGTGGAAGTGCATTATATAGCGAAATTTATAAACTTGTACTTGCTATTTGGGAAAAGGAAATTGTACCAGATCAATGGAAGGAGTCCATAATTGTACCTATTTTTAAAAAGGGGGACAAAACCAACTGTGGTAACTTTCGAGGAATATCACTTTTGTTGACGTCGTACAAAATTTTGTCCAATATTCTTTTGAGGAGATTAACTCCGTACGTAGATGAAATTATTGGGGATCATCAGTGCGGTTTTCGGCGTAATAGATCGACTATTGATCAGATTTTTTGTATTCGGCAGATAATGGAGAAAAAATGGGAGTATAAGGGTACAGTACATCAGTTATTCATAGATTTCAAAAAGGCATATGACTCGGTTAAGAGGGAAGTATTATATGATATTCTTATTGAATTTGGTATTCCTAAGAAACTAGTTCGATTAATTAAAATGTGTCTGAGTGAAACATACAGCAGAGTCCGTATATGTCAGTTTCTATCTGATCCTTTTCCAATTCACTGCGGGCTAAAGCAGGGAGATGCACTATCACCTTTACTTTTTAACTTCGCTTTAGAATATGCCATTAGGAAAGTTCAGGATAACAGGCAGGGTTTGGAATTGAACGGGCTACATCAGCTTCTTGTCTATGCGGATGACGTGAATATGTTAGGAGAAAATACACAAACGGTTAGGGAAAACACGGAAATTTTACTTGAAGCAAGTAAAGCGATCGGTTTGGAAGTAAATCCCGAAAAGACAAAGTATATGATTATGTCTCGTGACGGGAATATTGTACGAAATGGAAATATAAATATTGGAGATTTATCCTTCGAAGAGGTGGAAAAATTCAAATATCTTGGAGCAACAGTAACAAATATAAATGACACTCGGGAGGAAATTAAACGCAGAATAAATATGGGAAATGCGTGTTATTATTCGGTTGAGAAGCTCTTATCATCCAGTCTGCTGTCCAAAAATCTGAAAGTTAGAATTTATAAAACAGTTATATTACCGGTTCTTCTATATGGCTGTGAAACTTGGACTCTCACTCTGAGAGAGGAACATAGGTTAAGGGTGTTTGAGAATAAGGTGCTTAGGAAAATATTTGGGGCTAAGCGGGATGAAGTTACAGGAGAATGGAGAAAGTTACACAACACAGAACTGCACGCATTGTATTCTTCACCTGACATAATTAGGAACTTGAAATCCAGACGTTTGAGATGGGCAGGGCATGTAGCACGTATGGGCGAATCCAGAAATGCATATAGAGTGTTAGTTGGGAGACCGGAGGGAAAAAGACCTTTAGGGAGGCCGAGACGTAGATGGGAGGATAATATTAAAATGGATTTGAGGGAGGTGGGGTATGATGATAGAGACTGGCTTAATCTTGCACAGGATAGGGACCGATGGCGGGCTTATGTGAGGGCGGCAATGAACCTTCGGGTTCCTTAAAAGCCATTTGTAAGTAAGTAAGTAAGGGACTAATATCAAAATTCTGTTACAGACAGTTTGTAGAACATACTTTTGCAAATACATTGCGAAAAACTGTTTGGATCTATCTTTAAAAAGGGTTTAGATATATCGGTTTTAGTACAGTCCTGCTTTGGGTTTTTTTTTCAAATTTGGGCCCCCAAATAATTTTTTTTTTCAAAATATTTATATTTGGTTGAGTTGCCACAGCTATGAGCTCCCTACATACAAAAAATTAATATTTTACACCAAATAGGAAAAAAGTTAAAAAAAGTACCATCCTCTACCCTTAAAACATTCTAGTATTTTTTTCATGTACCGTTTCTTAATACAAAACACCAATGAAAATAACTAGGTCTAATATATTACCAAGTAATTGTTAGTCGGGATTTTTTCTATAACACTTGCGTTAGCTTTCATGATTTTTTTTTTAAATAATGTTCCAAAATATATTCTTCTCTGCAATAAATTTCTTTGTTATAACTGAAAAATATACAAGTTCTGAAGATTTTCCTGACATTGAAATAAATCATGTAGAAAGATAAGCAAGTGTGCCAAATTTCAGCAAAATCCACCAGTTAGTTTCTGAGTTATAGGTATATTTTATAAAATGTAACCGTCAGGAAATGAAGTGTAAAGTTCAGGTTTATGAAGAAGATTGGCGTGGCACCATGGCATTCAATAAATAATTTTGGGAAAATTTCTGATAGAATTTCAAAGTAAAATTTTGGAAACCTAATCTTTAAACATAAGAGAGAAAATTAAAATAAAAAAATATATGCTCGACCATGCCAAAATGTAGTAATTATACACCTGGTAGCAGCCCTTTAATGGACCTCATTAAAGTACACCTATTCATTAAAGTTCAGGTGTTCCACCAATCAGAAAACACTATTGTACCAATATGAAAGCGCAAGTATCGATTATTGTCGGATATGCAATCGAAAGACAACTAGCGAAACGTCACGGAGGCTGGAAATCCAATACTGTCGCAGAAGGTTATGTTCTGTTACTATAATAATTAGAGTTAATTGTAAATAATATTCAAATAAATTCAATATGTCATCTCGTTTTTCATTGTCTAAATCAATTTCAAGGTTATATCAAGATTAATGTTTATTTTACTCTCTAGATTATATCAAGGTCAATGTCGACATTTGTTTTTCGGAAAAAAAATCAGTACTTTCGCGTCTGCGCACATCTCACAATTTACGAGGTATTGCACAAGGTCAGTTCCGCTCCTCAGTCAGATAAGAATAACATGAATACTTATGAATAATTTCAAGATAGAAATATGGTCGAGCATAAAAACTCGTATGGAACTTGCCTATAATGGTAGTAATTAAGACGCTTGTATGAAAATTATGAAACTCGCTTTCGCTCCTTTCACGAACATACTCGCGTCTTAATTACTACCATTATAGGCTCGTTGCATAATTTCGACGGAAATTTGTTCTGCCAAAATCTCTGAGGGATGACATTGTGATAATTGTGTTAAAAAAATCCTGCCAAATCCTAATTAATCACATGGTGCCACATTAATAGCAATTGTAATGTTTCACGCCCTTTTCTTTGTTTCACTTTTTTTTTAAATTTAATATCTATGTTTACATATGTATAATAATTTTTTTGAGGATATATGAGTCCGTAAGGGCTACCCTCAATGGGGGGCAGTTTAGTATTATTATTATTTATATATTTTTTAATTTTATTTGATATGTCCCTTTAAGGGACACGAAAATTTGAAGATAACTTGAAAGAGAGAAGAAGAACTGAGTTCAACACAAGACAGAAATTATAATGACCTCATCGTCGGCCATTGTAGGGACAAAAAAAATATATTCGAAATTAGAAGAAGAAGGAGTAGTCTCTATTTAACTTGCGTTACTATCTCGGAAGGCATTTTAAGGACGAGGGAAGTATTCTGTACTGTAGAGAGACGAGAGATGCTAAATGAGAACGACAATATATGAGTTAATAACAATCTCCAAGTCTAAAGATAAGTCCGCCGTAATATAATACACCCTGTATCATGCATGATAAATGGTTAATATGTGTGGCTCATTTGTCTTGCATTGTGTTCAGCTCTCACAATATTGCTGCCGTCAATATGAAGTCAATGTGTCTTCATTGCCACAAACAGGTCGATATGGTAATGACAATCCTGAATTATCGGATAGACTGGATAGTAGGGGAATGGGGGCTCAAATGACGGCCGATTTCCTTCACTTTGATAATGGAGTCGTTAGTGTCGATGTCTTCATTCAGTATTGATTCCTTAAACCACGCTTAAACGAGTTGTGTGGCACGTTTGGAATTATTTACAAGAAAATAACATGTGAATGTATATATCAAGCTGGGATCTGAACATGGGACATTTTTCAAAAGTGGAATAGTGGCTATTAGAGCGACTTCTACCGAGCATTACACTATTACCTTGTAAAGCCTCTAATGATATTCTGGAATGGGTAAATGAACCAACATTAAATCGTTAGGACCTTTATAATAATAATAATAATAATAATAATAATAATAATAATAATAATAATAATAATAATAATAATAATTTTTATTTTTATTATTTACTTATGCCTTTTAGATAACCCGGAGGTTCATTGCCGCCCTCACATAAGCCCGCCATCGGTCCCTATCCTGAGCAAGATTAATCCAGTCTCAACCATTATATCCCACCTCCCTCAAATATATTTTAATATAATTCTACCATCTACGTCTCGGCCTCCCCAAAGGTCTTTTTCCCTCCGGTCTTCCAACTAACACTCTAAATGCATTTCTGGATTCGCCCATACGTGCTACATGCCCTGCCCACCTCAAACGTCTGGATTTGATGTTCCTAATTATGTCAGGTGAAGAATACAATGCGTGCAGTTCTGTGTTGTGTACCTTTCTCCATTCTCCTGTAGATTCATCCCACTTAGCCCCAAATATTTTCCTAAGCACCTTATTCTCAAACACCCTTAACCTATATTCCTCTCTCAAAGTGAGAGTCCAAGTTTCACAACCATACAGAACAACCGGTAATATAACTGTTTTATAAATTCTAACTTTCAGATTTTTTGACAGCAGACTGGATGATAAGAGCTTCTCAACCGAATAATAACAGGCATTTCCCATATTTATTCTGCGTTTAATTTCCTCCCGAGTGTCATTTATATTTGTTACTGTTGCTCCAAGGTATTTGAATTTTTCCACCTCTTCGAAGGATAAATCTCCAATTTTTATATTTCCATTTCGTACAATATTCTGGTCACGAGACATAATCATATACTTTGTCTTTTCGGGATTTACTTCCAAACCCATCTCTTTACTTGCTTCCAGTAAAATTTCCGCGTTTTCCATAATCGTTTGTGGATTTTCTCCTAACATATTCACGTCATCCTCATAGACAAGCAGCTGATGTAACCCGTTCAATTCCAAACCCTCTCTTTTATCCTGGACTTTCCTAATGGCATACTCTAGAGCGAAGTTAAAACGTAAAGGTGATAGTGCATCTCCTTGCTTTAGCCCGCAGTGAATTGGAAACACATCTGACTGAAACTGACCTATACGGACTCTGCTGTAAGTTTCACTGAGACACATTTTAATTAATCGAACTAGTTTCTTGGGAATACCAAATTCAATAAGAATATCATATAAAACTTCTCTCTTAACCGAGTCATATGCCTTTTTGAAATCTATGAATAACTGATGCAGCAGGGTCTAAGTATGGAAAGAGGAAGGGTTGTGTATATGAATAAGCAGCCTGTTGGATTAAGAAAACAGTGGTGCACAAACTTCAAACGGAACGTGAAATTTTATGTCGTTATTTTTATATGG
Organism: Periplaneta americana; assembly: GCF_040183065.1. Taxonomy (NCBI): domain Eukaryota; kingdom Metazoa; phylum Arthropoda; class Insecta; order Blattodea; family Blattidae; genus Periplaneta; species Periplaneta americana. The sequence goes on from NC_091118.1 coordinate 2,827,500, forward strand.
CTTCTTTGTGTTTGATATTATCTACATTGTCTGTAAAACAAAAGTACTAACACTGATTTCTTAATATTGCACTTGTGTTTGAAATGTTAATAACATAATAGAGAGTTAAGAAGGAATATTCACTTAAATTCCATAGCAGTATAATATTATACTGTATTAAGTGGATGAAACACATCATTCATAAAGAAAGTGATATTCCAAAGAAAGAGATTGAGTATGACATGATAAGTTGTAATTTATATTAATGGTATCTTTAGCCTTACAAAAGTAACCAATAAACTAATCAAAACAATATTACAGTACAAAGCAAAGTTACCTAGGTGCTGTATCTGTTTTAAGTGTAACTAATATTACATAACAAAACTCTTATCGCATTATGCTTTTAAGGTGATATTTGTGAGCAACTTCCTATCATCAGAATATTAAATTATTTTCTCGAAATCTGCTGAAGCTATAGAGCTGACATTTTTACAACACATGGGCACGTATCTTTTGCTTATGATGTAACAGTAGTTGCTTTGTTAATTCATTTCCTTACAAACAATTTCCATGCGAATATTTTCAAAATTTTCAATACACTATCTTCAGTAATACGTATATACGGTACATTAGATTTACGAAAACATTCTGTAAGGCTACTAAATAAATAAGCCTGTACCTGAAAATTTCACTTTTCTACACGAAAAGTTGAGAAAATATTTCTTTTGAATAAAAAAATCAAACTTGTGAAAAACGAACATTAAAATTAAAACTTACATTCTTATAATGCACTTATACTTCTCAGGCAAATCTAAAAATTACCATGGATACAGTTTTAATAAGTTCTCTTCCCTTTATCTATTGAATCAGTGCTGGCCATCCCTGAATATAGCTCGACCAAGCGGCATATACCACCTCTTTCGTCTGTCTCTTTCCTTTCCGCTGTAAAGCGCTCAGGCTCTCCTGGACTCTAAAGCGCGCGCTTGCTCCTGTGGGCATCAATTGACATGCCTGATGTATGAGAACGTGACATAACACAGGGTAACGGACACGGTCTATACTTCAGGCGAGATACGAACCCACGAAATTGTTCTTACTCGTTTGTCGTAGTTCGTGGGCGGAACGAGTGATCTTCCACGTTAATTGATAAACCAGCCGGTGTGGAACGGGCGTGTTCCAGCTGCTGAGTTCAAAACTTGTGTTGGGCGTTATGGACATACGGCACAGTCCATTATGCTGGGAACTCCAGGATTAATGTCCACATAATTTTTACAAGGAAAAGTTTTTAGGAACATTTCAACATTACAAATTTTAAATGTGTTTCCTGCCTTGTCAAAGAGCATGCCCTCAGAATAGGTCCTAATCACAAGGGAGCATGTGTACTGAGTTCGAGGAAAGTTGGAGGACTTTCCAACGTTTATTATTTCCCGTGAAAGTTTGTCCTCTAGGCTATATAGTGTTGTAATACTTATTTCGAAAAGAACTTCATACTTCCTGGCAAAAATATGATAACATTTTATATCTATCACGCGACTAGAAAAAGCCATGACATGGTATGACGTCATAATTCAACAGCTACTTCTGAATTGGACGCTATGATCGATTTTTACGTCCACACCTATGGAGTAGCGGTCAGCGCGTCTGGCCGCGAAACCAGGTGGCCCGGGTTCGATTTCCGGTCGGGGAAAGTTACCTGGTTGAAGTTTTTTCCGGGGTTTTCCCTCAACTCAATATGAGCAAATGCTGGGTAGCTTTCGGTGCTGGACTCCGGACTCATTTCACCGGCATTATGACCTTCATCTCATTCAGACGCTAAATAACCTAAGCTGTTGATAAAACGTCGTAAAATAACCTACTAATATAAAAAAATCGATTTTTACTTCGAAGTAGTTTTTTATTTCATTCATTCTTTCATTCATAGTGTTCTGTCCAAGGACAGGTCTTTCACTGCAAACCCAGCATTCTCCAATCTTTTATATTTTCTGCCTTCCTCTTAGTCTCCTCATATGATCCATATATCTTAATGTCGTCTATCATCTCATATCTTCTTCTGCCCCGAACTCTTCTCCCGTTCACCATTCCTTCCAGTGCATCCTTCAGTAGGCAGTTTCTTCTCAGCCAGTGACCCAGCCAATTCCTTTTCCTCTTCCTGATCAGTTTCAGCATCATTCTTTCTTCACCCACTCTTTCCAACACAACTTCATTTCTTATTCTGTCTGTCCATTTCACACGCTCCATTCTTCTCCATATCCACATTTCAAATGCTTCTAGTCGCTTCTCTTCACTTCGTCGCAATGTCCATGTTTCTCTCCATGCAGTGCCACACTCCACACAGAGCACTTCATTGGTCTCTTCTTTATTTATTTGGTTATTTTACAACGCTTTATCAACTTCTGTGGTTATCTAGCGTCTGAGTGAAATGAAGGTGATAATGCAGGCGAAATGAGTCCAGGGTTCTCATATTATATTATATTATATTATGTTATACTTACTTACTGGCTTTTAAGTAACCCGTAGGTTCATTGCCGCCCTCACATAATCCCGCACATTGGTCCCTATCCTGAGGAAGATTAATCCAGTCTCTATCATCATATCCCACCTCCCTCAAATCCATTTTATTATTATCTTCCCATCTACGTCTCGGCCTCCCCAAAGGTCTTTTTCCTTCCGGCCTCCCAACTAACACTCTATATGCATTTCTGGATTCGCCCATACGTGCTACATGCCCTGCCCATCTCAAGCGTCTGGATTTAATGTTCCTAATTATGTCAGGTGAAGAATACAATGCGTGCAGTTCTGCGTTGTGTAACTTTCTCCATCCTCCTGTAACTTCATCCCTCTTAGCCCCAAATATTTTCCTAAGAACCCTATTCTCAAACACCCTTAATCTCTTTTCCTCTCTCAATGTTATATTAAATTATATTTTATGCTCGACGATGCCGAAATGTAGTAATTATACACCTGGTAGCAATCCTTTAATGGACCTCATGAAAGTACACCTATTCATTAAAGTTCAGGTGTTCCACCAATCAGAAAACACCATTGTAGTAATATGAAAGCGCAAGTATCGATTATTCTCGGATATGCAATCGAAAGACAACAATAAATCAATGAATCACCTGTATTTGAAATAAAGTCAGTTCTGTTACTATAATAGTTTGCGTTAATTGTAAATAATATTCAAATAAATTCAATTTGTCATCTCGTTTTTCAATGTCTAATTCAATTTCAAGGTTATATCAAGATTAATATTTATTTTATTCGCTAGATTATATCAAGGTCAATGTCGACATTTGTTTCTCGAAAAAAACAATACTTTCGCTTCTGCGTACATCTCACAATTTACGAGATATTGCACAAGGTCAGTTCCGCTCCCCAGTCAGATAAGAATAACATGAATAATTTCAAGTTATAAATATGATCGAGCATAAAAAGTCGTATGAAACTTGCCTATAATGGTAATTAAGACGCTCGTATGAAAATTATGAAATTCGCTTGCGCTCGTTTCATAAACATACTCGCGTCTTAATTACTACCATTATAGGCTCGTTGCATAATGTACTATTATATTATATAATAGCTGAAAGTACCCGGCGTTGCGCTGGTTTTCCTTTCTGCTTCTATTTTTAATTGAACTGGTTATTAAATTTTCGGAAATCTCGAAAACCCAACTATAGACAACCATAACAAATTGTTTTTACTAAGCTTTCCTCGTCCATAAAGATGAATCTTTACTTAACGTCACTTACATGAATTAATCAACTCCTTAGCCAAATTCCTGCCAGGGTTAACTAAATTTAAAACAGTTGTAGATCAGCCACCGAAAAGAAAAAAATTCATCATGTGCTTCACATTTAATTATTTTTTTATTTATATATTTATTTGTTTTTTTTTATTTATGTATTCTGGTGTAGATAAGGTCATTAGGCCTTCTCTTCCGCACCGCCAGAAATACAAATAAAATAATAGAAAAATCAAACTACAGTATAAACAAAGTAAAACCCAACGAAAATACAGGGTGCGTCAGAAAGAACGGATGGATTTCACATGGCAAGAAAATTGTAAAGATTCATCAAATCAAAAATTTATTGTTATCAACATATTCACCAATACAAGCAGTTTATTTATGGAAAGAACATTATCCATATGATGTCCTTGGCTTTCAATACAGGCATCGAGGCGTTTTCTGATGTTCGCCATCACTTTCACAGTCATAGCTGGTGCAATTGCCACGATTTCTTCACGAATCGCTGTCTTCAGTTCGTCCAGTGTATGTGATCGATGTTTACAAACTTACGCCTTCAAATGGTCCCAAAGAAAGAAGTCGCAGGACGCGAGATCTTACCGTAGCTTCGGACAATCTCAGTGCAATAGAATTTCGTCCAGGTGATTTCTTCTTTAATGTTGAACCTGTGATACGAAATGAAGCCACCCACCGCAAAATTGTATTCCGAGTTGGAATCCTAGCGTGACATCCGATGTCGAAATGAGTCCTGAGTGGCGATCACAGACTCTTCATTTTTCAAAAATGTCTCTACAATGAAAGCACGTTGTACACCAAACCAACACCATATTCTCAACTGAAACTGCATTCTATGGCTGACCCAACAGTCGTGGTCCCCCTCACTATATCTCTCTCCTCGTTGCGTATCGATAGTTTGAAATCCAACCGTTCTTTCTGTCGCACCCTTTATATACAGGCTACAGCCACACAACCTTTAAATGAGTTAACATTGTCTTGAAGTTCAGAAAAAAAAAACACACCCTTCGATCTATATACGCCCACTTAGTGTTGACTCAATGTTCTACGGATCTTACATTTTATCTCTGCCGGTCAGTTACCGCTAAATTTCAATGAGTGCCTTATCTTAGTCGTGGCTGTCAGCGTATTAAATAATTTTTCTGCCGTCTCCTTTCCTTCCCACCATAAATGTGCCGTTGTACTGAGGCAGAGATAAAATAATTACAAGATCAGTACATTGATCTGAAGCTGTGCTGACATACATTTCACGTAATTTTACGTCTACGTGTGCTTTCACTTGTACTTCAGAGAGCTGACGGTAATTAGGGAATTCCCTTGTTTCCAGTCTGAATCCGTTGGGGTGTCATCGTGAGCCGAAATTTATCTGTCTATCGGTCGTACTAAAGAATCAATATATACATATATAATTCAGTTTATATTGGAAGATTTTTTACCCCTTGACAGCTGTACGTCCGCTTATATCATACCAGGGCTTTTTAAATATGACTCGAGATATTACATCTAACAAATTCAGAACGTATTACATATATTACTTTATGCTCGACCATGCCGAAATGTAGTAATTATACACCTGGTAGCAGTTCTTTAATGCATGCCATTAAAGTACACCTACACATTAAAGTATAGGTGTTCAGCCAATGACAACTCAACTTACAGGTGTTCAGCCAATGACAAGTCAGCTTTGTACAGTTATAAAACCGCAAGTATCGATTATTCTCGGATATGCAATCGAAAGAGAATTAGCTAAAAGTCACGGAGGCTGGAAATCCAATACTGTCGCAGAAGGTTATGTTCTGTTACTATAATAATTAGCGTATATCTATACTAATAATAAATCTGTAGCCGAAATTTTTCTGGTAATTTTCGATTTTCCAAAAATAATTGGTCCTAACATATATAATTAACAACCCTGAAACCGAAAATCACTTTTTTGAAATTTTTGTTTGTATGTCTGTCTGTCTGTCTGTATGTTTGTTACCTTTTCACGCGATAATGGCTGAACCGATTTCGATGAAAATTGGAATATAAATTAAGTTCGATGTAACTTAGATTTTAGGCTATATGGCATTCAAAATACATTATTTAAAAGGGGTCTGAATTAAATAAATCGAAATATCTCGCTTATTATTGATTTTTGTGAAAAATGTTACATAACAAACATTTCTTTAAACATCATTTCCGATAAGTTTTATTCTTTAAAAAATTTTGATAGGACTGATATTTAATGAGATAAATGAGTTTTAAAATTAAAATAACTGCCATCTAAGGCGGTGTAATGAAATAAACAAATGAATTCGTCTATAAGGGGCCTTGGTCAACAACAATCGAAAGCTATGAATCATAGCCTACAGAGAATGTTTCTGTGTTTGTATGAAGTAATATCGGAAGCTAAATTAACCGATTTGTATAATTAATTATTATTTCATCATTGGAAAGTGTAGTTTCTCTAGATGGACATAATGCTATAATGTTATTACAGTAACTTTTGAGTGAATCGAGGACAGGTAAGATTAAAATAGCTTCTTATGCACAAACAACTTGATAGGCAATTCTGTGTATTCGTTTCCTGTATTTCTTAAAATAATGTTTATCTCAGAGAATTAACGAACAACGAGAGTGTATTGATTTAGTATGCAGTAATAGTACGTTAGCTTAGCAATCCATTATTTTATAATTCAAATTTTAACTATGCTCAATTGAATCGTGTTAAAATACATATGCATTAAATGCAATGCAAAAAAATTGGGTAATGAGCCAAGCAGATTATGTTGCGCTGTTGTAAAATAAAATTTGTTCCTCCTGAGATTCAAGAGCCCCCATAACAAATTGAAAACTTACTTATCGGGGTACATCCGTTATCAACACATTTTTAAATAATATAATATAATATAATATGATATGAAATAATTTAAGTTATTTAAGTTATTTGAAGGGTTCAGAACCTTAGTAGCCCAAGCGCTATTTACTGAATACGTAGAAAACAAGGGTTAAAATTAAGTTATTATCATAATTCAATGGAAACATATAGCAAGTAAAATGAAGTATACACATTAAAACTAAATGATGTGTCAGTCTTCATTAAAGTATGGTTGCATGTAATAACAATTAAGAAACATGTTAAAGGAATTGTCATTGCACCAAATGAGTGTCTCTGGACCAAAATGATTGCATTTTAATTATTTGGATGCAATTTAAATTAAGTAACATATTAAACGATTTATCCTTCTATCAAACACGAATGTTCCCTGGATCAAACGTCCTATTTTAATTATGTAATTACTTTATATTTATTTCTAACAGGTGCAGCGGAGCGCACGGGTACGGCTAGTTGTAAATAATATTCAAATAAATTCAATTTGTCATCTCGTTTTTCAATGTCGAATTCAATAATCAAGGTTATATCAAGTTTAACGGGATTACGTCAAGGTCAATGACATTATTATTCCTCGGAAAAAAATCAATACTTTCGCGTCTGCGCACATCTCACAATTCACGACCTAGAACAAGGTCACTTCCGATCTTGTCAGATACAAATAAAATGTATACATCTGAATAATTTCAAGTTAGAAATATGGTCGAGCATAAAAAGTCGAATGAAACTCGCCTATAATGGTAATTAGGAAGCTCGTATGAAAATTATGAAACTCGCTTGCGCTCGTTTCATAAACATCCATACTCGCTTCTTAATTACTATCATTATAGGCTCGTTGCATAATGTACGAGTGCTATTATATTTTATATACATACTGCAGATAGAGTATAATTTTGCAAGAAGTCAACATAAATAATAATATTCTGAAAGGCATGTTATAGAAATGAAGTGACCTTTCTTTCCACAGCACTTAGCATTCTACACTGGCAACATGATTACACAGATAGAATTTCGCAATAACACATTATTGGACATGGACAATACTATTTTGAAAGATACGTATTTTAGAATTAATATAATATAGTGTTATTTTCAGTGGGCTTACGTATATTCACATACTACATTAGTAACATGACAAACTATCATTGATATGCGTACATTTCGTTTTTCCCTCTTTTGTATAAAGGTGTATATATGTTTAGGTGTGCTCACTCGAAAGCAAGTTACGCAATTTATTTACAATGTCAAAAACACGGAGTTTTTAAGTGAATGCCTGCAACTTTGAGCGACTATCCTTGAGCCTTATTTTACTACGGTCATTACGAATGCTAGTTGCACTGAAATGGCAGTTGCTCAAAATAGAATGGCATATTACTGGCTACCATAGGAATATGCGGGATAAAATCATCTTTTCTTTTCGTTTTGCCAGTTAATACTGTCACTTCTATTACGTTTGGCATGAGTTTTTCACACCAATTCAGATTCAGTTTGATAAAACACAGTATGATCACTATCTACGGTTCTGGACTGCATAAAGATACTTATTGCATGAAATGTCTAGTTTTTGGCCTTCATGATGTATCTACAATGTTATTTTATATCGTTTTGCTTTTTCCATGGCCTCATGAAAGTCGATGTTGAATACAACAGACAATAATAAAGAACAATTGACTGTAGAAGATTGTATTTAATATTATACATTAATATTTGACCGTATATATTTATACACAGATATATAGTTATTTTTTAAGGTTATAAACAATGACTTTCGTTGCTAGAATCGATCACATATCCTCAATATAATCATGTAGTGATGTCCTGTTTTATAATATGATCTCTTTCTTTTGTTGCAGGTAAGTTCCGAATACAGCTTCTGAAACTTTGCTGCTTATGTAAGTAAGATAATGTGATCTTTTTTCTAAAGTCAACCTCTTTGAGAATTCAACCTGTGCCTTTCGTATTGTGTCCATAACTCAATTTGTTGACCGACGCCGTTCCAACTGCAGCATTTACAAAGTGTCCATATATGTAGCATTAGACTCATTGGAAGTGTATTTGCTTTGAAGTTTGTTTACCCATTAACTTGTGCGCATTTGGGATGAACACAGCTTGAGACTTTAACTAATGCAGCCAACTGTACTGTGTGTTTACCTTTTTAAACTCGTACACAGCTCTCAGGAATGAAAACACCTACTAGCGCCGTGTGTAGACGAGAGGAGAACCAGTAGGAAAGGATATGGCCAGCTTTTCAGCCCCGGAAAACCGTAGAAGTGATTCTGGAAGTCTTAACAATCATTAGTAATCAAAACGAAACAATGTTTAAACTAAAATTGATTTTGTCATCATTTCTCGAATTCTATCAAGTCTCGCCCAAAGGCGTCCCCTGTCCAGCACCGGAAACTTACCTAAATAAGCCAGTTTATCTCTACTTGGCAGAGCTTGTACACGTATTCCTGAACCCGAAGCTGATAGGTGGGCTATTTTGTACCACTTCTGGGGAAACCAGTTTCCCTCCTCAGAAGTGTTCCCTGAAAAGCTATATGGCAAAGTGGGGAAAATTTACTCCTAAGTGGAGAAAAATCTGAAAAGCGGTGTTGCTGTTTCAATGAGGAACCAATGAGGAGTTTTATATCAAGAGGTCTATCGGTGTGGAGTTAGCACGTCTAACCATAAAACGAGGGAGACCGGTTCTTAAATTCTTTTTAGGATAAGTTACCTGGTTGAGGTTTTTTCCCGGGTTTTCCCTCAACTCGTTAAGAGCAAAGCGCTGAACCCTGACTCATTTCGCTGGAATTAACACCTTCATCTCCTTCAGACGCTAGATAACCATAGCAGTTTTTATCTATCTATCTATCTATCCATCTATCTATCTATCTATCTATCTATCTATCTATCTATCTATCTATCTATCTATCTATCTATCTATCTATCTATCTATCTATCTATCTATCTATCTATCTATCTATCTATCTATCTATCTATCTATCTATCTATCTATCTATCTATCTATCTATCTATCTATCTATCTATCTATCTATCTATCTATCTATCTACCTATCTACCTACCTACCTACCTACCTATCTACCTATCTATCTATCTATCTATCTATCTATCTATCTATCTATCTATCTATCTATCTATCTATCTATCTATCTATCTATCTATCTATCTATCTATCTATCTATCTATCTATCTATCTATCTATCTATCTATCTATCTATCTATCTATCTATCTATCTATCTATCTATCGATCTATCTATCTATCTATCTATCTATCTATCTATCTATCTATCTATCTATCTATCTATCTATCTATCTATCTATCTATCTATCTATCTATCTATCTATCTATCTATCTGTCTATTTATTTATTTATTTATTTATTTATTTATTTATGCCTATAACAGGGCAAAGCTTCAATTACAGATACAGATACAGTTGATACAGCGTCATAAAATAACGAATTAAAATATATGGCTATTAGACTGTGCAACTATTAATGTAACATTTTAGAATTCCTTTGCAGAACGAAAAGTTGCATTTCTTTAGATCAAATTTCTGCACATTTAAAGGACAAAGCTAAAATTCTTTCAATCATTTATTATCATAATACACTGCTCTCTTAAATTGACTGAGCATATTGGGAATTAAATCAATTGCTTTCCAAAACACGCTATGTAATGTTTCATATAAAACAATTTCTATCTCGGAAAGGAAGCAAAAACGAACAAAATTGTATTAAACTTTTTTGTTTGAAATATCTCAAAGAATAATAATCTCCTGGAATTAAAAATTACATTCTTTATGGATAACCCTGTATATGTATAATTTAGGTAGTTAATTTGGACACATTAAGGGAAAGCAGTTTAAAGTTCCTGGGGAAGAGAAAGGCGTAATTGATATTAATTTTCTTATGTGTAGGCTATTCGTATAAAATTTTCTTCCAATACTGACACATAATGGCATTTATTATTCAGGCACATTATAGGCTAATCATCATGCATTAAATTGCTCCCAATTACTGGTGAATGCCCGTGGAAAATTTCACAGTGACAGGTTCAATACTTTGTGAGGTAAATCGTCGTCTTTCTCACGAAGAGACGTAATTGAAAATAGTCGATTTTAGAGATACGCCGGTTTTGAATGTATGCGTAAGTACAGGAACATCATTTTATTTTTACTTCAATTTTTATTGTACCTGAGTTTTTTTAATGTACATCATTCCCACCCCTTCTACTAATGAAGTTCAACCGTCCTCCACACAGATCCAAGACCGCATATACAGTCATAGTAGCCTTACGGTCATAGTAAACAGTACGTTCCAAAAATATGTTCGCGTTTTCCAGTGACGAAAGAGCTTTCAATATTGAATCATTTTCGCACAGGTACTGTCGTCCATTTGCCTACGTCGTATCCCGGTTTCCCCACCAGCTTTTATTCGCCAGCTAGTGGCTGGGCTGTCTTAGCTCTTTTCTGAGAACATTAATTTCTGTTAGGAATTGGACGTCTACGTAATATTATACAACTGTTCAAAATAACTTAAATAAAAGGGCCTCGTTAAGTAATTAACTGTCACGTGATTTCCTCCCTTTCTACGACCCTACGACATAACCACTTGGACGGACAGTAGATAGTATGTCTGAGTAATTTTATCTTTTCGGATCGGGCAGAAGTGAAGATTGAATTTACAGTACCTAAGGTACTCTTTTATAGAGTAGGTACAGAATTGTTACTAGTACGAAGAACGAAACTGGTAATTGGTATTACGCACAATAGTCTATAGTGCGATAATATGCACATTAGAACTGAAGCCTGTACCGAAATGAACGGCCACCATTTTCAAAAATGTGTTTAAATATCCATATTATGATTATTTTTCAATTTAACTTCATTCTCTATATTGTAGCTAATGTGTTGTAGACAGTATAATATACACTGCATAATGAATACGTCCACATGGACAGCTCAGTTCGTGAGTAAAAACACTCATTGTTAATGCTGTACTGTATTTTGATTAAACAAAAACCTAATGAAAATTATCAAACTCAAAATCGCGATATTTCCTAGTTTACGTAAATGGATGAACTACTTTTCTTCCCTCCTATACCCAGTAAAGTGATTTGTTTGTATATTACGCCAGTATCATTGAACTCCAGTCGTGGAAGGGGGTAGCAAATGGCGTTGATCCAAAGATATAGCCAGGTTAATATTAAAAATGTTGGTAAAAATAAAATGATGTCCCTGTACTTTACTTCAAATTGACCAGTATGAAAACTTAACAGGGCGAAAGTAAAGATTCTCAAGTGCTATATTAACAGTCTTGGCAAGTTCTACGTAAAATTGGAACAATGGCAATTTACACAATATCCGAGGAAGAAAGCCAGTTCTGTTTCTACTTCAGAAACGTCATTGGTTATCTTGAGTTGGAGGATTCTGATACTGAATAACTCCGATAAAATGCAGCACATCGGTAGGTTAATCCTGGCTGATAATCAAGTATTTTAAGATGGTAATTTGGAATATTCCAGCTTATTTAAGCATTGATCAAGGCTAGTTTTGCATATACAAATTCTTGCATATTCTCACAATTTTACATAGAAGGAAGCTTTGATTTCCAACCTATCTTGCAACCTAGCTGTTTTTACACTACAAAGTGTACTTTTTTTCACTCAGCTAGCATATCTTCACGATAGACGACACACTGACCAGCTGATCACATGTTGCGAGTCTGTCCTTCACAGCCTGCCTCACAATGCGGTTCCCATCAGAAACTCATCGCTAATTGTCATGTTGTAACATAGTCCTCAACAAACTGAAAACTTTGCCTTCATTTGTTTTGTTTCTTTGTTGCTTCGACTTTTCTTCGGTCACTTCACTGTTCCTTCTCTACTTTTTGCCTCTATGCTCTGTTTATCTGTATTTATTCAGTTCTCTTTTAATTTCCTTCTTTTTCCTAGTTTCTCTTTGGTTTAATTTCCTTTCACATTCGAATTTCTCTCCTTTTCTTTTAAGTTCCTTCTCTTCCTGTATTTTCATTGCCTTTTTTCCTTTGTATTTTTGTCTTTTCTTTCTTTTTTCTTTCCTTCATTCGTTCTTACTTTCCCTCTCTCATTGTTCTTCCGGCCTTTCTTTTGTCCTTTCTTTCTTTCTTTCTTTCTTTTGTCCTTTCTTTCTTTCTTTCTTTTTTCTTTCTTTTGTTATTTCTTTTGCACTTTCCTTCTTTCATTCTTCACTCGTTTGTTCTTTCTTTCTTTCGTTATTTCCGTCTTTCGCTTTTCATTCTTTCATTTTTTCTTTCTTTCTTTCATTCATTTTTCTTTCTATCTTCCTTTTCTTCTCCCTTTCTTTCTTTCTTTCACTCATTCATTTTTTCTTTCTCCCTTTCTTTCTTTAATTTATTTTTTCTTTCTTTCTTTCTTTCTTCCTCCTTTCTTTCTTTCTTTCAATTTTCGTTCTTTCTCTCTTTCTTTCTTTTATTCATTTTTTCTTTCTTTCTTTTTTCTCCCTTCCTTTCTTTCTTTCATCTCATTTTTATTTCTGTCTTTCTTTCTCATTTTCTCCCTTTCCTTCTTTCTTTCAGTCATTTTTCCTTTCTTTCTTTCTTTTTTCTCCCTTACTTTCTTTCTTTCATTTTTATTTCGTTCTTTCTCTTTTTCTCCCTTTCTTTCTTTCTTTCTTTCTTTCTTTCTTTCTTTCAGTAATTTCTTTCTTTCTTTCTTTCAGTCATTTTTTCTTTCTTTCTTTCATTCATTTTTATTTCTTTCTTTCTCTTTTTCTCCCTTTCTTTCTTTCTTTCAGTCATTTTTTCTTTCTTTCTTTATTTCTGTCTTTCATTCATTTTTCTTTCTTTCTTTCTTTCTCTTTTTCTTTCTTTCTTTCAGTCATTTTTTCTTTCTTTTTTCTCCCTTTCTTTCTTTCTTTCTTTCTTTCTTTCATTCGTTCATTTTTATTTTTTTCTTTCTCTTTTTCTCCCTTCCTTTCTTTCAGTCATTTTTTTCTTTCTTTATTTCTATCTTTCATTCATTTTTATTTCTTTCTTTCTTTCAGTCATTTTTTCTTTCTTTCTTTTTTATCCCTTTCTTTCTTTCTTTCTTTCTTTCATTCATTTTTATTTATTTCTTTCTTTCTCTTTTTCTCCCTTTCTTTCTTTCTTTCAGTCATTTTTTCTTTCTTTTTCTCCCTTTCTTTCTTTCTTTCGCCCTTTTGTTCTTTCATTCTTTCTTTCATTCTTTCGTTTTTTCTTTCTTCGTATTCGTTCTCAAAGATAATCGGTAACCATGGAAACAGAACGATGGCATTTCATCACAGTCTGTTGTATAGTCCAGCGTTATATGATTGTGTGTTGTTTTGAAATCACGTAAACATGAAAATGAAAGTTTGGAATTTGCAGATTTTTCATGTTATGTTCTAACTGTAATGTTAATGTCAATGTTTATGTAAATCATTGTGAATTAGCATTTAGTCTAGATCACATATACATCATAGGCAACATTATTAAGGTGCATACTGTTACGATTATAGAATTGTGACGACATTGCATCATGAACGATAATGATCGATCTACAGTTATGGATCACAGATGACGGTGAGGAAGAAAAGTTCGAAAGCGTTTTAATAATAATAGTAGTAATGTGTCGGTTGCGGTTGTGTAAATAATTTTAAAATGTTGATTAATTAAAGTTCCCTTGATCAAAATACACGGTGAAGAAGCCAAGCGATAGTAGTGGTACACAACAGAACAAATGAACATCGAATCTGAGCTAAAATTGAGTTGGCTGCATTGTTCGAAGGGCGTATAATTACAGATAGTTACCTTCAGCTCAGTATACGTTTTAGTTACATAATTTTCGTCTCTCAGGTGTGAAAATATAATAATTGTAATGTCGTGATATTCAGTGTAAACTTTCGACTCGCACTTTTAGACTTTGTGCTCAAAATCAACATCATACTGAACTGAAATACTACAGCACAGGCAAGTGAAAGTTGTGACAGTGTTAGGGTTGATTTTGCCTTTGTTTTTTAATTTCAGAGCAGTGATATTTTACGTAGCAATTCATAATATTATTAAAGGAAAAAGTAATATCAAATTCAAATGTCTTGACTTCCTATCAGATCTAAGAACAAAATATGAGATAGCCAAGCTCTAACGTGTAGTAGGAAAATATGAACTTAACCTCAAAAGAAATTAGTCACCAACCGTTGTATGTACCGAAATACTGTACTAGTGCTGTTCGATTTCGCTACATTAATATTGTGTGTTGACGTGTGAAGTTAATGGAAGAAACAGCCTAAATGCCAGCACGGTGTACCGAAGGTAAGCAGCTACTGTTGTAGTTCGTGTCAGATTCGTATTATAGGGGCGCGCATTACAAGAAACGATAATGGGCGGGTGGGTGGAAAAGTGTGTTAACTCCATGAAAGTTGTTTTCGACAAAAATGAGTTTTAAAGTTAAAATGTATCCCCAAAATACTAATTTGCATACTTTTTCTTGTCATCCAATTTTATTATTTGCTAGAGTATTGTTAACCTTTCTTAAAAATATCTCAAAGTCGATATTAATTTAAGGTTTTAAATGAATTTAAATATAAGAGGATGCTGTGGAAGCGCACTTTACCAACCCACTCGTAATAATAATAATAATAATAATAATAATAATAATAATAATAATAATAATAATAATAATAACATTAATAATGATAACATTAATTAAAAATTATAATAATAACAATAATAGAAATAATAACAATAATAATAGGCCTAATAATAATAATAATGTATGTATGTATTTATTTACACAGCAAGTGGGCAAGCACCCGGTGGCAGTGGTATACACAATATAAACCATACACAATAAAATTACAATACAATACACAATAAAATCATAAGCAATACACAATAAATTTACAATACTCAATACAATTTTATACACAATAATAATAATAATAATAATAATAATAATAATAATAATAATAATAATAATAATAATAATAATAAAATAATAATAATAAAAATAATAATAGGCCTAATAATAATAATAATAATAATAAAAATTATTTATTTATTTATTTATTTACTTATTTACTTACTTATTTATTTACTTATTTATTTATTTATTTACTTATTTATTTATTTATTTACTTACTTATTTACTTACTTATTTATTTACTTATTTATTTATTTACTTATTTATTTATTTATTTATTTACTTACTTATTTACTTACTTATTTATTTACTTATTTACTTACTTATTTACTTATTTATTTATTTATTTATTTACTTATTTACTTACTTATTTACTTACTTATTTACTTATTTATCTACTTACTTATTTACTTATTTATTTACTTACTTATTTACTTACTTATTTACTTACTTATTTATTTACTTATTTACTTACTTATTTACTTATTTATTTACTTACTTATTTATTTATTTACTTATTTATTTACTTATTTACTTATTTATTTACTTATTTATTTATTTATTTATTTATTTATTTATTTGTTTGTGTGTTTGTTTGTTTGTTTGTTACTTTGCAGAGTGCGTTCAAACCCAGCAGTAATCTTCAGGAAATAAAGGATTAGACAATTGGTAGTCAAAAAACAAGCAGCCTTCAGTTTTTTGTTTGGTTATTTAACGACGCTGTATCAAGTAATATCTTTTATAGCGTCGTCGGGATTGGTGATAGCGAGATGAGGCCGAGGATTCCCCATAGATTATCAGACATTTGCCTTACGGTTGGAGAAAACCTCGGCAAAAACCCAACCAGGTAATCAGCTCAAGTGGGGATCGAACCCGCACCCGAGAACAATTCCGGATCGGTAGACAAGCGCCTTAGTTGACGGAGCTATACCGTTGGCTCACAAAATTACTGAATGTGGTGTATTGAATATAAGGAAAACAAAATTATTGTTTATATTATGTTATAGCTTCTGCTATATGAGATTATGAATAGTCACGTACCAGAGATTGTTTAAGGAGAGAGGATGGTATTTTTTGGTGAAAAATGAGTAACTTAAAAAAAATTCTTTAAAATACTCTTTGATATGTGTGGAATGCATTGCATAACATTTTGTGGGTATTTGTGCCCTTATCGGATGTTGAGACGTCATTTTTAAACTTCCTGCGTTATGGATTTTTAAATCACTCGCCCGCTTTTATCGGTTTCCAGTAACTTCATTTTTTTTTTTTTGCTATATTGCCAGACGAAAATGGATATAATTTCTGAACTATTAAAGATACATGCATGAAATTTAGAACACACATTCTTTAGACTATTAGGAAACTTTTCTCTGTAACAGAATTTTTTAATTGATTTCATTTTTAAAATACGTCCGTTTGTTTGCAACAAAGGAAGTCAGAAAATTGTTATTAAAATTTAATTGTTTATTCTACAAACGTAGGAACTAATATCAAAAGTCTGTTACAGACAGTTTGTAAACATGCCTTCGCAAATACATTGCAAAAAATTTGTTTCAATCTATTTTTAAAAACGGTTTAGATATATCGGTTTTAGTACAATCCTCCATTGGGTATATATTTTGTTTTCAAATTTGGGCCCCCAAATTTTTTTAAATTTTTATTTGGTTGAGTTGCCACAGCTATGAGCTCTCTACATACAAAAAATTAATACAGTATTTTACACCAAATAGGAAAAAATTAAAAAAAAAACCATCTTCTCCCCTTAATAGATCTTTTTCCCTCCGGCCTCCCAACTAACACTCTATATGCATTTCTGTATTCGCCCATACGTGCTACATGCCCTGCCCATCTCAAACGTCTGGATTTAATGTTCCTAATTATGTCAGGTGAAGAATACAATGCGTGCAGTTCTGCGTTGTGTAACTTTCTCCATTCTCCTGTAACTTCATCCCTCTTAGCCCCAAATATTTTCCTAAGCACCTTATTCTCAAACACCGTTAATCTCTGTTCCTCTCTCAAAGTGAGAGTCTAAGTTTCACAACCATACAGAACAACCGGTAAATATAACTGTTTTATAAATTCTAACTTTCAGATTTTTTGACAGCAGACTGGATGATAAAAGCTTCTCAACCGAATAATAACAGGCATTTCCCATATTTATTCTGCGTTTAATTTCCTCCTGAGTTTCATTTATATTTGTTACTGTTGTTCCAAGATATTTTAATTTTTCCACCTCTTCAAAGGATAAATCTCCAATTTTTATATTTCCATTTCGTACAATATTCTGGTCACGAGACATAATCATATACTTTGTCTTTTCGGGATTTACTCCCTACCCTATCTCTTTACTTGCTTCAAGTAGAATTTCCGTGTTTTCCCTAATCGTTTGTGGATTTTCTCCTAACATATTCACGTCATCCGCATAGACAAGCAGCTGATGTAACCCGATCAATTCCAAGCCCTCTCTGTTATCCTGGACTTTCATAATGGCATACTCTAGAGCAAAGTTAAAAAGTAAAGGTGATAATGCATCTCCTTGCTTTAGCCCGCAGTGAATTGGAAACGCATCTGACAGAAACTGACCTATACGGACTCTGCTGTACGTTTCACTGAGACACATTTTAATTAATCGAACTAGTTTCTTGGGAATACTAAATTCAATAAGAATATTATATAAAACTTCTCTCTTAACCGAGTTATATGCCTTTATTATTATTATTGTTATTATTATTATTATTATTATTATTATTATTATTATTATTATTATTATATTGTCTAAACTTTGCAAGCATTCGGTTTTATTTGAGTATCACAGTGTAGAAATGTAAAGCTGGGTTTTCTGATGTCCCAGGAGAAGAAACCCAGACCTGTCATGTGTGTCAACCAATCTTTCTAACTTGAATTCCCCCGTTCTGGATATATCTGTCAATTGAATAGCAGCAAAATGATTTATAGGTTGTGCAATTAGTTTCTGAACACCCTGTAGCACATCTCCCGGGATGTCTTTAAAACTGGAGAGCAGTTTCCCGTTGTAAGAAAAGAAGGATATTTCGGTGGGGAATTTACTCTCTCTTCTCTTTTTTCTCTGCTGTAAGTTTTCGGACAGGAAGCTTTTTTTAACGTTTTATCGACGAGCCATAATTCAAAACGTCGCGCGCCCTGTTATCTTCTTCTAACTTAACTCACTACGGCAAAACACAGAAACTTCAGACATTCTTTATATATAGATCTTCGCCGCTGCATGTCTGGCTAGTAATCCAGCGGAACCTGGTTCAATTCAGGCAGGCAAATGTCAGTTTTCTGCTCACCACGCTGGAGAAATAAAAAAGATGCGGTCTGTATATATCATGAAGTTCCAGTCATGCTGAGAGGGCACGAGGAGGTAGAACTCCCCTTCCTCGCTTGACCTCGACACCACGCTTGGTCTACTGTACCTTTTACCCCCCCTCCCCAAGTGTCAAGTTCTTTAGTACGCTGATTGAAACCCGGAGAAGTCCTGAAATGACTAAGAAATGAACATTTCCGGGCTTGAAATTGGATTCTCCACTCTGTGCCCTGTTGTTCCATCACATTAAACATGTTATGTTGTATTTTTTGCTTGGTTATTTAACGACGCTGTATCAATTACTACTCAGTTATTTAACGTCAGTGGAATTGATGATAGCGAGATGAGGCCCAGGATTCGTCATAGATTACCTGGCATTTGTCTTACAGTTGGGGACAACCTTGGAAAAATCCTATCCAGGTAACCACCCAAGCGGGAATCAAACCCACGCCCGAACACAATTCCGTACTACCACCTGGGCTATGCCGGTGATTGTTATGTTATGCTGTGCTATGTAGGCCCTAATATTATGTTACATTGTATTATTTTACATTATTATATGTTGTGCTACATTATGTAATGTTTGTGTTTGTGTTATGCTATGTTATATTATGTTATTTTACATTATTTTATGTTAGGCCTACGTTATATTATGTCATGTTTGTGTTATATTATGTTATATTATATTATTTTACATTATTTTATGTTATGTTACATTATGTTTTATTGTATTATGTTACCTTAAGTAATGCTATATTGTGTCAAGTTTATGTTTGTGTTATGCTATACTATGTTATGTTATTTTACATTATTTTATGTTAGGCCTACGTTATATTATGTCATGTTTGTGTTATATTATGTTATATTATATTATTTTACATTATTTTATGTTATGTTACATTATGTTTTATTGTGTTATGTTACCTTAAGTTATGCTATTTTATGTCAAGTTTATGTTTGTGTTATGCTATGTTATGTTATATTATGTTATTTTACATTATTTTATGTTAGGCCTACGTTATATTATGTCATGTTTGTGTTATATTATGTCATATTATATTATTTTACATTATTTTATGTTATGTTACATTATGTTTTATTGTGTTATGTTACCTTAAGTTATGCTATTTTATGTCGAGTTTATGTTTGTGTTATGCTATGCTATGTTATGTTATTTTACATTATTTTATATTATTATCTATATTATGTCATGTTTGTGTTATATTATGTTATATTATATTACTTTACATTATTTTATGTTATGTTGCATTATGTTTTATTGTGTTATGTTATTTTAAGTTATGCTATATTATGTCAAGTTTATGTTGTGTTATGCTATGCTATGTTCTATTATTTTATTTTATGCTACATTATGTCAAGTTCATGTTCTTATGCTATGCTATGTTATATTATTTTACATTATTTTATTTTATGTTACATTATGTTTTATTGTGTTATGTTATCTTAAGTTATGCTATATTATGTCAAGTTTATGTTGTGTTATGCTATGCTATCTTCTATTATTTTATTTTATGCTACATTATGTCCAGTTCATGTTCTTATGCTATGCTATGTTATATTATTTTACATTATTTTATTTTATGTTACATTATGTTTTAGTGTGTTAAGTTATCTTAAGTTATGCTATTTTATGTCAAGTTTATGTTTGTGTTATGCTATGCTATGTTATGTTATTTTACATTATTTTATATTATTATCTATATTATGTCATGTTTGTGTTATATTATGTTATATTATATTATTTTACATTATTTTATGTTATGTTACATTATGTTTCATTGTGTTATGTTATCTTAAGTTATGCTATATTATTTCATGTTTGTGTTGTGTTATGCTACGTTGACATGTTTATTGCTGGGTTTTTTAACGACGCTTTGTCAACTACTAGGTTATTTAGCGTCGATGGGATTGGTGATAGCGAGATGGTATTTGGCGAGTTGAGGCCGAGGATTCGCCATAGATTACCTCACATTCACCCTTAACCTCTGTTCCTCTCTCAAAGTGAGAGTCCAAGTTTCACAACCATAAAGAACAACCGGTAATATAACTGTTTTATAAATTCTAACTTTCAGATTTTTTGACAGCTGACTGGATGATAAAAGCTTCTCAACCGAATAATAACAGGCATTTCCCATATTTATTCTGCGTTTAATTTCCTCCCGAGTGTCATTTATATTTGTTACTGTTGCTCCCAGATATTTGAACTTCTCCACCTCTTCAAAGGATAAATTTCCAATTTTTATATTTCCATTTCGTACAATATTCTGGTCACGAGACATAATCACATACTTTGTCTTTTCGGGATTTACTTCCAAACCTATCTCTTTACTTGCTTCCAGTAAAATTCCCGTGTTTTCCCTAATCGTTTGTGGATTTTGTCCTAACATATTCACGTCATCCGCATAGACAAGCAGCTGATGTAACCCGTTCAATTCCAAACCCTCTCTGTTATCCTGGACTTTCCTAATGGCATACTCTAGAGCGAAGTTAAAATGTAAAGGTGATAGTGCATCTCCCTGCTTTAGCCCGCAGTGAATTGGAAAAGCATCTGACAGAAACTGACCTATACGTACTCTGCTGTACGTTTCACTGAGACACATTTTAATTAATCGAACTAGTTTCTTGGGAATAAGAATATCATATAATACTTTATATAATACTTCTCTCCTAACCGAGTCATATGCCTTTTTGAAATCCATGAATAACTGATGTACTGTACCCTTATACTCCCATTTTTTCTCCATTATCTGTCGAATACAAAAAATCTGGTCAATAGTTGATCTATTACGCCTAAAACCACACTGATGATCCCCAATAATTTCATCTACATATAGAGTTAATCTTCTCAAAAGAATATTGGACAAAATTTTGTACGACGTCAACAAAAGTGATATTCCTCGAAAGTTACTACAGTTAGTCTTGTCCCCCTTCTTAAAGATAGGTACGATTATGGACTCCTTCCATTGTTCTGGTACAATTTCCTTTTCCCAAATAGCAAGTACAAGCTTATAAATTTCGTTAGATAATGCGCTTCCACAAAATATATAAACAATGTATATTTCCAACATACAATTTCTGGTACCCCGCTAGTTAAAGGGGCTATAAATTTATTAATCGAAAAAAACTACGTATCAAAGTTTTCCACAAAAAAAAAGCATTTTTATGTCAAACATTGTCATTTTACGGGTCATCATAGAAGGCTGTGGTCTAGTTTAGCTCACAAACGTCCTGCCAGTTACCGAATTCAGCGTTGTTATGGAAACAAGCCACATCTGCCTTCATCTATTAACGAATTCAAGACATTGCCAACTAATGCTTTTGTCGTTGTAATGAAACGTACATTTCCCGCTGACCTCACTGTTAAAATTCTGTTCATTCCTTTTTTTAATGCATAATGTCAGCTTATATTCAAGTGAAACTTTCTATGAATAAGTGAGGGTATGTTCAATAAAATTCGTATTGCTTCAATGATAGAAACTGGAATTTCAATAAAATGACAGGAATTACCCTTCAATATGTACATACCTGGTTTTATAAATATATTGCTTTCTGCAGATGTGACCACGGTATTTCGCAGTAAAAAATAATATGATTATTGCAATTAAAATTCTTTATTTAACGTTCCTTGTAAACTACAGAGGCTATTCATAGACGATAAGATGTTAATTGTAATTTTAATTCTTTATTTAAAGTTCCTTTTAAACTACAGAGGCTATTCACAGACGATGAAAATGATGATTGTAATTGTAATTCTTTATTTAACGTTCCTTTTAAACTACAGAGGCTATTCATAGATGATAAGATGATAATTGTAATTGTAATTCTTTATTTAACGTTCCTTTTAAACTACAGAGGCTATTCATAGACGATAGGATGATAATTGTAATTGTAATTCTTTATTTAACGTTCCTTTTAAACTACAGAGGCTATTCACAGACGATGGAAATGATGATTGTAATTGTAATTCTTTATTTAACGTTCCTTTTAAACTACAGAGGCTATTCATAGACGATAAGATGTTAATTGTAATTGTAATTCTTTATTTAACGTTCCTTTTAAACTACAGAGGCTATTCATAGACGATAAGATGATAATTGTAATTGTAATTCTTTATTTAACGTTCCTTTTAAACTACAGAGGCTATTCATAGACGATAGGATGTTAATTGTAATTGTAATTCTTTATTTAAAGTTCCTTCTAAACTACAGAGGCTATTCACAGACGATGAAAATGATGATTGTAATTGTAATTCTTTATTTAACGTTCCTTGTAAATTACAGAGGCTATTCATAGACGATAAGATGTTAATTGTAATTGTAATTCTTCATTTAACGTTCCTTTTAAACTACAGAGGCTATTCATAGACGATAGGATGATAATTGTAATTGTAATTCTTTATTTAACGTTCCTTTTAAACTACAGAGGCTATTCATAGACGATAGGATGATAATTGTAATTGTAATTCTTTATTTAACGTTCCTTTTAAACTACAGAGGCTATTCATAGACGATAAGTTGTTAATTGTAATTGTAATTCTTTATTTAACGTTCCTTTTAAACTACAGAGGCTATTCATAGACGATAGGATGATAATTGTAATTGTAATTCTTTATTTAACGTTCCTTTTAAACTACAGAGGCTATTTATAGACGATAAGATGATAATTGTAATTGTAATTCTTTATTTAACGTTCCTTTTAAACTACAGAGGCTATTCATAGACGATAAGATGATAATTGTAATTGTAATTCTTTATTTAACGTTCCTTTTAAACTACAGAGGCTATTCATAGACGATAAGATGATAATTGTAATTGTAATTCTTTATTTAACGTTCCTTTTAAACTACAGAGGCTATTCATAGACGATAAGATGATAATTGTAATTGTAATTCTTTATTTAACGTTCCTTTTAAACTACAGAGGCTATTCATAGACGATAGGATGGTAATTGTAATTGTAATTCTTTATTTAACGTTCCTTTTAAACTAAAGAGGCTATTCATAGACGATAAGTTGTTAATTGTAATTGTAATTCTTTATTTAACGTTCCTTTCAAACTACAGAGGCTATTCATAGACGATAGGATGATAATTGTAATTGTAATTCTTTATTTAACGTTCCTTTTAAACTACAGAGGCTATTCATAGACGATAGGATGATAATTGTAATTGTAATTCTTTATTTAACGTTCCTTTTAAACTACAGAGGCTATTCACAGACGATGGAAATGATGATTGTAATTGTAATTCTTTATTTAACGTTCCTTTTAAACTACAGAGGCTATTCATAGACGATAAGATGATAATTGTAATTGTAATTCTTTATTTAACGTTCCTTTTAAACTACAGAGGCTATTCATAGACGATAAGATGATAATTGTAATTGTAATTCTTTATTTAACGTTTCTTTTAAACTACAGAGGCTATTCATAGACGATAGGACGTTAATTGTAATTGTAATTCTTTATTTAAAGTTCCTTTTAAACTACAGAGGCTATTCACAGACGATGAAAATGATGATTGTAATTGTAATTCTTTATTTAACGTTCCTTTTAAACTACAGAGGCTATTCATAGACGATAAGATGTTAATTGTAATTGTAATTCTTTATTTAACGTTCCTTTTAAACTACAGAGGCTAGTCATAGACGATAGGATGATAATTGTAATTGTAATTCTTTATTTAACGTTCCTTTCAAACTACAGAGGCTATTCATAGAGGATAAGATGATAATTGTATTTGTAATTCTTTATTTAACGTTCCTTTTAAACTACAGAGGCTATTCATAGACGATAAGATGATAATTGTAATTGTAATTCTTTATTTAACGTTCCTTTTAAACTACAGAAGCAATTGACAGACGATAGGATGATAATTTTATTGTAATTGTCTTTTAATTCTGCCTTTTACTTCTTATATTCAGTAGCCACAAATAAGCAATGTTGGCAAATGGTACAGAATTAAAATCAACGGACAATATTTATTCAGCATATAATAATATTGTTTGAATACACATACTGCCTTTTAAATTATTTTACAAAAGAAATGTCAACTTTCCTAACAAAATGTGTAGGCTTTTGTTTTTGCGTAGCGTCCCTATGGCAACTGACTTTAATCTAATAGAGAGAGAGACAGAGATTGTATTTATTATTTTAATTAAATCACTGAGTTAGAGGAAAATTTGAAATGATGAAGAGTTTTTCTTTTTCTTATTCACTATGAACTAGAATTTTAAATTCAGAACGAGGGTGGTACACTGTATGGGTAACCAAATCATCTACAATAAACCCATAGAGTTCAAATCATGTTTGTATCGTAAACACCCGCTAAAACTGTACCTTGCCTCACAGGCTCGTAAAAAGAGGAATGACCGCCTTGGTGGACTGAATATTTCATGCGGGATGCGAACTTTATAGTTCAAATTTTGTACCACAGGTGGCGCCGCTTCAAAGAGCTTTCACATGCAGCCATATCGACATGGGAATTCGCTCGCATATCATACCCACGTATCTAACTATCGGCTTCACATATGAGACTTTAAAAATCACTGCTGAAGGCAAACTGACTAGCAGCGGTTTTAAATCAAGTTCCATATTTCATCACCTAGCAACGATGATGTGGTCGCATGTCAAATGTCTGCAAATATTGGACGAACAGTACGAATCTGTATTCTATGTAATGAATATTATTTACAGGGTGTAAACGTGGACCTCTTCTGGGTCGAGACCCCTTGTTCTCCCAATTATGGGATATGGAGCAGTAGGTTGGGATCCGTACAGACAAAACCAAATCGATTCAATAGAAAAGGTCCAACGCAAGGCAGCAAAATATGTCAAAATGGGGAAGGGACATGGTGAGGAGATAGTAAAAGACTTAGGGTGGGAACTTCTCAAGTCAAGGCGACGAAAAACCAGACTCACCGCATTGTTTAAGGCACAAATGGGGCACAAAGCATGGACCGACATCAATGCAAGATTAGCAACACCATCATACTTAGGAAGGGCTGATCATATTAGGAAGCTTAAATGTACAAAACAAAGAACGGACGTGACAAAATTTTCCTTTGTAAACCGCACAATAGTAGACTGGAACAGCTTACCTGCGGCAATATTTCAGGGTGGTGCTCTTAAAATCAATACATTTAAGGAAAGGTTGAGAAGATTAGACTGAAAATGTAATTGGAGGTGCAGTGTAATTATTTAAGTTGTGTCATGTAATTAATTAAGTTGATATGTAATTAATTAAATTGATCTGTAATTAATTAAGATGATATGTAATTTAGTTGATATGTAAATAAATTAAGGTGATATGTAATTAATTAAGATGATATGTAATTACTTAAACTGGTAATAGTTGGGTGAAATAGAAGTACTTATCAGTTAGATTTACTTTTGTTTATCGTAGGCGTTATTATAGAATAGTTTTTATTTATAGTCCTAGGTTTATTGCATCTATTTATTTATAGATTTACGTTTATTCTATTTTATTTCATTTACGTTTATTTTATTTTATTTCTGTAATTGTAATTATTGTATATTATCATATATATCATTGCCACCGGGTGTATACCCAATTGTAGTGTTAATAAATACATACATACATACATTCATTCATTCATACATACATACATTCATACATACATACATACATACATACATTCATTCATACATACATTCATTCATACATACATACATACATTCATACATACATACATTCATTCGTTCATACATACATACATTCTTTCATTCATTCATACATACATTCATTCATACATACATACATTCATACATTCATACATACATACATACATACATACATACATACATACATACATACATACATACATACATACATACATACATACATACATACATACATTCATTCATACATACATACATACATTCACTCATTCATTCATTCATTCATTCATACATACATACATACATACACTCATTCATTCATTCATACATTCATTCATTCATACATACATACATACATACATACATACATACATACATACATACATATAAACTGCCAAGAAATACTCGTGGTAGAGCATAAATAACTGAACAAAAGAGTTAAATGTAGTTTTGCTGTAAGTGTTGGGAGACCGAGACGTAGATGGGAGGATAATAATAAAATGGATTTGAGGTGCGATATGATGATAGAGACTGGATTAATCTTGCACAGGATAGGGACCGATGGCGGGCTTATGTGAGGGCGGCAATGAACCTACGGGTTCCTTAAAAACCATATGTAAGAAAGTAAGTAATGGTTTTGCCAGAAAAAAAAGTGTTTTGTTAGTATAACGGTTTTGGAAAAGAGAATAGGGTGTAAGGTCATTAACAATAACATTTACCTTCAGTCGAAATGTAAACAAAAAATTAAACTACTACCAATCTTAAAAACATACTATTATACAAATTAAAAATTAAATTATAGGAAATAATTAAATTATAAGAGATAATTAAATTTCACTAGATTTCTTATTCAGTAGACCGATATATACAGTCTATGCAATTTTGGCAGTTTATATTGTGTACACCCTACTAGCAACTCGCTTAGTTCTTTAAAAAAAAAAAAAAAAACTTGCATACAATGTGGGTATAAAAATGTTGAATGATTAGTACAATTTTGCTAATGAAATTCACAAGAAAACTTTACAAGCTCTGAAATTTACGAAAATGATAAGAGGTATTTATTTTTTGTTTTTCCATGAATTTCCTTGCTGGGCAGATGTAGAATTTCGAAGGTCGTTAAAAGTTGCTTTGTTATTCATTCGTAATGTTCTTCCCATGGACAGGTATTTCACTGCAAACCCAGCATTCTCCAACTTTCCTATTTTCTGCCTTCATCTTAGTCTCCTCATATGCTCCATATATCTTAACGTCGTCTATCATCTGATATCTTCTTCTGCCCGAACTCTTCTCCCGTTCACCATTCCTTCCAGTGCATCCTTCAGTAGGCAGTTTCTTCTCAGCCAGTGACCCAGCCAGTTCCTTTTCCTCTTCCTGATCAGTTTCAGCATCATTCTTTCTTCACCCACTCTTTCCAACACAGCTTCATTTCTTATTCTGTCTGTCCATTTCACACGCTCCATTCTTCTCCATATCCACATTTCAAATGCTTCTCTTCACTTCGTCGTAATGTCCATGTTTCTGCCCCATACAATGCCACACTCCACACAAAGCACTTCACTAGTCTCTTCCTTAGTTCTTTCTCCAGAGGTCCGCAGAAGATGCTCCTTTTTCTATTAAAAGCTTCCTTGGCCATTGCTATCCTCCTTTTGACTTCCTGGCAGCAGCTCATGTTACTGCTTATAGTACACCCCAAGTATTTGAAGCTGTCCACTTGCTCTACTGCCTCATTTAGAATTCGCACGTTTACCTTCATTATTTTTCTTCCTATAACCATGGTCTTTGTCTTGTTTGCATTTATCTTCATCCCATACTGCTCACAGCTGTCATTTAGCTGCAGTAGCATATCCCTTAGTATCGTCTCCTCTTCTGCTAACAACGCCATATCATCAGCAAATCTTATGCACTTTATTCTTCGTCCTCCTACAATCTCCCCTCCCATATTCTGAAAACAGTTCTTCACCAAATTTTCCAAGTAGATGTTGAACAGGGTAGGTGATAAAGGGAATCCTTGTCGTACTCCTCTCACTATTTCACTTCCTTTTGACACTTCTTCTTCTATCTTGATTTTGAGTCGTTTCATTATTATTATTATTATTATTATTATTATTATTATTATTATTATTATTGTATTTATCGAAAATCAAGAAGCAGTAGTTGCTGCTACAGGCCATTACCATATAATAATAATAATAATAATAATAATAATAATAATAATAATAATAATAATAATTTTATTATTATTATTAGATTATGATTGTCGATTGATATATCTGTGCAGACGGACGTTTCTGGAATACCCATCATTCTAAACGACAGCGTTTGGTCGTCATAGAAACAATGCTAGCGCTCTTCTAAAAAAAGTGAAGTCATATATCAAAAAAGTAATACAACGTATTTAATGTAATGTAATAAATACCCCATCATTTTTATGAGTTTTCCATGACATCAGAGTTCTTTGTTGCTATAGAAACGAACACAGATTCGCTGTTAATCACATTGTATGATTAAGTTCTGTGGCTAACGTGTCTGTACTGTGAAGCAGATGACAGAGGGCGTGGTCGTTAACCAATCCCCCGGAGTGTGTGAAATGCTAGGTTGCCACGTAATAATGTGTTAAACACTGTTCTCATTCCGAAAGGACTCTCAGCTGGTCATTTACTTGCGAATGGTCACAAAATAGGTTTGTGTTAGATTTCTGGGAGATCGAGGTGCATTTCTTCACCATGCTGTAACCTTTATCAATAATGTTATTACAGAAGTGAGTGTAACTAAGATTTGAAATCAATTTATACCAGTTTATTGAAGAAAATGAAATAAAATGAACGCTGTTTGGGATTTGAAATAAAAGTTTGATATTTCTTTTCATTTCTGTCTTCATACTCCCGGCATTTAAATTCAACAAGGCGGAGCCTTCTCGTTAACTACTTCATAATCGCTTCCTCATTCCAGGAGGCCTAGTCTGCAGACAACAATGCAATTGATAGTCGAAACGATTCACACGTCAATATGACGACAATGAGTTGTTTGAAATTGTAATGAATAATAACATGTCATTACAGAGAATTGGATTCATTTGGAAATTAGACTGTGTTAAATTAACTGTTAATGTCTTTATACACCCCGCATTTATTAATCATTCCCATTTGTGTGCGAATAATATTCTTTTATGAAATGAAAATTAAGTTTAACATTTTGTTAAGCTCCTACACGTTAAAGAAATGTTTCATATTAATCTTTTCCAAGTCCATCTGATATCGAAAACACAGATCTACAGCAACTGTTTTAACACGGCCTCCTTGTATACATGTTAAAAAAAAAATGTTATGTTTTATTTAACGACGCTCGCAACTGCAGAGGTTATATCAGCGTCGCCGGATGTGCCGGGATTTTGTCCCTCAGGAGTTCTTTACATGCCAGTAAATCTACTGACATGAGCCTGTCGCATTTAAGCACACTTAAATGCCTTAGACCTGGCCCGAGATCGAACCCGCAACCTTGGGCATAGAAGGCCAGCGCTAACCTTCCTTGTATACATCACTCAAATAAAGAAGCATCAATAGTATATTACGATACAGGGATGACAGGTGCTTTTTGCAAAGTCGAGGAAAAGTTTTAAAAAAGAGAATGGTGAGTTCTTCAATTTCCGAGATTTTGTTATGCACAAACTTGCATTGTAGAACATTTTTTTCACGATCGTATTTTTAAAACTGCTCTGTAATGGTAACTAAGTAATAATAAGTTCACTGTAATGGGCCTATTTCAGTATGGTTTTATGTTATGAAGAATGGTTTCCATAGCAACAAGTTTCTGTGTGGGAATTCTAACTTTCAAGGGCTAACAACAAAAGCTGTAAAGAAAAAACAATCGTGCAAAAAACATATTATTCATGTATTAATTATTATTGCGCCATTTTTATTGTTGCAATTGCCTACGTAAAAACAAGACATTCCTGATGGCTGGGTGGTTTCTTTCAGGACATTTCGCGATGCACATCACTTCTTAGACCTTAGAAACAACTGAGGATTAATCTGCTGACATAATAAGTTTAGGTTGCGCATTCCATTTGATTAGTGTTATAGTAGAAGCTTAACCTGGGCTACGGATGCAGAAATCAAGTTCCATAACTAACGGATGTACTAGGGGCGGCATGGACGCAAGTCCCAGAAGGGGGAATGTTGTAGTTATGGTTAAAATTTTTCTCGAGTGGTAAGCAAAGAAAAAAAATCCATATTTAGAGAAAAAAGAATAGATCCGGTAACATTGTAGGCATACTTTTCGAATCAATTTATTTTTGCGTTTACACGATATCATAGCTCCAGGTTTCTACGGGGATATTTTAAGGGAATACCTACAGATTGATTCCGTGTGAACTTGGCAACATTGATCCAGAGTTACACTTTCCTGTAAAGGCGAGATTCCGTGAGTGAGTGTAGCTTGGGGACTAACCTCAAGGACAATGACTTGAATTTTGTATTTGAAACAAAGTACTTACAGTACTTACTTACTTACTGGCTTTTAAAGAACCCGGAGGTTCGTTGCCGCCCTCACATAAGCCCGCCATTGGTCCCTATCCTGAGCAAGATTAATCCAGTCTCTACCATCATATCCCACCTCCCTCAAATACATTTTAATACTATCCTCCCATCTACGTCTCGGCCTCCTCAAAGGTCTTTTTTCCTCCAGCCTCCAAACTAACACTCTATATGCATTTCTGGATTCGCCCATACGTGCTACATGCCCTGCCCATCTCAAACGTCTGGATTTAATGTTCCTGATTATGTCAGGTGAAGAATACAATGCATGCAGTTCTGTGTTGTGTAACTTTCTCCATTCTCCTGTAACTTCATCCCGCTTAGCCCCAAATATTTTCCTAAGCACCTTATTCTCAAACAACCTTAATCTCTGTTCCTCTCTCAAAGTGAGAGTCTAAGTTTCACAACCATACAGAACAACCGGTAATATAACTGTTTTATAAATTCTAACTTTCAGATTTTTTGACAGCAGACTGGATGACAAAAGCTTCTCAACCGAATAATAACAGGCATTTCCTATATTTATTCTGCGTTTAATTTACTCCCGAGTGTCATTTATATTTGTTACTGTTGCTCCAAGATATTTGAATTTTTCCACCTCTTCAAAGGATAAATCTCCAATTTTTATATTTCCATTTCGTACAATATTCTGGTCACGAGACACAATCATATACTTTGTCTTTTCGGGATTTACTTCCAAACCTATCTCTTTACTCGCTTCCAGTAAAATTCCCGTGTTTTCCCTAATCGTTTGTGGATTTTCTCCTAACATATTCACGTCATCCGCATAGACAAGCATCTGATGTAACCCGTTCAATTCCAAACAAATTATGATATTTAAATAAACACTTCATTAGTTCTAAATACAGGGTTGTTTCACATTATTAAATTTGGAAACACCTGCCTTAAATTACCCCACGCTCTACGTGTATAACCGCTCTGTAAATCAAGTTCCAAGCGGTCCTTGGAGGAGGCCTTGCCGCACATCCCAGCGGCTTAATTTCCTGTGATTGCTGATTGAAAGTTAGTCCGAATTTGTTAATCTAGTGCTAGTCCAATCGAATTATCGCAATCAAAATGCATTGTGTCCAGTTAGCCGTATGAAATACCATGACAACCGCTTTATCGTAATGAAGTTTAAGTGCTGCAATCATTCGCTTGTTTTATGTTGCCATAGTGACCACATTCATCGTTATTGTAACGTTATTTATAATCTATTCGCATATTTGATCGCATTTCTATGCTTCTCATCACAACCATCTTTACACTTATCACCGTTATGTTTTCTTGCCCCGTTACAAGATCTTCTCCACTTTATGTTGTCATTGGCTGCGTCTTCAGCTTCTTCGTTCTGTTTTTCATGTCGATAAATTCCTACCTTCAACTTCTTTTCCACCGGTTTTATTATTTTTTTTTTATTTTATTGATATTATCAATATTATTACTATTCTTATTAATGTTATTATCATTATCAATATTATTATTGTTGTTCTTTGGTCAACTGTCCGAAGACAGGTTTGAACCTCATAAGTGACACCAATAAGGCGTCATCATTATCATTATGATTATTATTATGGTTTTCATTATTATTGTTATTGTTCTTTAATTTTTATTATTATTATTATTATTATTATTATTATTATTATTATTATTATTATTATTATTATTATTGTAATTGGCCTTGTGCTGTTGTTTTTGCACGTTAATATTCTAAATAAATAAATAAATAAATTATTATTATTATTATTATTGTTGTTATTACTATTGTTTTTATCATTTATTATTATTGTGGTTTTCAATATTATTGTTATTGTTCTTTTATTATTATTATTATTATTATTATTACTATTATCTCATTATTATTATTATTATTATTATTATTATTATTATTATTATTATTGTTTTTATCATTTCTATTATTATGGTTTTCATTATTATTGTTATTGTTGTTTTCA
Source organism: Periplaneta americana (assembly GCF_040183065.1). Lineage (NCBI taxonomy): Eukaryota > Metazoa > Arthropoda > Insecta > Blattodea > Blattidae > Periplaneta > Periplaneta americana. Next base: position 2,860,510 of record NC_091118.1, read on the forward strand.
TTATTTTTATTATTATCATTATTATAATTGTTTCATTGTTATTGTTGTTTTTATCATTTTTATTATGATTTTCATTATTGTTATTATTATTATTATTATCATTATTATTATTGTTTCATTATTGTTGTTGTTTTTATCATTTTATTATGATTTTCATTATTATTTTTATTGTTGTTTTCATTATTATTGTTATTGTTGTTTTCATTATTATTGTTATTATTATTATTGTTTCATTATTATTGTTGTTTTTATCATTTTATTATGATTTTCATTATTATTTTTATTGTTGTTTTCATTATTATTGTTATTGTTGTTTTCATTGTTATTGTTATTTTCATTATTATTGTTATTATTATTATTATTGTTTCATTATTATTGTTGTTTTTATCATTTTATTATGATTTTCATTATTATTTTTATTGTTGTTTTCATTATTATTGTTATTGTTGTTTTCATTATTATTGTTATTGTTGTTTTCATTATTATTGTTATTATTATTATTATTGTTTCATTATTATTGTTGTTTTTATCATTTTATTATGATTTTCATTATTATTGTTATTGTTGTTTTCATTATTATTGTTATTGTTGTTTTCATTATTATTGTTATTATTATTGTTATTATTATTATTGTTGTTGTTGTTATTATTATTATTATTATTATTATTATTATCTAATTCAGTAGTTAGTCTTGGGTTGCCATGTAATTTGTATGAAGAAGACGAGATTCCATTCATGAATGATTAATAAATGGCGTAACATTGTACATTCATTAAGCAACGTGATTCTGTGATGTTCAAATATTTATCTTAACCATTAAACTCTAAATTAATAGTTTTATATTTTGAGCCTAGATACTTGTATAATTGATTATATAACATTTAGTACCTACAAAGAGAATTGAAACATGACCAAATTTTGCGTTGTGTCGTCTTTTTCACTCGTTATACAACGCCTGTTCAGATTAATAGAGAATGCCCCTCTTCCCTCCTCTGGAAGGAAATTTTCAGATGTTAAGAGAAAAATCGTCTCAACCGAATCTGGCAACACTTAAAATGACATAGAGTGGCAGTGTTTATGCTGACCACTTTCTGCGCTTTTTGAAAATTAACAGATAGTGTGCTGTTTTACAAAGATTACAAGTCTGAAATTCTGTGAACTAAGTTTGTATGTGATTAATTTTTCCTCACAGTTGAAGAGAATGTTTGACTTCTAGGGAGAATTTGAAAATATTTGGAAGACGAATTTCTACATTAACTCGCAATAATAGTTACATATTTAAACTGCGTGAATTTAGTACCTTTCCTGTTGTAGTTTGTTTAAAACTAATAATCATTTCTCTGCTATAAAAACAATTGAGGTTCAAATTTACCAAGGCCTCTTACTATCATAGCCGATAGAGGTATAAGCGATATTGCTCTTTCGTCGTCATGGAGATTAGAATAACCTTCTCTTTTACAGAATACGTAATGTACATACCTGTTTTCTATTGAGTACGTAATGGGCTAGCAGCCTTTATTTTTTTGTCAACGTCCTTGTCAATATTGAAGACAAGTAAATAGCAATATGCCTTGATTGATGTAATCTAACAAGAAAAATTATATTTTTACATAGATGCAAAAATAACGAACCGGTATTAAGTACTAGGATTAAATTTCAGGGTAGTGTAGAGTTATTCGAATGTCACGAAAGATTTTAAAGTCCTGTACTTTGTTAAGAAGTAAGTTTATAGCCAATAAAAATATAGTTTTGTCCGTAAAAGAGTGGGGTTTATTAGAATTTTGTCAAAGGTCTTGTAAAATCATCGCATTCACAGGCTACGGTCTTCCGCAAGGTTTTTAATTTTCCACAGAGCTGGTATCTTAAGTTTTTTTACAAGGTTCCACAGTGACAAATTGCAGAGTCCATATTTCAGTCCCTTTGGGGTTCTGAATTGTGCAAGTACGTTGGAATAATCTGTTACATTCACAGTAACACTAAATTAGGACAATTTGCATTTTTAGAGGTAAAACCGTTATTTTCTGTTATGAATATGAAAAAAAAAAGCTGAAGTACAGCTTGAATTGATGTTCATTTATTTATTTTCTATAGCAGCGATAGTAAAACAATTGAACAGAAGTTTCAGTGAAAATAAACACCAATTCGTTTATGAAGAAAACTGTATTATTATTTTAGAATACATTAAAACTTTTCTGACTTCATGAATAATGTCATACTTTATGATTTCTCATTCTATGAACTACAGCACAACTATAAAGTTGTGGCTTAAGAAGAATTTCTGAGTATTTGACAAGAAATAAAAATGGACTTTACAGCAATTGTAGTTAGATTATTATCATTTTATTACACTACATTATTAACCCTTAAATTTACCAAGTATCCTATAGGATGCAAGATTTTAATAAGATTTTTTGTATTCGCCAGATATTGGAGACAAATGGGAGTACTACACCAGTTATTCATGGATTTGAAAAAGGCATATGGCTCGATTAAGAGAGAAGTTTTATATGATATTCTTATTGAATTTGGTATTCCCAAGAAACTAGTTCGATTAATTAAAATGTGTCTCACTGAAACGTACAGCAGAGTCCGTATAGGTCAGTTTCTGTGAGATGCGTTTCCAATTCACTGCGGGCTAAAGCAAGGAGATGCACTATCACCTTTACTTTTTAACTTTGCTCTAGAGTATGTCATTAGGAAAGTCCAGGATAACAGAGAGGGTTTGGAATTGAACGGGTCACATCAGCTGCTTGTCTATGCGGATGACGTGAATATGTTAGGAGAAAATCCACAAACGATTAGTGAAAACACGGGAATTTTACTGGAAGCAAGTAAAGAGATAGGTTTGGAAGTAAATCCCGAAAAGACAAAGTATACGATTATGTCTCGTGACGAGAATATTGTACGAAATGGAAATATAAAAATTGGAGATTTATCCTTCGAAGAGGTGGAAAAATTCAAATATCTGGGAGCAACAGTAACAAATATAAATGACACTCGGGAGGAAATTAAACATAGAAGAAATATGGGAAATGCCTGTTATTATTCGGTTGAGAAGCTTTTATCATCCAGTCTGCTGTCAAAAAATCTGAAAGTTAGAATTTATAAAACAGTTATATTACCGGTTCTTCTGTATAGTTGTGAAACTTGGACTATCACTTTGAGAGAGGAACATAGGTTAAGGGTGTTTGAGAATAAGGTGCTTAGGAAAATATCTGAGTGTAAGAGGGATGAAGTTACAGGAGAATGGAGAAAGTTACACAACGCAGAACTGCACGCATTGTATTCTTCACCTGACATAATTAGGAACATTAAATCCAGACGTTTGAGATGGACAGGGTATGTAGCACGTATGGGCGAAACCAGGAATGCATATAGAGTGTTAGTTGGGAGACCGGAGGGAAAGAGACCTTTGGGGAGGCCGAGACGTAGATGGGAAGATAATATTAAAATGTATTTGAGGGAGGTGGGATATGATGGTAGAGAATGGATTAATCTTGCTCAGGATAGGGACCGATGGCGGGCTTATGTGAGGGCGGCAATGAACCTCCGGGTTCTGGGTAAAAGCAATAATTAATTAAGTAAGTAAGTAATAACTTTAATAAAAGAACGTAAAGGAATCCATCCAAGCATGATTACAGAATAATGCAAGCCGTTGCGTTAGTTGTTTTCTTTACAGTCCGTCACATATTAGGCCTAACTTTAGGGTCGTAATTAATGTTCGTGGGCAATAACTTGTTATTGCAAGATTCTTATTGCATACTATAATTAGTCCAATTTTAACGCTTTCTTCTTCGAAGATTCTGGTGGATATTCTGTGTATTGGTGAAATAGTGCGTCAGTGCTTCCTGAAAATATTACGAGTGCTTTTCATTATGTTATAGTGTTTTAAATATTAAAAGGAGACATAGCTACAATCTGTTTACGTTTGTAACCAAGGACAACTCTGAAATATTTTACGTTTTCATTTTATTTACTACTAGCCGTACCCGTGCGCTCCGCTGCACCTGTTAGAAATAAATATAAAGTAATTACATAATTAAAATAGGACGTTTGATCCAGGGAACAACTTTTACAACAGCGCAACATAATCTGCTTGGCTCATTACCCAATTTTTTTGCATTGCATTTATTGCATATATATTTTATGTATTTTAACACGATTCAATTGAGCATAGTTAAAATTTGAATTATAAAACAATGCATTGCTAAGCTAACGTACTATTACTGCATACTAAATCAATACACTCTCGTTGTTCGTTAATTCTCTGAGATAAACGTTATTTTAAGAAATACAGGAAACGAATGTACAGAATAGCCTATCAAGTTTTCTGTGCATAAGAAGCCATTTTAATCTTACTTGTCCTCAATTCACTCACAAGTTACTGTAATAACATTATAGCATTATGTCCATCTAGAGAAACTACACTTTCCAATGGTGAATTAATAATTAATTATACAAATCGGTTAATTTAGCTTCCGATATTACTTCATAGAAACGCAGAAACATTCTCTGTAGGCTATCTTTCATAGCTTTCGATTGTTGTTGACCAAGGCCCCTTATAGACGAAGTCATTTGTTCTTAATTCATTGCACCGTCTTAGATGGCGTTATTTTAATTTTAAAACTCATTTATCTCATTAAATATCAGTCCTATCAAAATTTTGTAAAGGATAAAACTTATCGGAAATCATTTGTAAAGAAACTTTTGTTATGTAACATTTTTCACAAAAATCAATAATAAGCGAGATATTTCGATTTATTTAATTCAGGCCCCTTATAACCCCCCTTTTAAATAATGTATTTTGAATGCCATATAGCCTAAAATCTAAGTTACAACGAACTTAATTTATATTCCAATTTTTATATAAATCGGTTCAGCCATTATCGCGTGAAAAGGTAACAAACATACAGACAGACAGACATACAAACAAAAGATGTCAAAAAAGCGATTTTCGGTTTCAGGGTGGTTAATTATATATGTTAGGACCAATTATTTTTGGAAAATCGAAAATTACCAGAAAAATTTCGGCTACAGATTTATTATTAGTATAGATTCATTCACTTTTCAAGAATCAAGCTATTTCTTTTAAAACACTTAAATTCAGTTGTAACTGCCCTATCTTGAAGATATTCTTGTGAATTTTCGAAGAAATCTCATTGCCATGATTATTCCTCCTCCTGCTAATAATGGGCTGCATATAATTCAGTTGATGAAACGAGTAAATGAATGCGAACAGCTGTACAAAGTGAGCGGAAATTATATAATTATTTCTGTGTACGTGCATATTAACCCTAGGACACAAAGCCTCGTAATTTTTACGAAGGACGTTTGGCAACATTGCTCTCCTTCTTTGGTTTTTGAAGTCATATTCCTCCCCTTCTTAGTAATGCCCGTGTCTCACTTCCTGAGCTGTTTCTTTGCGGGGCGAGACGCAGAGGGGGAGAGTGGGAGGTGCTGGGTACCGCATGTGCCTACTACCCTACGTTCAACACATCGCCCTTTTCAGGATTCCCTTCGTCAGCTATGGGCAAGCGAATGTTTTGGCTATCCCCTCACAAAACAAATTATGTCCTACTAATAAATTCTTTCATCTACCACACGATGATTGTACCTGATTGACATGGTTACGTTTCTGTGATGTCGCATAGAGAAACGTAACCATGTCATTCTGGTACTACCATATGGTGGTAGATGAAAGAAACGCACTGTCCGATATTACCCGATGTCCGATACTACCCGACTCTCCCCTAAACTAAATTTTCCAAAAAAAAAAATTGTTTTTTTTTTTTCTTTAAAATGTCCTTTGATATGTCTGGAATGCATTGCATAACATTTTGTGGGTATTTTTGCCCTTATCGGATGTTGAGACGTCATTTTTAAACTTCCTGCGCTATGGATTTTTAAATCACTCGCCCACTTTTATCGACTTCCAGTAACTTAATTTTTTTGCTACATTGCCAGACAAAAATGGATATAATTCCTGAACTATTAAAGACACATGCATGAAATTTATAACACACATTCTTTAAACTATTAGGAAACGTTTCTATGCAACAGAATTTTGTTAATTGATTTAATTTTAAAAATACGTCCGTTTGTTTGCAAGAAAGGAAATCGGAAAATTGTTATTAATTTTTTTTTTTTGTTTATTTTACAAACGTAGGGACTAATATCAAAATTCTGTTACAGACAGTTTGTAGAACATACTTTTGCAAATACATTGCAAAAAACTGTTTGAATCTATCTTTAAAAACGGTTTAGATATATCGGTTTTAGTACAATCTTGCATTGGGTATATATATTTTTTTTCAAATATGGGCCCCAAATAATTTTTTTTTCACAATATTTATATTTGGTTGAGTTGCCACAGCTATGAGCTCTCTACATACAAAAATTAATATTTTACACCAAATAGGAAATATGTTTTTGTGCGAGATCGTGCGTATTTGCTTGGTTTCCGCACAAAACCAATCCGCGGAAAGTCTAAAATTCCACATTCAGTATTCCCAACGTAACACACATAACAATTTCCCTCTTCTTACCGCTTAAGTGACATATTGATTTTACTGCTTTAGGCTTTTAACATATTATTTTTAGAGACGTTTAACATAGTAATAAATATAAATTGGAAACTTACCACTGCAATTTCACCTAAATTGCAATGTTAATTATTGTTTTTAAATATTTGCAAAAATTAAGTAAACTCTACAACTCCACTAAAGTTACTGCATTCGTGATGCAAGTAACATTAAGGAAGCCGTGAAAAAATCAACAAGATTCCAGATGCCGATGTTATTACTGCAATATGTTATATAAATAATATTGTTAAAATATTAAAATGGAAAATAAATCATTACATAACCTTACCGTTTGTTTTAAGTTCGCAGTTATAGACTGGGGGAAAAAAAGTCAGACGTATATCACGGCCTGCTAGAGTATAGTAAACACAGAAAACATTTTAAAGCAACAATGTTGAAGATAGATATTTTTGTTTTGCAAATTTGCCGTCATTGAACAGAAACCAAGATAGAGATTTCATTGCAACTAATTAGAAATTCGTCTTTGAGATATGTAATAAACGATCTTCGCACAAAATAATGTACGATACACGCGAGCGGTATGTTTTCTTTCAATTCTCGAAAATTAAAAAAGCTCAACTACGTTTCGCTTTTTCAATCTTTTCCTCGAACATGAAAACTTTAACATACTGCTCTTGTAACGCATATTACTATAAAAAATACCATCCTCTCCCCTTAAAGGAAATTTTAAAACTCTCCGTTGATCTTCCTGACAACATGGTTAACAGCCCCAGAAAATTTAAAGGCTTGGGACTTTACAGGGGAAGTTTATTAAATTAAATTACCCCGTCCTGTCAGTACTATTTTGTGTTTCTAATGTTATTTATAGAAAATCTTCGCCTGCTAACAAACCCAACTGAATAGCAAGAAGTTTAAGTCGTGGATGAGGTTTCCATGACGACTGCGAAATTCAGTTGTAAATTTCAAGGCCATCTACGTAGTCTTTGGAAGTCTTGGTGTATATAGCTTTAATGTGGGCGTGAGCGGTTCCCACCCAAGAGATAGCGTGTTCATAAACAATCTGGGTGGAACATGCTTGTCCACCGCTATAAATCCTGCAGTATGAGAATTTTATCTGCGTACTACCGTGACGTAGCTACAAAAATGTGAAACAAGATGCTTGCCACGAGACAGAATATAGTTCATGATGATGATGATGATGATGATGATGATAACAATAATAATAATAATAATAATAATAATAATAATAATAATTATTATTATTATTATTATTAGTATTATTATTATTTCCATTAAATGTTTTATTTAATAACTTTTTTATGTCATGGTATTGAAATTTATATAACAAAACACTACACAAAAGAGTAAGGTAAGTCAACCCAATATAAGGAAATGGTGGGTAACTTTCGGTGTTGGACCCCGGACTCATTTCACCGACATTATCACCTTCATCTCATTCAGGCGCTAAATAACCTGAGATGTTGATAAAGCGTCGTAAAATAACCTACTAAGAAATAAATAAATCCTTTAGTATTTGCTCTTGTATGATACCTTTTATGGGAACAATGAAGAACTAACAACAATTGAATTCAGTAATTTTGTTTTTGAGAGTTGAGTACATAGGCCTACATGCAACGGTTTACTAACAACTCTGTCCTGAGAATGTAGTAATAGTAGTAATAATAATAATACTTACTTACTGGCTTTTAAGGAACCCAGAGGTTCATTGCCGCCCTCACATAAGCCCGCCATCGGTCCCTATCCTGAGCAAGATTAATCCAGTCTCTATCATCATATCCCACCTCCCTCAAATACATTTTAATATTATCCTCCCAGCTACGTCTCGGCCTCCCTAAAGGTCTTTTTCCCTCCGGCCTCCCTACTAACACTCTATATGCATTTCTGGATTCGCCCATACGTGCTACATGCCCTGCCCATCTCAAACGTCTGGATTTAATGTTCCTAATTATGTCAGGTGAAGAATACAATGCGTGCAGTTCTGCGTTGTGTAACTTTCTCCATTCTCCTGTAACTTCATCCCTCTTAGCCCCAAATATTTTCCTAAGCACCTTATTCTCAAACACCCTTAACCTATGTTCCTCTCTCAAAGGGAGAGTCCAAGATTCACAGCCATAAAGAACAACCGGTAATATAACTGTCAGTAATAGTAGTAGTAGTAGTAGTAGTAGTAGTAGTAGTAGTAGTAGTAGTAGTAGTAGTAGTAGTAGTAGTAGTAGTAGTAGTAGTAGTAATAATAATAATAATAATAATAATAATGATTTTCTTTAACTTCTTTGTTCAACTATTTTCTTACTTGCATTCAACAATTAAATGAAAATTTATCAACAACATAAAATAATTTTTATCCATTGCCATCCCGTGAAACAGTCAGTAGATGCCTCTATTACTATGAATCTGTTGCTAGAGAAATGAATGCAGGTTTCATTGTTGAGGACTGGTAATTCATTACTTCTTGCACATGCATTTGTTTACTAATATTTGACACAAATACGAGTATATGAGGTATTATATTAATGTTATGGTATTAATTCTCTCAAAATTTCATTGAATTATTTAATCGGTTTAAAATTTAACATTAAATAAAAAGACTGAAGAAAGATCTAATAAAATTCATTGTAATGCCATCTTGTGACAATAATGAAAAATTAACAATATATTGCTTACTACAGATCTGTTGCTAAAAAGATAAGTGCACATTTCATTGTTGATAGCTGATTATGTTTAAACATGCACTGGTTTACTACAATTCCTTAAAAAGTTATTTTAATTATTGTAGCCTATGTTATAAAAAGTGAACAGAGATAAATCGTCAATGTTGCCAATTCAGCGGTTTTCCCGCTAAATCTAGCTTTTTTGGATAACCATCTCGCGGATAAAATTATATTACACGCTTAGCGGGAATACTAGCGGTTTTTAATCTTTAAAATTTCTGAAATGAAATTCATATTAGCATTATATTCAGCTTTCATAATTATTACTTTTAATTCGTTCAGTGTGTGTTCTGTGAAATAATGGATGTGTTAATGTAGTGATAATTCCATATTATATATATTATGTTACAGTTAAAACCCGAAATCAGTCAAAACCAGTTTCAGCTAGTAAAAACTAGTTTAAGCAAATAAAGATAGAAAGTGAGTTTTCGTATAATCTAGAATCAGTGTCAGGTTAGGTTTAGATTTGTTTAGGTTTTTGTTTGGTAAAAGTCAAAAAAAAAAAAAAAAAACCTATACAAACCAAACCTAAACTGTCACTGATTCTAGATCTTACGAAAATTCGCTTTCTATCTATCTACATTTTAAAATTATTACTTTTTACTAGTTGAAACTGGTTTTGTTGGATTTTGGGTTTTAACGTAACATATATAGTGCAATAAGAATTTAAATATGTTGTGTCTGTGATAAAAGTGTTCAAAATTGCTTTATAGTGCTACACTGGGCATGATAATAGTGTGCAATATTCGTTACATTGGCGGGTGGATGCTCTATCATGACCATTATTATTATTATTATTATTATTATTATTATTATTATTATTATTATTTAATAATAAGTATACATTAAAATCTAGAGATATTTGCTAGAAAATCGCGGGTTTTCGAAAGTCATCTAGCGGCATTAGACGAACAACTGTTGGCAACACTGTAAATAGTACAAAAAATATAGAAATAAGTATATTTGCGACATAATGATATCAAGGATTGACAACGATGAATGGTATAGTTCTGTTACCTTGGAGATATTTGCACGTTACTTTATAGTAACAGAAGGCCGTGATATCATACAAGCATTGCTGCTTGAATGTGTGGGGACGGGTTTAGTGCAATGCGTCATCACAAATCTGTAAGCGGATTTCTGCTGGCCATAAACCAAGAATCAACGCCACAATCGCGATCATGCTCGGTTGATGTTCGCCCAGCGAAACAAAAGCGCAACGGACAATTAAAACAAGCATTACATTTTTATGTCAGTGAAATGCCCCGTATGTCTTCTGTGTAAGTAAACTGATTTCGATTAAATTTAGCATAGATATAGGCCTATAAATGATGTTCTCTTGTTTTACAAATTGTCAAAGCCTCCTAATTTCTAAACAAGGCCCACTGATTAAGTTATTTTTTCATTGTTTTTATACCTAGGTTTCTTATGGCAATGTAAAACCCATTGTCCTATACCTAGAAAAATATACGGATCACTTTGTTGACGTCGTACAAAATTTTGTCCAATATTCTTTTGAGAAGATTAACTCCATATGTAGATGAAATTATCGGGGATCATCAGTGTGGTTTTAGGCGTAATAGATCAACTATTAACCAGATATTTTGTATTCGATAGATAATGGAGAAAAAATGGGAGTATAAGGGTACAGTACATCAGTTATTCATAGATTTCAAAAAGGCGTATGACTCGGTTAAGAGGGAAGTATTATATGATATTCTTATTGAATTTGGTATTCCCAAGAAACTAGTTCGATTAATTAAAATGTGTCTCAGTGAAACGTACAGCAGAGTACGTATAGGTCAGTTTCTGTCAGATGCGTTTCCAATTCACTGCGGGCTAAAGCAAGGAGATGCACTATCACTTTACTTTTTAACTTTGCTCTAGAGTATGCCATTAGGAAAGTCCAGGATAACAGAGAGGGTTTGGAATTGAACGGGTTACATCAGCTGCTTGTCTATGCGGATGACGTGAATATGTTCGGAGAAAATGCACAAACGATTAGGGAAAACACGGGAATTTTACTGGAAGCAAGTAAAGCGATAGGTTTGGAAGTTAATCCCGAAAAGACAAAGTAGGCCTATGTGATTATGTCTCGTGACGAGAATATTGTACGAGATGGAAATATAAAAATTGGAAATTTATCTTTTGAAGAGGTGGAGAAGTTCAAATATCTTGGAGCAACAGTAACAAATATAAATGATACTCGGGAGGAAATTAAACATAGAAGAAATATGGGAAATGCCTGTTATTATTCGGTTGAGAAGCTTTTATCATCCAGTCTGCTGTCAAAAAATCGGAAAGTTAGAATTTATAAAACAGTTATATTACCGGTTCTTCTGTATAGTTGTGAAACTTGGACTATCACTTTGAGAGAGGAACATAGGTTAAGGGTGTTTGAGAATAAGTTGCTTAGGAAAATATTTGGGGCTAAGGGGGGTGAAATTACAGGAGAATGGAGAAAGTTACACAACGCAGAACTGCACGCATTGTATTCTTCACCTGACATAATTAGAAACATTAAATCCAGACGTTTGAGATGGGCAGGGCATGTAGCACGTATGGGCGAATCCAGAAATGCATATAGAGTGTTAGTTGGGAGACAGGAGGGAAAAAGACCTTTGGGGATGCCGAGACGTAGGTGGGAGGATAATATTAAAATGTATTTGAGGGAGGTGGGATATGATGATAGAGACTGGATTAATCTTGCTCAGGATAGGGACCGATGGCTGGCTTATGTGAGGGCGGCAATGAACCTCCGGGTTCCTTAAAAGTCAGTAAGTAAGTAAGTAAGTATGTGATATCGTCAATGCAACAGCACAATTTCACAAGACCGTGTACACCTAACCTAACAAACTAGTAAGAGTGGAACCATTGTTAGTTTACCACTGGACAGTTCAAACACCTCTCATTTTCCTAACTTTGCAACCATTGAAAATCGCATCCATGTTTATAGAAACTCTTATCCCAAAAAGCGGTCAAATTATCCCCTGAAGTTAGTAAAGAATCACCCTGTGTATGACATGAAATGGACTATTGCAAGGGTCATAATGTTCGAATCCCCTTGGGCTATCAAGGAATCGAAGAGGCTCCATTTCCCTGCGTCTTCACACTACAAGCTTCCCCCCTCACCCCCCAGGCGGCGTTCTTAGGTTTGGTTGCCAACTTTAATTTATCCACTCCATTCTTTATCCTTCCTCAAAATGACGACTCTCTTCTAATTCTGTCACTAGGGAATCATTATACAGTCACTTGTCACTTGTAAGACAAGTGGAAATCTACAAGAAAGACCTTCTTTGACTCAAAAAACTTGGCATTTATGAAGTTTCAGTATGTTAAGCCTGGATTGTTTTTAAATACGAAATAATAAGCTTTAGTTTGTAAATGGGATGTATAATTACGTGTTGCAAATTGACTGTCATACTATCTCCTTGGTTACAAAATGAATGAATGTTTTAAAATGCAAATGAAAATCGTATTACCACAATCTGGTATATACAGTCATGAAGCTTAAGTTTATGAGGTACTAGAAATAATAGACTGTGCAGATACTGTTTCGCATTGTTTGCAATGAGGCGATAGTAGCGATCCTAGTGGATTGTTTTTAAATACGAAATAATAAGCTTTAGTTTGTAAATGGGATGTATAATTATGTGCTGAAAATTGACTGTCATAGTACTGTCTCCTTGGTTACTAAATGAATGAACATTATAAAATGCAAATGAAAATCGTATTACAGCAATCTAGTATATACAGTCACGAAGCTTGAGTTTATGACGGTACTAGAAATAATGGACTGTGCAGGTACTATTTCGCATTGTTTGCAATGAGGCGATAGTAGCGATCCTAGTGGTTAGCAACTATGTATGGATGCATATTTACTACGTATTGAGCTTCGTGATTGTATATACTAGACTGTGGTATTACGAAAACAACAAGCGTATACTAGGCCTATTTCTGACAAGTTATAAATGTAAGCTATTCTTATGTTCAAGTGCACTGACATCGATTAACTTCGCTCGTTTCGTAAAGACTGCTAAAATGTAAGGGCATTAAAATTTCTTTTAGGGTGCACCGATTACTATGTGACTGGAATCGAACTTAACGTCTCGATCTATACATTTCTCCACTGAATGTGAAACTGAACGCATTTAGCCGTTATGTTTGTCGATTGTTTGGCTCGAAATACGAAAACTTTGATTGTTGTTAAAATGGAACGAATTAAGAAGAGAGGGTGATCAGAACATTTTGCGAAATATGAATTGGAATTATAGTCGCGACGCTGTTATTCCCGGCGTGACTCCTCCTCTTTGCTTACGTCTTAGGAAGTGAAGGCTCTATAAAGTCTAGGTAGGTTCGCCATTTTTGTTCTTTCGTTGCCGAGCTACCATACGAGGAATCTATTTGCCACACCGTTAAACATTATCATGTCGTAGCTTCTATGATAATAAATCAAACGCTCTGTAATTCAGCAAATAATTGAGCGGCAAATAACGTCCTCGTGTGCTTTCTGCGAACGCCAACGAAAGAGCCAACATGGCGGGCGATTGTATTAAGTATTTATCGAGCCTTAAGAAAAGATTAACGTCTTCCTCAGCGAATCACAAGACGCACACGTTTAAATGTAGCCGACCTGCAACGTGATTGGCTGCCGGAAATTAGAGCGATGGGACTATATTGCTAGAGATTTTATGTAAGTGCAAATACGTAATTTGCTTACTGTCTAAAACAATGTGGAATTGTATGCAGTGTATAATAATCCTTATCTTGAACTTCCCTATATGTTGCATAGGTCTACCTTTTGCAGAAATACAATTCAAACTAATTACATTTTTCAAACACATCTAGCCTAATAATGCTATTTATTTGTAACATAAAATTAACGTAATTTGTTACATTAACTGTTAGATTACAGTTTCAAATAGAAATACAGTACTGTATACATTGAAACCATATTTTACGTAGCAGGTAGGGTAGGTTATGTTAACTGCCGAGTTTCCTTATATGGAAAGCTATGAACGGAGGGTTGCAAGGAAGGTTTTTTGACTCCATAAGTACCGTTCGAAGTAGTTAGCAGTACTGGCTCTGTGAAGTAGGGTGTTTCAATTCAAACTTCACCATGCTTAAACAAAAAGGATTTCATATCCATTTAATCAAATGATACTGAAGTGAAAATGTACAAATGTATGTTAAATAAACAATAAGTTCAATCCAGAATGAAATATTTTATTTACGCACCAATTTGATGACGTAGTTGCAGGCGTAGTTCAATATGCTGTAGATATCAGTTGCCTAGGTAACGATTCTACAAATGAAAGTGAATGGAAAATAAATAAGATACGTTAGTCTTCATTTCGATTTAGATAATCTAAATACAGCATTTCATCTTCAAAATTATCACTGCCGAATATTTCCGCCATCTTATACTCTTTCAAAGTAATTAACTATTGTTAAATAACTTAATTGGCCAACGGTCACCAGTTAAAATTTACAGCTGTTAAGCAAATGTTTAACTACCATTGTCGTTGGTGCATCGTACTTGTCACTTAACAGACATTAAGTCGGCAGTTAATGTATTTTGTATTGTATAATTATTAATTTCAATTCAGGAATCTGCCCCTGAACACGAGTTCTACTCTTTTAGGGGTGAGCTAAAGTTTTTCTGTATATATTATAATTTATGTTACAATTATTAGCAAAATAATAAATAAATAAATGAATGAATGAATGGATGAATTAATTAAATAAATCAATCAATGAATCAATAAATTAAATAAATGAATGAATGAATGAATAAATAAATAAATAAAATAAATAAATAAATAAATGGGTGAATGAATGAATGAATAATTAAATAAATTAAATAAATAAATGAATGAATAAATAAATAAAATAAATAAATGAATGAATGAATAAATAAAATAAATGAATGAATGAATGAATAAATAAATAAATTAAATAAATAAATAAATAAATGAGTGAATGAATAAATAAATAAATTAATTAAATAAATGAATGAATGAATGAATAAATAAATAAAATAAATAAATAAATGAATGAATGAATGAATGAATAAATAAATTAAATAAATAAATAAATGAGTGAATGAATGAATGAATGAATAAATAAATTAAATAAATGAATGAATGAATAAATAAATAAAATAAATAAATGAATGAATGAATGAATAAATAAAATAAATAAATAAATAAATAAATGAGTGAATGAATGAATGAATAAATAAATAAAATAAATAAATGAATGAATGAATAAATAAATAAAATAAATAAATAAATGAATGAATGAATGAATAAATAAATAAAATAAATAAATGACTGAATGAATAAATAAATAAAATAAATAAATGACTAAATGAATAAATAAAATAAATAAATGAGTGAATGAATGAATGAATGAATAAATAAATTAATTAAATAAATAAATGAATGAATGAATAAATAATTAAAATAAATAAATAAATAAATGAATGAATAAATAAATAAATTAAATAAATAAATGAGTGAATGAATGAATGAATAAATAAATAAATTAAATAAATAAATGAATGAATAAATAAATAAAATAAATAAATAAATGAGTGAATGAATGAATAAATAAATAAATAAATTAAATAAATAAATGAATGAATAAATAAAATAAATGAATGAATGAATGAATAAATAAAATAAATAAATAAATAAATGAGTGAATGAATGAATAAATAAATAAAATAAATGAATGAATGAATGAATAAAATAAATAAATAAAATAAATAAATGAATGAATGAATGAATTAATTAATTAAATAAATGAACGATTGAGTGAGTGAATGAATGAATAAATAAATAAATTAATTAATTAAATAAATAAATAAATAAAATATATAAATTAATTAATTAATTAAATATATAAATAAATAAATTAATTAAATGAATGAATAAATAAATTAATTAATTAAATATATAAATAAATGAATGAATGAATGAATAAATTAAATTAATTAATTAAATATATAAATAAATGAATGAATGAATAAATTAAATAAATAAATAAATTAATTAGTTATTTTTTCTTGTGAAAACGTAATCAGAGTTTGTGCACAAAAAATATGTGCTATCTATAAGGCCTGTAGAAAGTTTCGTAACAATCCGTTAGAATGCACAGAACTTATATAATTTTGTCCAGATACTAGATTTGCGTTTCTGCACACTGTGGCGTCGTACAGAAAATAAAAGAAAGTTTTCGGATATGCAATTTCAGGAAATATACCGCTAATCAGATTAATTGATGCTAGTAGTGTTAAAACATTATATATTGAGAGACCCAAATTTTCTTTCCCTGGTTGGAAATGAAACAGGAATGTTGAGGAAAAATCCACAAGGGAGAAATTTTCCGGCTTTCCCATTTGAATTCGAACACTGCGGAAAACGGTTAGTATATTTTACTAAAGACTTCTCATTCAGGAACTCGGTTCAGTTTACGAGCCTAAAATCGGTTACACGTGCCGGTTTCGAACCCAGGTACCTTAGGTCCAATGATAAATATGCCACCGACGACGGAAAATAATTATAAAGGAATATTTTAGAATCAATGTAGCGCTGGAAGGTGGATAGTCGTGGATTCGTTTCCCGGTTTAGTCGTGGAGTTTCTTCATCGATCTTATTCTGTCGTCTGGACTGTAACCCTGGAATTCAATCAGAGATCAATATCAGGGGCATTTTCTTAGGGCAAAAGACTATCAGGACTGATATCCCTGCTGATACTCAGTGCCGATTATTCTGTGAGACCTCGCCAAAATCAGGGTCTTTGCCACGTAGAAAAGAATGTCTTAAAAAACGTAAAATAAAGCAGATACAGTAGATTGTGTGGAAACAAACGTGATGTGATTGTTTGGCTGGGGAAGTGAACAGCGTTTAAAATCAATCAGAGAAAATGGGAGTAGAAAAAATTAGCCATTTGTTTTAGTAAGGCGTGCATGTTTGCTTAATCATTGGGCTGCCAGGGTTTCACTGGAATTCAAACTTTTCCCAATAACTTTCTGAATATATAAAAACAAAAATTGGAAACAGATGTAGCCCCAGAGAAGGCCTCATAATATGAGATATGTGCCCCCTGAGGGTGAAGTCCTGTACAAAAGTGAATTGGCTTGCAATAGGCAACGTCTGTGGTCCACAGCTTGCTATACGAACATTAAACGAAAGCAGATGTTTACGAAGTGAAATTACCTATTACAGGATTGCTTGTGTTGTAAGGTTCTCAAGAAATAAGGTAACGTAAGACGGAATAAGAGTACAGAGTGGTTAAAAAGTCTGGAACCATCTATTTGTATGTCTGAAACTGTATTTAGGTAGGCTTCGTACAGATGTTCCCAATCATTAAAACACCAATCAGAGTACACACAGAACTACATAATGTAACAGTCACCATATTTGATGTAACTTTGAAATTCCAAATGAAAAAGCGGTTGTGGCAAAATCGGTTTTAATGCATATCAATTCCTGCAGAAAATATAGCATATTAAATTTTCCATTAAATTAGTCACAACTTTGAAATTCTAAATTAAAATATGGTCATGTGACCATGATAAATTGTGTAAAATTTCGTGACAAAACTCATGGAAAAATCGATTTTAATATATCTGAATTCCTGTGCCAAATATAGCACATTAAATTTTCCATACAATTAGTCACAACTTTGGAATTATAAATAAAAAAATAGTGATATGACCACGCTAAATTGTGTAAAATTTCGAGTCAGAACTCATGGAAAAATCGGTTTTAATGTATCTAAATTCCTGTGCCAAATATAGCACATTAAATTTTCCTCAAAATCGAGCAAAACTTTGAAATTCCAAATGGAAAAGGGGTCGCGTGATAATACTAATTTGTGTAAAATTTTGTGGCGAAACCAATGGAAAAGTCGATTTTAATATAGCCTATCTAAATTCCTGTAGATAATATCACACATTAAAGTTTCCTATGATAACTGTTGCCGCATTTTACAGCGTGTTAGACAGAGCATTGCAGAAAACGATCAGCATTGGAGCGCGTTCTATACACTTTTGTGCTATTAACATTCCGTATTATTTCTATTCTATTTTGAATTTCGAAGTTACATCCAATTTTAAGGAAACTTTCATTCATTCACAGTATTCTGTCCAAGTGAAGGTTTCTCACTGCAAACCCAGCATTCTCCAGTCTTTCCTATTTTCTGCCTTCCTCTTAGTCTCCTCATATGATCCATATATCTTAATGTCGTCTATCATCTGATCTTCTTCTGCCCGAACTCTTCTCCCGTTCACCATTCCTTCCAGTGCATCCTTAATTCATTCTATCTTTCTTTCTTTATTCTTCTCTTTTCTTTATTTTGTTCTTTCTTTTTTCCTTCTTTTTTTCCTCCTTTATTTTCTATTTTTTCTTTTCTTCTTTCTTTTCTCCTATCTCTTTTTCTTTCCTCCTTTATTTTCCTTTTTTCTTTTCTTCTTTCTTTTCTCCTATCTCTTTTTCTTTCCTCCTTTATTTTTTCTTTTTTCTTCTTTCTTTTCTCCTTTCTTTTTTCTATCCTCATTTATTTTTCCTTTTCTTCTTTCTTTTCTCCTTTCTCTTTTTCTTTCCTCCTTTATTTTATCTTTTTTTCTTTTCTTCTTTCTTTTCTCCTATCTCTTTTTCTTTCCTCCTTTATTTTTTCTTTTTTCTTCTTTCTTTTCTCCTTTCTTTTTTCTATCCTCCTTTATTTTTCCTTTTCTTCTTCCTTTTCTCCTTTCTCTTTTTCTTTCCTCTATTTTTTTCTTTTTTATTCTTTCTTTTTTATTCTTTCTTTTCTTCTTTCTTTTTTCTTTCCTCCTTTATTTTTCTTTTCTCCTTTTCTTCTTTCTTTTCTCATATCTCGTTTTCTTTCCTTCTTTATTTTTTCTTTTTTCTTCTTTCTTTTCTCCTTTCTCTTTTTCTTTCCTCCTTTATTTCTTATTTTTTTCCTTTCTTCTTTCCTTTCTCCTATCTCTTTTTCTTTCCTCCTTTATTTTTTCTTTTTTCTTCTTTCTTTTCTCCTTTCTTTTTTTCTTTCCTCCTTTATTTTTTCTTTTTTCTTTCCTTCTTACTTTTCTCCTTTCTTTTTTCTTTCCTTCTTTATTTTTTCTTTTTTCTTTCTTTTCTCCTTTCTTTTTCTTTCTTTCTTTAATTTCCTTTTTTTCTTCTTTCTTTCTTTCTTTTCTCCTTTCTTTTTTCTTTCCTTCTTTCTTTTTTCTTTCCTTCTTTCTTTTCTCCTTTCTTTTTTCTTTCCTTTATTTTTTCTTTTCTTTCTTTTCTCCTTTCTTTTTTCTTTCCTTCTTTATTTTTCTTTTTTTCTTCTTTCCTTTTTTATTTTTTCTTTTTTCTTTCCTTCTTTCTTTTCTCCTGTCTTTTTCTTTTTTATTTTTTCTTTTCTTCTTTCTTTCTTTTCTCCTTTCTATCTTTTCTCCTTTCTTTTTTTCTTTCCTTCTTTATTTTTTCTTTTTTCTTTTCTCCTTTATTTTTTCTTTCCTTCTTTATTTTCTCTTTTTTTCTTCTTTCTTTTCTCCTTTTTTCCTCCTTTATTTTTTCTTTTTTTATTTTCTTCTTTCTTTTCTCCTGTCCTTTTTCTTTCCTTCTTTATTTTTTCTTTTCTTCTTTCTTTTCTCCTTTCTTTTTTCTTTCCTTTATTTTTTTCTTTTTTCTTCTTTCTTTTCTACTTTCTTATTTCTTTCTCTTTTTATTTTTTATTTTTTCTTTCCTTCTTTCTTTTCTCCTTTTTTTCTTTCTTTATTTTTCTTTTCTTCTTTTCTTCTTTCTTTTTTTCTTTCATTCATTCATTCATATTCTTCCCCTTTTATTCTTTATCTTTCTTGTTACTGCATCTTTTCTTCATTTTGTGTTCTAATTCGCTGTTCATTTAATTTTTCGCCTTTTTAATTTTTTCTCGTTTAACTCATATTCAATTTTGACTCCTCCACGTGTTCGAACACAGGCCTCATTAGTGGAAAGCCAGTACATCAGTCCCTGTACTATCACTGTCTAAGTTGTAACTAAACTTCGGAATTAACTTTACTTAATGAACGTAGCTTGTGGACCCCGTATGAATTGCTGGAATTGCACTCCGTACTTCAGCATACAATCTGCCGACTCTTTCAAATTGAAATTTGTCGCTCTTTATTTTGACGTCACATTTCAGCGCTCTTGTTTAATTAATTATACATTCCATATGTGACGTAACAACGGGGCGAATCCTATCAACCTCGAGGGGAAAGAAAGTCATCAGGAGTAGCCTACATCCCCCAGGGCCAGGGGTAAGTTAACATATCGGATTTAACGTTTGGCAGGGCAAACAGAAGACAGCGGGTAACGGGGAGAAGGGTGGGGGAAATAATGGAGATTACAGGAACAACCCTTGATTAGTAGGGGTTGGGGGGGGGGAATCTTATCCTTCTGGAGGAGATAAAAAAAATTGTAAAAAAAAATGAAGGCTCTCATTCTGTTATCTATTAATATCAATTCACAGAAATTGTTCAAGATGGCCCCCATTAACTCCCAAACACTGCATATGGTTGTCTTGGAAATTTTTCCACGTTTTCACCAGTGCTATTGATTGATCAGTTGTATCTTATCCCTAATTTTTCGTTCAACTCAACTCGGTCGGTCTTTCGTAGATACTCCACTTCATATAGCCCCTCATGAAAGAATCTGACGAGTTGATACGAAGAGATTTGGAGACCATTCTAGAACCGCTGTAATTTCGATGGTGTTCGGGTAAAATGGGTTGTCATTTTTAACGCAAATGGAGCCTTGTTCCCCAAGTTAAATTCTACACGCAAGTGTGAGAAAACAAAAGAATACTAGCATTCGATGAGTTTTATTTTTGTAGAAAATTATTTGTAATAATGGTCCCAACTTTAATTTTTATTTATCAGAAAACTCATTTTACGGCTAATCTCCCTTTACCCAAGCACCATCGATTTGATTTAATTATTTTTAATATTAGACTTCATTTGTTATTATTTAATTCATGGACACTTTAGTCTCCATAGTGATAAAAATTTCTCTACTGAGGTATTATGCATACATACATTGTGATGTTGTGGAACTTTATGAAATAATACTTTATAAATGGTAAAAAAAATGGGTTTGTAGGTTGAAAAATAAAAATCCCAAAACTGTAAAAATAAGTATATTATTTTAATTTAAAAGGAACCCTTGGCACATTCTTTATATATGAAAAACATAATTTTTTAATACATTCTCAAAATATTCTCTTTTTTTTCTTTTCACTCCCTATAACTTTTGTATTGTAGAATTTCTTCATGAAATTACAAAGAAAAAAGCTACAAGCAGTGTACCATACTTTTTAGCCACCTGGTACATTCACAAACACAGCTGGTACATGAAACATTACATCTGAAGGAGTCAATACAAGTTTTTTGATTCCAAGAGGTCGAAAAGTGTCTCTAGAGTGGAAGTCTGAACACAATCACAGAATAAATTTTATTCGTATGACGTGTGTCCATTATACACGAAACTATTCTCATTTTAGTCACTGTAACAAACGCATAACGACAAAATATATGCCATTACAATGACATCGTTTACTTTTATAACAGTCCGGCTTTAAACTCTTAACCAGTGTGGCTGTTTTGTAATGCTGCTCTAATTAAGTTGGCATCACTTGCAATTTTAGCAAATTGCCTCCATAAAATGGACAGATGCTATTTGCAATAAAATTAAAATGGCTCGGGATTTAAGAATAGATTTTCAAGTCTAAAAGGTTAACAATTATTGCTATCTACATTAATGTTTCTTAAATTTTATGAGCTCGATCGTTTCTTGTTAGTACTCGGAAATGTCGTTGCCTGGTTACCGCCTCTTCGCTGCTGTTCAGAAAACGATTGAATAACGCTTTCAGACTATCAGATTTTTTTTATGTTAATGCAGTTTTTAATGCAAAACCTTAGGAGTGTCAGAAATGTGTAAAAATGCCGATTGTGTGATTTTTATAGCCTCACATGCTATAGTTTCGATGTACTTATTCTGGAGGCAGTTCAGAGAAGGCCGAGAGAAGTCAACTTGTTCATTAACAACGGACGTCCGCGCGATACAAAGCTATCGAATTACAGAGGACAGTCAGCCCTTTCATTATGCTAATATCACGTAGACGACGTTAAGGACGAGTCCTTTGGTTCCCTCCTTCCCCACTCTTGTGAAGATTCCCAACAACGTCCTGATATTCACAGCAAAATTCCTCCACCTGAACCATTTTCACTGTTTCTCGCTTTAATCCAGTATTTCTTTCCTTTTGTATATTTTTGTATGTATCTACCTCACATTTTCTTCTCTTTATGTCTTTATATTTTCCTTTCTTTCTTCCAGTTTCTTTTTATTCTTTTTTTAATTTTTCTCGTCTTTTTTTCTCCTCTTCGTGTTCCTGGTTCTTTCTTGCTGTATCATCATATTTATTCCTCTCTATTTCCTATCTATTTCTCTTTCTTTCGTATTTCCTTTCTATACTTTCTTTTCATTTTTATTTGTTTTAATTTATCTCTCTTGTTTCATTTTTCACTTCTTCCTCTTTGATTTAGTGTTTCGTTTCTAATTTTCTTTAATCCTTTTTTTGTCCTTCTTAAATTCTTTTTTCCTCTATTTCTTCATTAACTTAATTTTTTTCTCACGTCTTCCTTTTTCTATATCTTCCTTCATCAGTCATCGCGAAGTGACGTCACACTGAACAGTGCCTTTGGAATCATGAAAATCTCCTTGAATTAAAACCTGGGCGCCATTTCAAGACCAACTCCTGCAATTACGTTTGTTAATTCCACCTTTGAGAAAGAAGCGTTCTTTATCTGTCTAGAAATCTTTGTCCAATCAAATTCTGCTATAACTCATTTGAAGGTGTCTGAACTCATGACTAACACTAATAATTCCATAATAATAATTATTTGTCTGAAATAATTGATTCTATTTTGACTTCCATATTTCTTGTTACCGTAACAGAAGCAATTTCGTCAAATTTATCGAATAAATCCGCGTAATGACGAATAGAACATGGTGTGTCAGGTGTTGTAAACTTCTCAGGCCTTGAGAAAGACTCCTATTGCTTTCGTAATAGCATCAGACAACCTGTGTTCTTACATTTAATGTATAGAACCGTGAATTGAAACTTAAAAATAACATCTTGTGGCAGGAGTAATAAAATCATTAATGTTTTAATCGAGAAAATGGTAACTATGGAAATGCAAGAAGTAACAAATGAAAAATGCCAATGAACACATTGAATTATACCTTTCACGGCAGATAGGTTTTCTGTACATTTTAACCTTATAGTGGTATAGAATTCCGTATATAGTTGGAGATCCTTCGTGATTTCACTTTCAGGAAGGACCTGGTGACGCAACTACAGCACACATGATTGTTATTTCGTGATAAGCTATATTAACCCACGCTTCCCTTGCTTGGTGTGCTGAATTCAGCAGTTTCGCTGCGTTCTTTCTCACACACGTTCGACCGTTTTTCGTTTACCTTCGAGTCGAATCTACTCGCTGACCTGAAGGAGTAGAGGGTTGCAGGTAGCCCAGGGATAGGCAGCTGCTTGGGGAGATATTTTATTCAGCACCTGACATGATTTCCTCAAAACGAAACTCCGGGCAGGATGAATGAGATAATGCACAATACAGTAGACCGGTTCACTGTACAGGGTGCTGCCTGTATTATGGTACACTCTAATAGGATGTTAAAATGATAAGATCCTACAGTTCTTGATTTTATCTGTCACGGAAAGGAAATCTCCAAAGCTTTTTGAATGAAGGTATTACAAAGTGCACATTTTATGAAATAATTTAGTGCCCTGTATCTTCTCAGTGGTTGAAAAGTCCTCTATAGCATTTAGAATGACATTTAATAAGATATATTCACGTTTTCAGAAGTAAATATCAACACAAAAACAGCTTCAGTGACTTTCATTTTTTACTTTCCACAGTTATGTCATAGCAACAGAAATGAAGAAAAAAAATGAATACGTACCATGACTTTATATCACATTTAAAGCGCTATATAACTTAAGAACACTTTAGTTACCAAGCGAGTTGGCTCAGACGGTAGCGTTTGAGACTCACATTCGGGAAGTCCCGGGTTCAAGTCCCGTAGCCGACCAATATGACTGGGGTTTTTCATGGTTTTCCTCAGTCACAAAGGCAAATGCCGGATTGGAAATGTACATACCATGATTCATCACCACCTCAATCACTAATATAATAAAAAAAATGTAAATCAGTTACATGGACACAAGCCATATACAACACACAATAGAAACAGGAACTCAACAAAAGTGAAAACGGCTATTGGTAGGCCTCTACCCACAGATCCTAAGCAGGCGATATGACCACAGATGTTTAAGCGTGTATAAATAAAAAACACACTCTTTAGTATGTTAATATACACATTATATGCTTTTTGACATGAAACTGGTCTATAAGCTCGGTCCAGTACTAGGGTGCCATCCCAGACCGACATTTTTTCAGGTCAGATTTTTCGCGCCTATAATTTCTAAACTACACGACATATTCCAATGAAGTAAACGGCGATCGATAGACGAAGGATCAATGTATCCAACGTCGCTTTGAGTTTGAGCGGGTGACGTCATCTAGATATAAGCGGGAGCGGGAAAGTTGAGGCACTAGTTGGCGAGTCGCGCGGCGAAGCGATAGAACGTTCGCAATGGTGTCAAAAGATTCGTAACAAACCAGGCTACAATCTCAATTGAGCAACAATCAGTGGAAGACAAGTTAAAATCGAAAAATTCGCGAGTGAATAGAGAAAATTCACAATGTACGACGGTTACTATAGCAACCGACATGTTTACTTTCAAGGTATACAAGGTGGTTACTTCCAGTAGTCACAGCAAAGTGAAGATGTATCTGGTTTTGAGGGTATTCGGGGAGATTGTCACTGCTGACGTTTACCTTAACAGTAATTCTATCAGCGACGTATTCAGCTCGAAGTATTTTACTAGTTCATTTTTGTTGCTATGGAAACGACAAGACTGAAATAGTTCTTCTTGCTTAAAAAAAAGAATTGCGTGTAAGAAACAGGATATGTTTAGAATTAAAGGAAGTATTCTATAAACATAGGCCTACATTAAGCGTAATAGTAGTTCTCAGAACCAAATGGAATCAATTCCTGCTGGTGATGTCATTGCTGTTTTATAATATTGTACAATAAGGCAGACAACGATACAAAACAAATCGAGTTTCATCGAAGAAACCAAATTAAGGACTGAAATAATATCGACTATCGTACACGGTTTTCAGTTGTTACGTGAACAAACATAGCGGAAGTTCTCGGAAACAAATTGAATTTGTTTTTGTCTTTGAAATGTCTTAAATTTCTATAGGCCTATAATAGCGATGGCCAATAAAACAACAAAACTACATCACAAATTAGGTACTTTTTTATTGTTTTTTGTGGGTTATTTTACGACGCTTTATCAACATCTTAGGTTATTTAGCGTCTGAATGAGATGAAGGTGATAATGCCGGTGAAATGAGTCCGGGGTCCAGCACCGAAAGTTACCCAGCATTTGCTCATATTGGGTTGAGGGAAAACCCAGGAAAAACCTCAACCAGGTAACTTGCCCAGACCGAGAATCGAACCCGGGCCACCTGGTTTCGTGGCTAGACGCACTCACTGTTACTCCACAGGTGTGGACTTTTTTTTTATTGTTACACTAGCCGTACCCGTGCGATCCGCTGCACCCATTAGAAATAAATATAAAGTAATTACGTAATTAAAATAGGACATTTGATCCAGGGAACATTCGTGTTTGATAGAAGGATAAGTCGTTTAGTATGTTACTTAATTTAAACTATATTAAAAAAAAATTAAAATGCGATCACTTTGGTCCAGAGACATTCATTTGGTGCAATGACAATTCCTTTAACATGTTTCTTAATTTTTATTACATGCAACCATAGTTTAACGAAGATTGACATCATTTAGATTTAATGTGTATACTTTATATTACTTGCTATATGTTTCCATTGAATTATGGTAATAACTTAATTTTAACCCTTGTTTTCTTCGTCTTCAGTAAATGGCGCTTGGCCCACTATGGTTCTGAACCCTTCAAATAACTTAAATAGTGATACAGCATATATAGTGATATGTAATTATATTTCTTTCTTTCGAAAATGTAAGAAATCACGATCTCCTATGTACCATTGCCATGGAATGAATAAATGTGTTTTTTCTTCCTACTCAAAAATTTTATATTTTGCACATGGGAGTTACGCTACAATCTGAGGCGGCGGTGAAAATGTATTGTATTGTTATTTTAAAAGTCTTGTATATCCTTAAACATCAGTCCTATCAAAATTCTGCGTAGAATAAAACTTATCGGAAATCATTTTTAATGAAATTTTGTAATGTAACATTTTTCACGAAAATCAATAATAAGGAAGATATTTCGATTTATTTAATTCAAGCCCCATTATAACCCTCCTTTTAAATAAAGTATTTTGAATGTCATATAGCCTAAAATCTAAGTTACAACGAACTTAATTTATATTCCAATTTTCATATAAATCGGTTCAGCCATTATCGCGTGAAAAGGTAACAAACATACAGACAGACAGACAGACAGACAAACAAAAATTAAAAAAAGCGATTTTCGGTTTCAGGATGGTTAATTATATATGTTAGGACCAATTATGTTTGGAAAAGCGAAAATTACCAGAACAATTTTGGCTACAGATCTATTATTAGTATAGATGGAGTCAAATTTAATGGAAAATGTGGGAAACAATTCGAAGTCACTTTTATCGGCTAAATCTTCATCCAGTTCTTGTTTTGCTCAACAATGAAGGTTACGTTGAAAACTGCTACATACGAACCTAGTGGCGAGATGTTGAACTACACAGTCACCAATACCTGACGGCTGATTTCAAAGCCTTCTATTATGAATGAAGGAACAACTTGTCAAATGATGAGGGGAAGATGGTGCAGGAGGCCGTGTCTGCAGTATCTCATTATACACAGATCGATCAGAGGTTGTATCCACGGCCTCCTGTCTTTCTACTCTAATGTCGGGGCATAGAGCAAACCACACGGAACACGTGATCCCAGACGCACGGGTGAACTCTGGGAGGGAAATGCTGGGCGAAGCAATGTGTACACAAAACGGTAACTATGACGTCATCTATTGGGAACGAGACTACAGTCCAGTCTGGGTATGGCGAAGTCTGTGTTGTAGGAATACTGGGTGTTCATTTCAAAGTGTGTCATGACGTCACTGTTGTTGGGTCAGCGATTTGAAGCGAGTTTCAGCTTATATGTCAGAGAAGTTGCCTATTATTCAAGGCGTTCTTCAATCTGAACTTGAGAACGTGTACGGTATAACTTGAACGTCATAGCAACAGATGGCGGTCTGTACGGTCTGTGTGCTACCATAACCTCTTTCGAACTGTGTTTTGCGCCGGCAAGTCGTACGCAGGGTATTTGTTATCATCGGTTGCGTACGGCAACATTCCACAACACAAATCAAATGCTCCGTGTCCATGTTGACCGTCGAAGTAAATGTCAACAAATACGTAAGTAATCGTCTTTACCCTCTCCCCATATCCCGACAGTACGTGTTTCCAAACAGTTCACATTCCTGCCACTACCGGCGTTACCGTACGTATCGGTACGTACTCTTCAGAATGAACGCCGTACTTGCTAGGTAACTTCTCTGCCTCATAGGTTATACACCTCTGCGGAAGTGTAGGAAAATTGAATTCTCTAGGCTCATCGGCTAGCCACATGACGGCATACAGCGAGCCATGACACACTTTGAACTGAACACCCAGTATTCCGCTATGATAGATATAAATCCACCCGTAAGAAGATATTCGCAGCTGATATTCTGGTTGTAGATCTATCTGGCTTGTGCATAAGAACATCTCAAATATCCAGGAAAATACAGGGTGGACTGCTGGAATTACCTAATTTCAATTGTATGTGACTGGTAAACGGTTGAAGATAGAAACCTGTAGTAACGTTTATATTTATTTTATTTATTTATTTAAATTTAAATATACAGAATAAAGAATGTAATTACAAACAAGAGAAATGGAAATAAAATAATACAATCGATATAAAAAAGAAGATACAGCAGTATTAACAAAATTTGAGGCCGAATGAGCAGCGCTCGTGTTCGGTCGCAGTTCAGATATAATATTAATAAGCCTATAAGAGAATATAAAATAAAATAAAATAGGAAATATAATAAAAAAATTACAGTTACAGAAATTATATAATACAATATTAATATAAGAGAAATATAGAAAATAAAAATAAAAATAAATAAGTAAAATAAAACGAAATAACTAAAATTTAAATTACAGCGGCAATGGAATTAAATAATATAATATTAACACTAGAGAAAAATAATATCGCACGTGAAAAGTAGGACAATTTATATATATATATATATATATATATATATATATATATTTTTTTTTCAAAATTATGGAATACAAATATAATATAGGTTGATTAATTCATACACATAGGCTATAAATTTATTTAATCAAATTCAAGATAATAACACGTTTCTAATTTTCATGTTATACAGGGTGTTTCAAAAATACGGGGCATAATTTCAGGTATGTATTTCCCACATGTAGACAATCAAAATAGTTCATTACAACATGTGTCTGGAAATGCTTTATTTCCGAGTTATGGCCTTCACAACATTGAAATTCACCGGAACCATACCTCATGTTTTAGAAGACACTCCACTGATCAATCGTCAACACATTCACATCTTTCATGATGGCGCTCCTGCACACTTCAGTCATACGGCTCGCCGGTACTTGGATGGAAGGTTTCCTGATCGATGGATAGGTAGAGGTGGCCCAATTGCTTGGCCTCCACGCTCATCTGATCTGAACCCTCTCGATTTCTACTTGTGGGGCCATTTAAAATCATTGGTTTATTCGTCTCCGGTGCCTGATTTGGAATCCCTTCGGAATCGAATTGTGGCATGTTCTGAGGACATACGCAATACTCCTGGAGTTTGGGATCGTGTTCGCAGGTCAATGAGACATCGATGTGAGGTCTGTATTCAAGCAGGAGGTGGACATTTTGAACATCTTCTGTAATGACAACGACCTGCGGAAAGAAAAACGTTCCGGTGAATTTCAATGTTGTGAAGGCCGTAACTCGGAAATGAAGCATTTTCGGACACATGTTGCAATGAAGTATTTTGTTTGTCTACATGTGGGAAATACATACCTGAAATTATGCCCCGTATTTTTGAAACATCCTGTATGTTAGTGGCGGGCTTATGTGAGGGTGGTAATGAACCTCCGGGTTCCTTAAAATCAAGTAAGTTGTTATGCAACAATCAGTTGTTTTCATATTGCAATATCTGTAATAGTTTTCGAGTGGTTTATATCACGGAGAAAGAAAGAAGATGGTTAATTGTAACGTCATGGCCCACAGTTAAGAATTCCCAGAGTTCATTGCGAGGCTCTGTTAACTGTAGCCCCCGTCTGATCTGCACTGACAGATATCGGGGCTCCCCATTCTGCTTTTATAAACTTTATTACCCTCCACTCTTTCTTATTTAACTTTCATCTCATGATCCTCGGCTTATATCTCTGCACAATGGAGTCCATTGAGGTCTGTAATACAGGGCTTCTTTCAACAGCCTTTGTTAGGCGGATTAGCATTATTCCCAAGCGTGATTTTATCACGAGAATTAAATTTATTACTACATCCACTGTACATCACAGAATGAAGCTCAATACGAGAATTAATTATTTGTACAGGGTGATTCAGCAGAGCGTCCAAAAATTAAACAGGGAATAGTGGATACTCTACAGAAATCTTTGAGATAGGGAACTTGGAGAATGTTTTTCATTATCACCTATAATTGAATACCTCAATTGACAGTCATCCCAAGTCCAAAATTAACCGAATTTGACTTTTTATCTACATAATATGTTGGGGTTGGCATATCCTACCATCCTGTAGAGCCACCGACGTAGCTCAGTCGGATAAGGCGCTTTCGTACCGATCCTGAGTTGCTTTTGGGCGCGAATTCGATTCCCGCTTGGGCTGATCACCTGGTTGGGTTTTTTCCGAGGTTTTCCCCAACCATAAGGCAAATGTCAGGTAATCTATGGCGAATCCTCGGCCTTATCTCGCTATCGCCAATCCCATCGACGCTAAATAACCTCGTAGTTGATACGGCGTCGTTAAATAACCAAGTAAAATAAAAACAAAAAAACCATCCTCTAGAAAAGAATATCCCATGTTCGACTCAAAGTCTGTATTTTTCAGTCATAGAAATAATTATTTCTGTGATGTTATATTGCAAGGCTGTACTGTTTTCTTGCTTTCCTGAAAAGTTACTTGAATGGACTTCGGTTGTTTCTCAATTCTGTTCTTCATTTATTACTTACACCTACATTTTATTTTATTTACATTTTAGAATTATTTTCATATCATTTACTAATCCCAGTTAACATTGCACTGTACTTACTGTGGTTAACTGTTCGAATGATAAGTTATGAAAGAAGCTATCGTTGTCTGATGTCATGTTTTGTAATGTGACAATGTAACTACGATAGACAGAACCATCTGGTGGACGGTAGGTTAACAAATAAAACATGATGGATTGCATTCAAGTAAATAATGAATGTGAACACTAAATGTAAATAATATGTGTAAATAATAAATAAATAAATAAATAAATAAATAAATAATTAATTAAATAAATAAACAACAAATAAGTAAATAAATAAAAAATTAAATAAATAAATGTACAAATAAATAAACAAATAAATAAATAAATGAACAAACAACAAATAAATAAATAATTAAATAAACAAACAACAAATAAACAAATAAATAAATAAATAAACAAATAAATAATTAAACAAATAAACAAATAAATAAATAATCAACATATAAATAAACAACAAATAAATAAATAAATAAACAACAAATAAATAAATAAACACACAACAAATAAATAAATAATTAAATAAATAAACAACAAATAAACAAATAAATAAATAAACAACAAATAAATAAACAAATAAATAAATAAATAAACAACAAATAAATAAATAAATAAACAACAAATAAATAAACAACAAATAAGTAAATAAATAATTAAATAAATGAACAAACAACAAATAAATGAATGAACAAACAACAAATAAATAAATAAACAAACAACACATAAATAAATAAATAAATAAATAAATAAACAACAAATAAACAAATAAATAATTAAATAAATAAACAACAAATAAATAAATAAACAAATAAGTAAATAAATAAATAATTAAATAAATAAATAAACAACAAATAAATAAACAAATAAGTAAATAAATAAATAATTAAATAAATAAATAAACAAATAAATAATTAAATAAATAAATAAACAACAAATAAATAAATAAACAACAAATAAATCAATAATTAAATAAATAAACAAACAACAAATAAATAAATAATTAAATAAATAAACAACAAATAAACAAATAAATAATTAAATAAATAAATAAACAACAAATAAATAAACAAATAAGTAAATGAATGAACAAATAAATAAACAAATGAATAATTAAATAAATAAACAACAAATGAGTAAATAAATAAATAATTAAATAAATGAACAAATAAATAAACAAAAGTAAATAATTAAATAAATAAACAAATAAATAAATAAACAAAAGTATATAATTAAATAAATAAACAAATAAATAAATAAACAAAAGTATATAATTAAATAAATAAGCAAACAAATAAATAAATAAATAAAAACGAATAAATAAATAAACAAACAACAAATAAATAAGAAAACAAATAAATTAATAAAGAAAAGAAATAAGTAAATAAAGTAAATAAATAAACAAACTAACAAATAATGTTCATTGCTTTAATTTCGATCACCTGTTATTTATGTACAGACTGAGAAAAAAAATTCGCGTGGCCCAAATTTTGTTGCTGTCTGCACAAAATAAAACGTATTAACTGAGATTTATAAATTATATGAAAACAATTTTAAAATATACATAAACGATAAATAATAATTCCAAATAATAATTACAGATAATATGGAAAACAGTCATCGATAGTGATAGACATGTTTAAGCTCATATCTGCTTAATATGACTTCACAGACCCCAAGTGTTCGATCTGAAAATGTTCCGTAGAGCATCCCCTATTTCATATTTATACTGTATCACCCTGTATATACCTCAAGAAGGGAGTAAAATGTGCCTTCAACAGCTTCCGTAAAATTAATTCATTGCTATTAGAAAAACGGCAACACGGTACTTAATTTACTACGATTTATTTCAGTAATTTGTGCACCCCTGGACGAGGAATTTAAAACCTGGGGCTTATTTTCGAAAGCAAAAAATAAAATTATGACAAGGAGGGAAATTTGTGTTTACCCGAAGCCCTTGGCAGTGTGGTCAATATTAATTTTATCTTGAGAAATTGATTAATTGGAAATTTAAACTTACTTCCGAAAATTAAAATTAAGTGTACGATTATGACATTTATTTAATGTTACTTCATGTAGCAACACACTGTAGTTTCGTTCAGAAGTACACGTGATGATGGAACTTAACATATACCACGTTTATAACTGCATAGAGGCTCCGTCTGCAGGACAGATTAGCACGACCTGAAAGGTCACACATGCATAAAAATCAGTATCACGCATGCGCATGCGTTGTAGAATGGAGAACTGAATAAAATTGCCTAACATTTCTCACCGTATTTCGCAGCTAGATAGTATCTCATAAACCAACTATACGCAGTGTGTTTTTTTTACTCGCTTATATAAATAATTAAGCACACATGTTGCTAGGAAACGGGAATGTTTTCATAACAGCAGCAGAAATTTCTCTGTAAATTAATGTCTTTTTCTTTTCATATAGACTGCATTGAATTATTCTGTAGTCTCTAGTTACAAGTAACGTAATTAAATTCAGTTAGATATCATTTTAAAATACTGCTAAATTCGATTTATTTTTGTTACTATTTATTGACAAAATTTTGATCACAATTTTAGTAGTTTCTTTGTCCATGTAGTACAACTTTTTACATTAATATTAAACCTGAGAAATCTGTTGCTAGGAAACAGATTTCATGAAGAAAATTAACGTTTCTCTTTTGTCTGGTATTTGCTTGAAAATGAAAGTAGACTTTTAGGAATTCCAAACAAATGAAACCACTAATTACGTTACAGTTGTAAAATCAAACAGAAACATTTCGAAATTAACAAAAAAAAACACGAGAGTACAGAAGCATTCCACGCGACAAACGGAACATTTTGAATTGGAACAAAGCATCTGTTTTATTTATAGTTAACTGTAATCGAATACACAAAAGTTAGCGTTTAATTCAGAACTAATATAGCAACATCAATATCTGCACATGTTTGGTATGTGACACATGCAAATTTAAGCGCGTTTTGAACTGACTAATGTAGCAAACGCACGAGGGGAAGGAACATGTGAAATAATTTAAAAATTTCAACTCACAACGCTTTGGGACAATGAAGGGAAAATACAGGGACATCATTTTATTTTTACTAACATTTCTAATATTAACCTGGCTATACCTTCCGATCAACGATTAAGAACCGGAAACACCGTTCGCTACCCCCTTCCACGACTGGAGTTCGATGATACTGGCGTAATATACAAACAAATCACTTTACTAGGTATAGGAAGGAAGAAAAGTAGTTCATCCATTTACGTAAACTAGGAGATATCGCGATTTTGAGTTTGATAATTTTCATTAGGTTTTTGTTTAATCAAAATACAGTACTGTATTAAGAATAAGTGTTTTTACTCACGAACTGAGCTGTCCATGCGGACGTATTCATTATGCAGTGTATATTATACTGTCTACAGCACATTAGCGTACAATATAGAGAATGAAGTTAAATTGTAAAATATTCATAATACGGATATTTAAACACATTTTTGAAAATGGTGGCCGTTCATTTCGATACAAGCTTCAGTTCTAATGTGCATATTATCGCACTATAGACTATTGTACCTAATTCCAATTACCAGGTTCGTACTTCGTATCAGTAACTCATGTTGAAATAATTCTGTACCTACTGTATAAAAGAGACCTTACGAACTGTAAATTCAATCTTCACTTCTGCCCGATCCGAAAAGATAAAATTACTCAGACATACTATCTACTGTCCGTCCACGTGGTTACGTCGCTGCGTCATAGAAAGGGAGGAAATCACGTGACAGTTAATTATTTAACGAGGCCCTTTTATTTAAGTTATTTTAAACAGTTGTATAAAATTACGTAGACGTCCAA
Organism: Periplaneta americana; assembly: GCF_040183065.1. Classification (NCBI taxonomy): domain Eukaryota; kingdom Metazoa; phylum Arthropoda; class Insecta; order Blattodea; family Blattidae; genus Periplaneta; species Periplaneta americana. The sequence goes on from NC_091118.1 coordinate 2,895,136, forward strand.
TTCCTAACAGAAATTAATGTTTTCAGAAAAGAGTTAAGACAGCCCAGCCACTAGCCTTTACAGAGAGGCGAATAGAAGCTGGTGGGGGAAACCGGGATGCGACGTAGGGAAATGGAAAATGATGCAATATTGAAAGCTCTTTCGTCACTGGAAAACGCGAACATATTTTTGGAACGTATTGTTTACTATGACCGTAAGGCTACTATGACTGTATATGCGGTCTTGGATGTGTGTGGAGGACGGTTGAACTTCATTAGTAGAAGGGGTGGGAGTGAAGTACATTCAAAAACTCAGGTACAATAAAAATTGAAGTAAAAATAAAATGATGTCCCTGTATTACTGGTTAGAGTCATTACCAATAGCTAAAGACACTTTACTGATCACTGATTGACAACAACTGGGTCTGTGTTTTAAAAGTAAATGACCGGTGGAAGGATTCTGAGGTGGTTCGTGGTTGCAATTTACTTTCATTTTCCCATCTCAGTCGGTCTAGTTTTCACCGCTATGTATAAAGATGATGGAGCGTAGCCTATGGGTTGATGTTCTTCAACTTAGTTCCCAGTTGAGCTACCTGCAGCGCTGGAATCAATTGCTGGCAGTGTGACAGTCTTGAGGAATGCAAACAGGAAGAATGAAGGAGCCCTCAGAGCTCGAGTGCAGGCGGGGTGGAATGCGTTCAAGGGGATGCAACTTTAAAGGGGATGCATCCGTCTGACCTACACACTGGCTACATTCAGCCAGGATGTCTAGGAATTCACAGACAAGATCCTACATGCTGTGTATTATATTATATTATATTATACAGGGATATCATTTTATTTTTACTTTTATTTTTATTGTACATGAGTTTTGGAATGTACTTCACTCCCACCCCTTCTACTAGTAAACTTCCAACCGTTCACGACACAGAGCCGAGGGCGCGTATGCAGTACTGAGTTAGTGAGTATAGTACGTTCCAGAAATATGTTCGCGCTTTCCAGTGACGAAAGAGCTTTCAATATTGAATCATATTTTCGTACGGGTACTGTCGTCCGTTTCCCTATGTCGCATCCCGGTTTCCCCCATCTGCTTCTGTTCGCCCCTTTGTAAAGTCTAGTGGCTGGGCTATCTTAGCTCTTTTCTGAAAACATTAATTTCTGTTAGGAATTGGACGTCTACGTAATATTATTCAAGTGTTTAAAATAACTTAAATAAAAGGGCCTCCTTAAGTAATTAACTGTCACGTGATTTCCACCCCCCCCCCTTTCTACAACCCTGCGACAAAACCACTTGAACGGACAGTAGATAGCATTTCTGAGTGATTTTATCTTTTCGGATCGGGCAGAAGTGAAGATTGAATTTACAGTACGTAAGGCATTCTTTTATACAGTAGGTACAGAATTATTTACATGAGTTACTGATACGAAGTACGAACCTGCTAATTGGAATTAGGTACAATAGTCTATAGTGCGATAATATGCACAAAAGAACTGAAGCCTCTAGCGAAATGATCGACCACCATTTTCAAAAGTGTGTTTAAATATCCATATTATGATTATTTTTCAATTTAACTTCATTCTCTATATTGTACGCTAATGTGCTGTAGACAGTATAATATACACTGCATAATGAATACGTTCACATGGACAGCTCAGTTCGTGAGTAAAAACACTCATTGTTAATACTGCACTGTATTTTGATTAAACAAAAACCTAATGAAAATTATCAAACTCAAAATCGCGATACTTCCTAGTTTACGTAAATGGATGAACTACTTTTCTTCCCTCCCATACCTAGTAAAGTGATTTGTATTTTACGCCAGTATCATCGAACTCCAGTCGTAGAAGGGGTAGCAAACGGTGTTTCCTGTTTCAATCGTTAATAGAAAGGTATAGCCAGGTTAATATTAAAAATGTTAGTAAAAATAAAATGATGTCCCTGTATTATATATTATATTATATTATATTATATTACATTATATTATATTATATTATATTATATTATATTATATTATATTATATTATATTATATTATATTATATTATATTTATATTATACAGGGTGTATATAAATTGGTGTCAAATATTTCGGGGACGTGTTCTTAACATCAAAACAATTTAAAAAGTCAATAAGAACATGGGTCTGAAAACCATTCGTTAGGGAGTTATTAAAGGATTTGTCCCTTCATTGACCTCTGATTGTTTGATGGTTTTTTGTTTGTTTGTATTTTGTTGAGCAAAGAAATCAGAAGAAAATGTACTCTGTGAGTGAACAGAACGAAATGATTTACATCATTTAATTGATGATGTGCTTCTGGACGTCATCCAACGAATGTGTTTTAACACGATGCTGCTTCAGCTCATTTCAATCTGATAGTTCGTAATTTTTTTAATGATCGAGTTCCCCAAAGATGTATTGGTCGAAGGGGATTCATTGCATGGCCTGTTCGATCACCTGATTTGAATCCAATGGATTTCTTAATCTGGGGACATTTAAAGTCCCTGGTTTATGCGACTCCTGTACTTAATGTTGATATTCTGAGAGAGTATCCAAACTGGATTTCGCGAAATACGAAACACTCCAGGAATTTTCAACAGAGTACGCCAGAGCATGTACGCAGGTTTAAAGGACACATCGAAGCAGGAGGAAGCCACTCCGAGCAATTTTTGTAACATTAAATTTTGTCTTGTAACTCTGAAATAAATTATTTTGAGACCAATGTTCATATGAACTTTTTGTAATGTTTTGGTGTTAGGAACACGTCCCCGAAATATTTGACACCAATTTAGATACACCCTGTATTAGATAGCTAAATGACAGCTGTGAGCAGTATGGGATGAAGATAAATGCCAACAAGACGAAGACAATGGTTATAGGAAGAAAAATAAAGAAGGTAAACGTGCGAATACTAAATGAGGCAGTAGAGCAAGTGGACAGCTTCAAATACTTGGGGTGTACTATAAGCAGTAACATGAGCTGCTGCCAGGAAGTCAAAAGGAGGATAGCAATGGCCAAGGAAGCTTTTAATAGAAAAAGGAGCATCTTCTGCGGACCTCTGGAGAAAGAACTAAGGAAGAGACTAGTGAAGTGCTTTGTGTGGAGTGTGGCATTGTATGGGGCAGAAACATGGACATTACGACGAAGTGAAGAGAAGCGACTAGAAGCATTTGAAATGTGGATATGGAGAAGAATGGAGCGTGTGAAATGGACAGACAGAATAAGAAATGAAGCTGTGTTGGAAAGAGTGGGTGAAGAAAGAATGATGCTGAAACTGATCAGGAAGAGGAAAAGGAATTGGCTGGGTCACTGGCTGAGAAGAAACTGCCTACTGAAGGATGCACTGGAAGGAATGGTGAACGGGAGAAGAGTTCGGGGCAGAAGAAGATATCAGATGATAGACGACATTAAGATATATGGATCATATGAGGAGACTAAGAGGAAGGCAGAAAATAGGAAAGACTGGAGAAAACTCAGATCTGCCATTAGGCAGAACACTGAAATGAATAAATAAGTAAATGATTGAATGAGTGAATAAATGGATATTATATTATATATAATATAGTATTTGTTTTTCTATATATATGGCATAGGAATTTAATATTACTGTAAGAAACCTACTCCATATATACAGGGTGAGCCGTAAGTAATGCTATTAATTTAAGGAGGTTATTCTTTGAGATATTTCAAACAAGAAATCTTAATACAATCTTGCCCGTTTTTGCTTCCTTTTTCAGGTGAAAATTGTTTTATATGAAACATTTCATAGCGTGTTTTGGAAAGCCATTGATTTAATTCCCAATATGCTCAGTCAATTTAAGAGAGCAGAGTATTATGATAATAAATGATTGAAAGAATTTTAGTTTTGTGCTTTAAATGTGCAGAAATTTGATGCGAACAAATGTAACTTTGAAAAATTCATTTGCAGAACGAAAACTTACATTCATTACAGTACCTGTTGTTGTTGTTGTTATTATTATTATTATTATTATTATTATTATTATTATTATTATAACCGGTTGTTCTGTATGGTTGTCAAACTTGGACTCTCACTTTGAGAGAGGAACATAGGTTAAGGGTCTTTGAGAATAAGGTGCTTAAGAAGATATTTGGGGCTAAAGGGATGAAGTTACAGGAGAATGGAGAAAGTTACACAACACAGAACTGCACGCATTGTATTCTTCACCTGACATAATTAGGAACATTAAATCCAGACGTTTGAGAGGGGCAGGGCATGTAGCACGTATGGGCGAATCCAGAAATGCATATAGAGTGTTAGTTGGGAGGCCGGAGGGAAAAGGACCTTTAGGGAGGCCGAGACGTAGATGGGAAGATAATATTAAAATTTATTTGAGGGAGGTGGGATATGATGGTAGAGACTGGATTAATCTTGCTCAGGATAGGGACCGATGGCGGGCTTATGTGAGGGCGGCAATGAACCTCCGGGTTCCTTAAAAGCCAGTAAGTAAGTAAGTAAGTATTATTATTATTATTATTATTATTATTATTATTATTATTATGACACAAATGGGGTGGTTAATATGCGGGGAGTATAAAGACAAAAATACTTCATTTAACACAGTCTAATTCTAAAATACTTAACTGTGGTATTAATTTCCAAATGAATCCAATTCTCTGTAATGACATATTATTATTCGTTACAATTTCAAACAACTCATTGTCGTCATATTGATGTGTGAATCGTTTCGACTATCAATTGCATTGTTGTCTGCAGACTAGGCCTCCTGGAATGAGGAAGCGATTATGAAGTAGTTAACGAGAAGGCTCCGCCTTGTTAAATTTAAATGCGGGGAGTATGAAGACAGAAATGAAAAGAAATATCAAATTTTTTTTCAAATCCCAAACATCCTTGCAATCCCCACCATGCTCACAATAACAATCACGAACAGCATTAACGTTTAACGCAATTACAGGGATTATATGAATCTACTGCCACTTTTTTTTTAATTTGTTATATTACAATGCGTTCTTTATTACTCAATGCAAGTTCATAGGGGGCCTTGAAGAATAAATCTAATTTCCATGGTTTCCAATTCATCTGCTTGCAATGTTTGCTAGTATTTTGTTATTTGGTAGCAAAATATACGTTGTAATTCACTGTATGTGATTTTGTTTGCTTGAAATACGCAGTTTACGCTTTTAAAGACAAGGAACTTAAGACGAAATTCACTGACATTTCATAAACAAGGTACAATTAATTGAAGTGTGTAGTTTTTACAGAAATTACTGGAATTGTGGACCTCTAACAGCTGTTAATTTACAAGGATTTGCTTTACCAAAGTTTCATGTGGAAAAGTTGAACAAAAAAATAATTAATTTTTTTTTTTCATTTTTATTATTTGGAATTGTTTAAATATTTTATAAATCGCAAAACGGTGAACTGTTATATAAATTAACGATAGATACCTTGACAAAATCTGAAAAGGTATTATTTTAGCAATTGTTAACAAATTTTTTCCGATTGGAATGCATATGCTGAGGCGTTAAATCACGTGATTTACTCTGTAAATTTTGTAGATTATGAAAAGCTTGTCATTAAAACAGCGTAATGTCTTTTTTACATTGTATTGTATTGTATTGTATTGTATTGTATTGTATTTATTAACATTCCATGGTATTCATACATTGCTTCACAGCTAGAATATGGAACAAGTCAAAAAACTTAATACTATTATAAAGTCTTAATTTATAGTCACAGTCTAGATGAAATATATACAGACGAGATTTACAATATAGTCTACTAGTACAACACAAAGTTTTAGTATCAATTTCATGAAGTGTTATTGAATGTCATGAATTCACCTACAGAATAGAAGGCGTGAGAAATTAGGTACTTCTTTAATTTGGCCCTAAATAATCCTATGTTTTGAGTTTCATTTTTTATATCCATAGGGAGGCTATTAAAAATTTTTACTGCCATATAACGCACTCCTTTTTGATAGCACGATAGACTTGCCAATGGAGTATGAAAGTCATTTTTTGACGTGTATTTATGCTATGAGCTGTTGAATTAGTTACAATGTTTTCACGATTACATACGAGGAAGATTATTAATGAAAAGATATACTGACAAGCCATGGGCATTATTTGTAGTTTTTTGAAAATAGTCCTACACGATTCCCTAGATTTGGCACCTACTATTATTCTAATTACTCTTTTTTGTAATAGAAATATATTGTTACTATCTGTGGAATTTCCCCAGAATATTATTCCAAAACTCATTACCGAGTGGAAGTATGCAAAGTATATTGTTTTTAAGATATTGATATTTACTATCTTTTGCATAGATCTAATAGCAAAACAACCTGCATTTAGTTTGGGGGTAATTTCTTTAATATTATTTTTCCAGTTTAACACATTATCGATTTTTAAGCCAAGAAATTTGGTTGTTGTTGTTTCTAATAGGGATCTATTGTTAATTATTGCGCTAGAAATTTGCGACGTTGAATTTAGACAGGATTTAAATTGAATAATGTTAGTTTTGTTACAATTTAATAGAAAATTCTAAGCCTGTACTGCCGCATTGATTTATGGGTACTTAATTGTAATTATTTTATGTCCTGTACCATACATATTTTACGCCGTTGACCGTGTGTTCCCTATCTCAAACTACCCGTACAAGATCTTTCTATTCTCAGTGAAAACATTATTCATGTTATTCATGAACATCCTGTATAGGGGCGCAATAGAAATAGAGCCATCCAATTTCTCTTTCCCCCCCTGACCACCAAGTCACGTAGGTTATTCACTCCAAGCAACTCCACATTCTGAACTGTCTCTACAATGGTGTTGTTGCTATTTATATTCCATTGCTTGTTTTTTTTGCATTACATTGTGTGGAACACGCCTCTATAGTCTTTGTTTTGTCCCTTCATTGTCCAGGTTTACATTGTGCACAACTTTACATGGCCTCGTATCGATTTCTTCATAATCAAAAAGAAATGTTTCAACTGCGAAGACAATATAATTTGAAATGTTCACTTCTACTCCGTGACAGTTTCAACTCAACACAGACCTTGACCAAAGTTCACCATTTATATATGGCAGTCGTCTGACAGTTGGGAAAAATCTCTGATAATACATACTCAATTATATTATCAGTCCAGACGGGATTCGAACCTGTTGCAGAGCATACTTAGTAATAATAATAATAATAATAATAATAATAATAATAATAATAATAATAATATCCCAAGAAACTAGTTCGATTAATTAAAATGTGTCTCAGTGAAACGTACAGCAGAGTTCGTTTAGGTCAGTTTCTGTCAGATGCGTTTCCAATTCACTGCGGGCTAAAGCAAGGAGATGCACTATCAACTTTACTTTTTAACTTTGCTCTAGAGTATGCCATTAGGAAAGTCCAGGATAACAGAGAGGGTTTGGAATTGAACGGGTTACATCAGCTGCTTGTCTATACGGATGACGTGAATATGTTAGGAGAAAATCCACGAACGATTAGGGAAAACACGGGAATTTTACTGGAAGCAAGTAAAGAGATAGGTTTGGAAGTAAATCCCGAAAAGACAAAGTATATGTTTATGTCTCGTGACCAGAATATTGTACGAAATGGAAATATAAAAATTGGAGATTTCTCCTTTGAAGAGGTGGAGAAGTTCAAATGTCTTGGAGCAACAGTAACAAATCTAATTATACTCGGGAGGAAATTAAACGCAGAATAAATATGGGAAATGCCTGTTATTATTCGGTTGAGAAGCTTTTATCATCCAGTATGCTGTCAAAAAATCTGAAAGTTAGAATTTATAAAACAGTTATTTTACCGGTTGTTCTGTATGGTTGTGAAACTTGGACTCTCACTTTGAGAGAGGAACATAGGTTAAGGGTATTTGAGTATAAGGTGCTTAGGAAAATATTTGGGGCTAAGAGGGATGAAGTTACAGGAGAATGGAGAAAGTTACACAACGCAGAACTGCACGCATTGTATTCTTCACCTGACATAATTAGGAACATTAAATCCAGACGTTTGAGATGGGCAGGGCATGTAGCACGTATGGGCGAATCCAGAAATCATATAGAGCGTTAGTTGGTAGGCAGAAGGGAAAAAGACCTTTGTGGAGGCCGAGCCGTAGATGGGAGGATAATATTAAAATGTATTTGAGGGAGGTGGGATATGATGATAGAGACTGGATTAATCTTGCTCAGGATAGGGACCGATGGCGGGCTTATGTGAGGGCGGCAATGAACCTCCGAGTTCCTTAAAAGCGAGTAAGTAAGTAATAATAATAATAATAATAATGATAATGATAATAGTAATAATAATTTCAATAAAATGTAAAGGTTTTTATATAATTTCGACCATAACTTTCAATTGAGTCATGTAATTAGATTTTTATATTCACCTAACAAATTATTCATCTTTCTAATATTGAAGAGTATCCCACTGAAAGATAGTCAATTGTGCGTTGCTAAGAGATAACCGCTCTCTCTTGTTTTCCTTGGAGACATAACAAATTAGATGAATGAACATGGCAACGTTGTAGCCTGCCTCCCTGTACTCCAATAAAACGCCGAACTGCACTATAGTCTGAAATGCGTTACCTAGGAAACCGAATTGAGTATGAAACATTTGACTCTGATCTTTATTTATTTGGTTTTTATACATTTGCCTCTCCTCTAATTTTCAAATTAATGCTTTTGTTCAGGTTTGTTAATAGCAGTTATTAAGACAGGTTAATGGGGCGACTTTCTTTGGGTTAAAATAACACATAATCATACATAATACTCTTTGATATATAAAACAGATGAAAGTACATAGAGAATAGAGGAATTTTGGAAATAAATGTTTAATGCGAAATTTTGTTCTGAAGCAACAGAGAATTCAAAGAAATCTTTATGAATTACACGTCTACATTGAACATATGTTCTACTTACCTAATTGTACACAGAAAGTACTTTAATACAGATCATTTAAAATAAAATCCTGCTTGGATTGTACGCTTTAAATGGTGTTTTTGATCTCTTTGAGCTACCAAATAAAACACGTTGCGTATGCAAGCAGATGAATTGGTAACCATGGCAATTAGGTTTATTCTTCAAGGCCCTGTATGAACCTGCATTGAGTCGTAAAGAGCGAATTGATATTGATTTCGTATTTGATTATTTTATTTCCGAGTATTTAAAAGCACAAAACAGAACTGCTTTTCCTTTATTTGAAAGCTTCCAAGAATTTTAAATGCAGCCATTAAAGTTTAAGAGCCTTTATAAATATAATTAAATATTAAAAACAATATTTATAAATTATATATAAACTTGTTTATTTTAGGTCTCATAATATGTTATTTTATCCTAGATACCTCAACGGTAACAATAAATGAAATTGATTTTGTTCATCGAACAAATAAAACAAGAGGTATTTATTATTCTTAATTAGAAAACCGAAACATTAATAATACAAATAATGTGGATTTTTTCTGAGGAAAAGTAATGTACTTTTCTGTAATTTAAAATTCAAATAATATTTCCATTATTTTTTAATACTGCATTAATATGTCATTTAATGACACTATTTACTTTGTACGTGCATTCCGCATCCCGTGATGTATTTTACAGCCTCAAAACTGCAGAGCAAATACACGACCGCCGTTGCCTAGCAACCAAATGAGACTTAAGTGCTATATGCGTAAGAAGATTCGCTAAATTGAAAACGAAACAAATGAAAACTAGATCAGTCTGACTTTTTCATTTCCTTTTTTTTGTGATTTCACACTTTATAGCGCTTGGTACTTCATTAAAACATATACATGTATATATAGTTACAGGAGAATGGAGAAAGTTATACAACACAGAACTGCACGCATTGTATTCTTATTTATTAACTTACTTGCTTTTAAGGAACCTGAAGGTTCATTGCCACCCTCACATAAACCCGCCATCGGTCCCTATCCTGAGCAAGATTAATCCAGTCTCTATCATCATATCCCACCTCCCTCAAATACATTTTAATATTATCCTCCCATCTATGTCTCGGCCTCCCCAAACGTCTTTTTCCCTCCGGCCTCCCAACTAACACTCTATATGCATTTCTGGATTCGCCCATACGTGCTACATGCCCTGCCCATCTCAAACGTCTGGATTTAATGTTCCTAATTATGTCAGGTGAAGAATACAATGCGTGCAGTTCTGTGTTGTGTAACTTTCTCCATTCTCCTGTAACTTCATCCCTCTTAGCCCCAAATATTCTCCTAAGCACCTTATTCTCGAACACCCATAACCTTTGTTCCTGTCTGAAAGTGAGAGTCTAAGTTAATATAATAATAATAATAATAATAATAATAATAATAATAGGCTATGTACGTAAATAAACATGTAACGATTGACGAATATTTATAATAATTTAATAATTTTATTTATAAATAATTTATATTAACATCACTAGCCTACCCGTGCGCTCCGCTGCACCCGTTAGAAATAAATATAAAGTAATTACATAATTAAAATAGGACGTTTGATCCTGGGAACATTCGTGTTTGATAGAAGGATAAATCGTTTAATATGTTACTTAATTTAAATTGCATCCAAATAATTAAAATGCGATCATTTTGGTCCAGAGACATTCATTTGGTGCAATGACAATTCCTTTAACATGTTTCTTAACTTTTATTACATGCAACCATAGTTTAATGAAGACTGACATCATTTAGATTTAATGTGTATATTTTATTTTACTTGTTATAGGTTTCCATTGAATTATGGTAATAACTTAATTTTAACCCTTATATTTTACGTCTTCAGTAAATGGCGCTTGGCCCACTATGGTTCTGAACCCTTCAAATAACTTAAATTACATTATATAATATTATATTATATTATATTATATTATATTATATTATATTACATTACATTATATTATATCAGAAGTTACTGTAATAACATTATAGCATTATGTCCATCTAGAGGAACTACACTTTCCAATGGTGAAATAATAATTAATTATACAAATCGGTTAATTTAGCTTCCGATATTACTTCATACAAACACAGAAACATTCTCTGTAGGCTATATTTTATAGCTTTCTATTGTTGTCCAAGACCCCTTATAGACGAAGTCATTTGTTTTTTATTTCATTACACGGCCTTAGATGGCAGTTATTTTAATTTTAAAACTCATTTATCTCATTAAATATCAGTCCTATCAAAATTGTTCAGGGAATAAAACTTATCGAAAATTATTTTTAAAGAAACTTTTGTTATGTAACATTTTTCACAAAAATTAATAATAAGCGAGATATTTCGATTCATTTAATTCAGGCCCCCTTATAACCTCCCTTTTAAATAATGTATTTTGAATGCCATATACCCTAAAATCTAAGTTACAATGAACTTAATTTATATTCCAATTTTCATCGAAATCCGTTCAGCCATTATCACGTGAAAAGGTAACAAACATACAGACAGACAGACAGACATAGAAACAAAAATTTCAAAAAAACCGATTTTCGGTTGCAGGGAGGTTAATTATATATGTTAGGACCAATTATTTTTGGAAAATCGAAAATTACCAGAAACATTTTCGCTACAGATTTATTATTAGTATAGCGTTTTTGTTCTCACTAATACATAGACATGAATTTCAGAATTTTGTCCGTCCGAGCGTGTACACTATTGGACGAATTTGGTTTGAAATGTTCTATTTATTTGAGATAATATATCTCGGGTATTTTCTAGTGACTATAGGTTGCGTTTTTGCATTTCTCTTGAAATATTCAAGTATCTACCCAATAGCAGCTTAGCGTACTGAAACTTGTGATCACAACATTATTTGAAACACACTGTATAGCCGGAAGAAACGCTTGTTTTATATAGCTATACTGCATGTAACATTAGAGTAGTGTTGGAAACTCATTAAACAGTTAATATTAGAGGAGAAAGTAATAATCTTTAGTAAATTATTAAACAGGGTTTCAGTGTGTTCACGTATGACAAACCAGAATTCTTAATAGTACTTACGAAATAGCTACTTAAATACAATGCAGGTAGTGTTGCTGATGTTGTTTATAGGTCCACATTGTATCATTCTCCGCACTTTTACATGAATGTAAGAACTCTACGTATTGTTACAAAATGTGAAATATTAAATGGCTCAGCGTTAATTGGATCACCCTGTATAGTAGGCAATATCTGGAGTAGACTGAGAAAACATGTGAAGTGAGACTAAAATAATTGAAATTCTAAACCCACAATTCTGTTCAACAAGGCGGAAAAAGAGGGAATTACACAGGAGAGTTGCCTACATGTGATGGACACTCTCCATTTCTACGGAATAAAAACCAAAACGTTAAATCCTCCCACATATTCTTCTGCTTCCGACATGACGTTAACTTTATATAGATTTTCATTCAGTTCAATTTAAAACCATTTATTTTATGTAGCATGTAATATTTCATTAAATGAAGCTGTGTTCGAAAGAGTGGGTGAAGAAATAATGATGCTGAAACTGATCAGGAAGAGGAAAAGGAATTGGCTGGGTCACTGGCTGAGAAGAAACTGCCTACTGAAGGATGCACTGGAAGGAATGGTGAACGGGAGAAGAGTTCGGGGCGGAAGAAGATATCAGATGATAGACGACATTAAGATATATGGATCATATGAGGAGACTAAGAGGAAGGCAGAAAATAGGAGAGATTGGAGGTTGCTGAGTTTTGGCAAAATCTATGAATGAATAAATGAGTAATAGGTATGTTATATTGCAGTGTTGTAGCATTTAGTTTTCTGATTTAAAGATGTGGCTTTTGTGGTGGGCCATGTTTATGAATTTAGCAGGCTTTGGAAAACAATAGAACATCTCTTCATTATAGCCATATTTCAAACTACCTGATCTATGTCAAGCGGGAAAAAAAAGACTGATGTACTTTAAACCATAGAGCACTTTATCAGTAGATATGTTTCTATGGCAACAAACAAAAGAGTCACTGCCAATTCGAAGATCTGAAGACAAGGTGCGTGTATTTACTTACTTACTGGCTTTTAAGGAACCCGTAGGTTCATTGCAGCCCTCACATAAGCCCGCCATCGGTCCCTATCCTGAGCAAGATTAATCCAGTCTCTATCATCATATCCCACCTCCCTCAAATACCTTTTAATATTATCTTCCCATCTACGTCTCGGCCTCCCTAAAGGTCTTTTTCCCTCCAGCCACCCAACTAACACTCTATTTGCATTTCTGGATTCGCCCATATGTGCTACATGCCCTGCCCATCTGGATTTAATGTTCCTAATTATGTCAGGTGAAGAATACAATGCGTGCAGTTCTGCGTTGTGTAACTTTCTCCATTCTCCTGTAACTTCATCCCTCTTAGCTCCGAATATTTTCCTAAGCACCTTATTCTCAAACACCATTAACCTCTGTTCCTCTCTCAAAGTGAGAGTCCAAGTTTCACAACCATAAAGAACAACCGGTAATATAACTGTTTTATAAATTCTAACTTTCAGATTTTTTGGCAGCAGACTGGATGATAAAAGCTTCTCAACCGAATAATAACAGGCATTTCCCATATTTATTCTGCGTTTAATTTCCTCCCGAGTGTCATTTATATTTGTTACTGTTGCTCCAAGATATTTGAACTTCTCCACCTCTTCAAAAGATAAATTTCCAATTTTTATATTTCCATTTCGTACAATATTCTGGTCACGAGACATAATCATATACTTTGTCTTTTCGGGATTTACTTCCAAACCTATCTCTTTACTTGCTTCCAGTAAAATTCCCGTGTTTTCCCTAATCGTTTGTGGATTTTCTCCTAACATATTCACGTCATCCGCATAGACAAGCAGCTGATGTGACCCGTTCAATTCCAAACCCTCTCTGTATTTACATCATTTCATTCGTTGTATAGACTGTAATATTGGCTAGTTTTCGTAACTTTTAGGTTATGTATTTCTTAAATAGATTGTTATAATCAGTTTTTCATGATTTGTCTGGTTTTATTGAAAACGAACTGACAAATAATGGAGATGAAATTTGTTTCTAAGTTCGACTTGTAATTCATGCAATAAATTAATGAACAAAACAGGCAAATTGTAGGACAAATAAAATTAGTTCAAAATATGCTCAAACAAGCTAATATGTCTATAACCTCTGTCAGTGAATTTTTCGGATATTAATTACAATTCAAGGAACAAAATCTTTTTCTTTGTGGTATTAATGCTGGACTTTGAATCCGTATATATCGTACTATATTATATTCATTTGTCACTGCTGTTATAACTAACAACATTAGCTGGCATGTTTGGATTTCTGACAGTTTTATTAGCTAGTGATATACCTGGCATCTAATATTAAATTTATTATACAGGGTGACATCACAGAAACATTACAGATCATTTATAAAGCTGTATATTCATCACATGCAATAATTTCTGACTTGGAAATCCATTATGAGTTAGAAAATAGTGATTAGTTCTCAAGAATGACGGTAGGATTTTTTCGAATATGGCAACTGAAGAACACATCAATTAATGAACCCTGGAATAATACTCATAATATTGTTTTGTAATATCTGTTACACTTAACGGCTTCACTAGCGTCATTGTAACTTCATAAGTTGGCACCCAGATAATATTACACATTCCTTGGTACTTGAGACATTATGGATTTCTGTGTTTTCTTCGAGGTACGGAACTTAGTAATATAAGAAATAACGAAGATTGTGTGCGGTATGAGTGGTAAGAAAGTTAAGCTTTTCCCTTGTCCTCTTTGTCTTCCCCTTGTTCTCCTTGTCTTTCCATTGTTCTCCTTGTCTTCCCTATATATTCTCCTTTTCTTCCCCTTGTTCTCTTTGTCTTCCCCTTGTTCTCTTTGTCTGCCCTTGTTTTCTTTGTCTTCCCCTTGTTCTCCTTGTCTTCCCCTTGTTCTCCTTGTCTTCCCCTTGTACTCCTTGTCTTCCCCTTGTTCTCTTTGTCTGCCCTTGTTCTCTTTGTCTTCCCCTTGTACTCCTTGTCTTCCCCTTGTTCTCCTTGTCTTCCCCTTCTACTCCTTGTCTTCCCTCTGTTCTCCTTGTCTTCCCCTTGTTCTCCTTGTCTTCCCATTGTTCTCCTTGCCTTCCCCTTGTTCTCCTTGTCTTCCCCTTCTTCTCCTTGTCTTCCCTTTGTTCTCCTTGTCTTCCCCTTGTTCTCCTTGTCTTCCCCTTGTTCTCCTTCTGTTCCCCATGTTCTCCTTGTCTTCCCCTTGTTCTCCTTGTCTTCCCCTTGATCTCCTTGTCTTCCCTTTGTTCTCCTTGTCTTCCCCTTGTACTCCCTGTCTTCCCCTTCTTCTCCTTGTCTTCCCCTTCTACTCCTTGTCTTCCCCTTGTTCTCCTTGTCTTCCCCTTGTTCTCCTTGTCTTTCCCTTGTTCTCCTTGTCTTCCCCTTGTTCTCCTTGTCTTCCCCTTGTTCTCCTTGTCTTCCCCTTGCTATCGTTGTCTTCCCCTTGTTCTCCTTGTCTTCCCATTGTTCTCCTTGTCTTCCCCTTGTTCTCCTTGTCTTCTCCTTGTTCTTGTCTTCCCCTTGTACTCATTGTCTTCCTCTTGTTCTCCTTGTCTTCCCCCTCTACTCCTTGTCTTCCCTTTGTTCCCCTTGTTTTCCCCTTGTTCTCCTTGTCTTCCCCTTGTTCTCCTTGTCTTCCCCTTGTTCTCATTGTCTGCCCTTGTTCTCCTTGTATTGGAGTTGTTCTCCTTGTCTTCCCCTTGTTCTCCTTGTCTTCCCCTTGTTCTCCTTGTCTTCCTCTTGTTCTCCTTGTCTTCCCCTTGTTCTCTTTGTCTTCCCCTTGTTCTCCTTGTCTTCCCCTTGTTCTCCTTGTCTTCCCCTTGTACTCCTTGTCTTCCCTTTGTTCTCCTTGTCTTCCCCTTGTTCTCCTTGTATTCCCCTTGTTCTCCTTGTCTTCCCCTTCTGCTCCTTGTCTTCCCTTTGTTCTCCTTGTCTTCTCGTTGTTCTCCTTGTCTTCCCCTTGTTCTCCTTGTCTTCCCCTTGTTCTCCTTGTGTTCCCCTTGATCTCCTTGTCTTCCCCTTGTTCTCTTTGTCTTCCCCTTGTTCTCCTTGTCTTCCCCTTGTACTCCTTGTGTTCCCCTTGTACTCCTTGTCTTCCCCTTGTTCTCCTTGTCTTCCCCTTGTTCTCCTTGTCTTTCTCATATTATAAACAATCTCCTAACATCGCAATGTTATGATGATCAACTACAACGCTACCAACTTATGCACAAACCGAAACTGCTTTCCTGAGTTTTGTGTGAGAGGAATATGGAAAGTTGAGAAATTTATGTTTGCTCTTATGTGTTTTTTTTATTTTTTTTTTTTGATACTGCACGATTTGTCAGACTGTTTTGAATGTACTTCCATCTGTCATTTTTTATGTTTCTGGGGTCTATATAGATGCATAGGTGAATTTTTCCGTATTTGTATAGTTTACATAATACAATATTATCTATGTACTGTCCCATTCAAGATTGGAACTGCCCAGTGCTTTGTGTGTTGGTTTACTGTGCTGTGATTGTCTTGTTCTCCAGCAAGTAGTATTAATTTTAAATCTCTCCCTCCAGAGATTCATTACTTTCATCTGCTGAAGGCAAAGTTTCCCCTATAAAGATAATCCACCGTACGTGCATAAATCACAGCTAAAATCTCCTTGTACAGTATTGTGGGAGCCTTTACAAGGTCAAGGTGGCCACATAATGAGCCAAATGATGGATTACCCCAGGCTTTTGAATCTTTAAATCTACTTCCGACACGCGTTAAACGCACACTTTAACTAGGGGTGTACAACAAGGAGAATGAGTTCATTGCCCAGGTGAGGACAATGCGAAAATGTATCTGATTTAACTGATACGTATTTTATTTGCTGATAATACTTTTGTTTCTTCTATTTCCGTTTGATTTTTTTTTTTTGTTATTACCCTTCTTTTCGTGTTATTTCTGTTTTTTTTTTCATTATTTAATTACTTCCTTTATGTTTGTACCGGGAATGAAAGGTATACAACATGAAAAATCTATATGTATACTCTATAGTAACCTTAGGAAACTCTCTCTACAATTTTCGGACACCCTGTACCTTCCGACATATAATTTCATTTTGGCTACTTCGCATTGTTGCCTCGAGACTAGACTTCGTGAATAAGGAATACTTTCTCTAAAATTACAACTTTTTTCTAATATTTTTTTTTCAACCAAATTTTTAGATTAGCCTATGTTTACTATGTAAAAGTCTAACAAAATCTAAATTTTCAACTTCTAAATGTTTTTGACTATTGATTTCTTTTTGTATTATTTTCATAAATATTTTCAAACCCAAGTTTTTAGTAGAAGATTTCAGTTTTTAAGCTTCGTTTTATTTTTGTTACTTTCGCAAGACATAGAGAAACAATTCTATATATTCATTTTATGAAATATCTCATTTATCCATTTAAAAGTTCTTTTTTTAATTTTAAAAATGTTGTTTTTCTTATAATTCATGAAAAGAATATTAATAAAATAAACTTACAAAATAAATACATAGAAACGTGCAGCTATCTCATAAATACTTGCAGTAAAAATTTCATCCTTATTGATTAATATTTGGCATAAAAAGTCGGTGTACAATCAAGAAAACTAAATGTACGGAAAAAATGTATTTGAAAGTAGAATGAATATTTATGTGAATTAAAATTCTTCTCCGGTATATTCACTTAGTGACTTCAGGGAGCCAAGTTTAGAGAAAAAAGTTACTAGATTTGTAATCAGAAATTTGTAAAAAAAGATTTTTGTAACGAAAAAATATTTTTACAGCTATGTAAATGCTACGCCTCTTACACCCTCAATTAAAAAATACATATATTTTGTAATCAGAATTGAACTAAATCCATTTGGGTAT
The DNA here is from genome assembly GCF_040183065.1 of Periplaneta americana. NCBI lineage: Eukaryota > Metazoa > Arthropoda > Insecta > Blattodea > Blattidae > Periplaneta > Periplaneta americana. Next base: position 2,912,961 of record NC_091118.1, read on the forward strand.
GAAAATATACATTCTAAAGAAATTAAATATATATATATTAATTTTCATGATTTTCAGTGGAGTCTCCCTTAAGGGTAGATAACTGCCCTATCCTGAAATGCGCCAATTTTCACAAGATATCTAAACAAACTGACGTAGATTTTATCAGTAAATGTAAGTTCTAAAAGAAGATTTGAATTTTAAAATTAATGTTGATATTCTTTTATTTTTATGCAAGTGCCCCATTTTCTCTGTAACTAATAATTAAAGTGACAATTACACTTTTGCTACATCATACTACTTCTGACTAATAAAACGGCACGAAAGGACGTGTTTCAACCAATCATGGCTGTTGATTGCTACAATTTTATCACTTTCCTAACATTTGTTTTTATCACTTCCCTAACATTTGTTTTTATCACTTCCCTAATATTTGTTTTTATCACTTCCCTAACATTTGTTTTTATCATTTCTCTAACATTTGTTTTTATCACTTCCCTAACATATTTTGTTTTTATCACTTCCCTAACATTTGTTTTTATCACTTCCCTAACATTTGTTTTTATCACTTCCCTAACATTTGTTTTTATCACTTCCCTAACATTTATTTTATCACTTCCCTAACATTTGTTTTTATCACTTCCCTAACATATTTTGTTTTTATCACTTCCCTAACATTTGTTTTTATGACGTCCCTAACATTTGTTTTTATCACTTCCCTAACATTTGTTGTTATCACTTCCCTAACATTGTTTTATCACTTCCCTAATATTTGTTTTATTACTTCCCTAACATATTTTGTTTTTATCACTTCCCTAACATTTGTTTTTATCACGTCCCTAACATTTGTTTTTATCGCTTCCCTAACATTTGTTTTTATCACTTCCCTAACATTTGTTTTTATCACTTTCCTAACATTTGTTTTTATCACTTCCCTAACATTTATTTTTATTACTTCCCTAACGTTTATTTTTATCACTTCCCTAACATTTGTTTTTATCACGTCCCTAACATTTGTTTTTAACACTTCCTTAACACTTATTTTTATCACGTCCTTAACATTTGTTTTTATCACTTCCCTAACATTTGTTTTTATCACTTCTCTAAAATTTGTTTGTTTTTATCACTTCCCTAGTATTTGTTTCTTTGTTTGCCAACATTCCAAACTGTAAATTCTTTACGGTACTATAAAATATGCTTTGCGATCGTCATTTGTTTCCCGCATAGATAGTCGACTGAAAATGGCGGCTCCGTTCAAACGTTTTAGTGAAGCTAACATTAGTGAAATAGAATTTTAGTAAGTCAATTAATATCTTATTGTATTAGAACACTTCATTTCTTCTAATCGTGTAATAGTCAATTAAATCCCACTCGAGTTTCGATTTTCTCTTGATAAATCAAAACCTCTAGTGAGATTACTGTTCATAAAATTGTAGACACATATTCATCTTTATCAGGATTGAAGAAGACGGGTTTTGACACTAATTTAAGAAGAAAAAAAAGATTGGCAACAATACATTTAGAAAATGAACGCACATTAAGTGCTGTATGTCTATTAGTTTGATCAGAAAAAAAAAAAGTTAGTTAAAAAATAAGAAAATTAAATCAACCTTACTTTAGAAGATCAAATCTTTTTTTACATCCTGTATTTCTTAATAAATTTATGTCAGTTTCCTTATACACCTTTATTCTGTAAAAATTTCAGTGCGATATCTTCAGAAATCCCTGAAATAATGGGAAATTAAATAAACAAATTTAAATTGACAGTATGGAGCTGTTAATCCCATCTTAAATAAATCTACCGCGCGATAGCCCATGTAGGTTCAAGACTTACCAACCGAGTGCTACCTTCAGATTTATGTGCCTCGGAGGTGAACGATCATCCAACCTGTACGGGGTAATGTGTGACCAGCAAGAGTATTCCTTCAAGTCACTCTAGCTAATGTGCGAAAGAGGATTACGCTACTCAATGTAGCTCCCCAAGTTCCTAACGATGCTTGGTAGGCACTTTTTCCCTGCTTTTCATCTTCTGATAATCTCTTGACTCTTGACTTCCACCAAGCGAACTTAGTGTCTACATCTTTGGGGGCCAGAGACGGCCAGAGCCTGTCGCTAATCACTCACTTCGCTCTGCTTTTACTTCCAAGTGTCGCGAAGTTCGAAATTTTATAATATTTTTCTCTTGTGCTCGCAACAATGAGTCATTCCAGAGAAGCGAACTTCGTCCCCTCGCTCACAAAACTTTCTTTCCTCCGTTTCTGTGGCGGGTCGTTTGTTAAACGTTTCCTGGGGGACGCCTCAGTGTTCCAGCCGGCCTTGCATTCGCGCTGCACGTGTCGCATAGCAACCATCTTCAATGGAGACAATGTCTTGTGAACGGCATAACTGAATGGGGTACATTTTTACTGCCTCTTCGTAGGAAGTATAAAACTATGTACTATGCTCTAACTGGTATATTTCCACACTTTGACGGAAACGTTCCTTTTCTTGCTAGCTAGGGAATCATTTCCGTTGTCTATCTTTTTGTGTACAACGATTTCTCAACGCTTTTGAATGGATTCTTTGACGTCTTTGCCCACACCGAATATGGACACCCGTTCCGGATAGAAGAAATCATGACAGAAATTCACATGCTTACCGCAACAACACTATACATTACAGGCGAATGTTAATGTTGGTAGTTAGACCACAGTCTACTATATACAGTCGCGAAGCTCAATACGTAGTAAATATGCAAACATTAGGTAGTTGCTCACCACTAGGATCGCTAATATCGCCTCATTACAGGCAATGCAAAATAGTACCGTCACAGTCTATTGTTTCTAGCACCCTCAAAACTCAAGCTTCGTGACTGTATATACTAGACTGTGGTTAGACCATGAACTAATGTTACCTCCGCGAAAGACCTAGAACTCAGTTTGACCATTGTGAATGTTTTGGGAGTAAGAAAATTTACACTACTACCTAAGATTGATACCAGATAGCCAACTAAGATACGTGCCGTCATATAAGCCTATGTACAGTTGTGGCAAAAAAACCGGACCGACCCGTGTAACTGATTTCAGAGCCTTGTTCACTCCAGAGCACGATAGACTGGTAACTAAGACTTTCGTGGTTCGAATCCTGCAAGAGAAGAAAATGTATTTTTTTTCTTATTGAAATTTATTCCCAATACTTTTCCATTGCTGGTAAAATTCAAGTTCTGGGAATAATAAGTTAATTAAGTAGTGAAATATCGCTGCAATCGAAAAGTATTGGGAATAAATTTGAATAAGGAACAAGGAAAAAGCTTCCTTCCCAGGCAGGATTCGAACCACGAAAGTCTTAGTTACCAGTCTGTCGTGCTCTTGAGTGAATAAGGCTCTGAAATCAGCTACAAGAGTCGGTCCGGGTTTTTTAGCCACTGCAATACATATCGTGTATTTTTCTGGGTTTTAGTGATTTAACATTGCCATAAGAAACGTATGTATAAAAACAATGTAGAAATAACTTTATTAGTGGGCCTTGTTTTGAAATTAGGAGGCTTTGACAATTTGTAAAAGAAGACAACACGTTTTGATTCAGTAACTAAAATGATTTAATTTCTTATAGGCCTATTTATAGTTTTCTGTCCCAGGATACATCTTACTCAAATTTTCCCTATTTTCTGTCTTCCTCTTAGTCTCCTCATATGATCCATATATCTTAATGTCGTCTATCATCTGATATCTTCTTCTGCCCCGAACCCTTCTCCCGTTCACCATTCCTTCCAGTGCATCCTTCAGTAGGCAGTTTCTTCTCAGCCAGTGACCCAGCCAATTCCTTTTCCTCTTCCTGATCAGTTTCAGCATCATTCTTTCTTCACCCACTCTTTCCAACACAGCTTCATTTCTTATTCTGTCTGTCCATTTCACACGTTCCATTCTTCTCCATATCCACATTTCAAATGCTTCTAGTCGCTTCTCTTCACTTCGTCGTAATGCCCATGTTTCTGCCCCATACAGTGCCACACTCCACACAAAGCACTTCACTAGTCTCTTCCTCAGTTCTTTCTCCAGAGGTCCGCAGAAGATGCTCCTTTTTCTATTAAAAGCTTCCTTGGCCATTGCTATCCTCCTTTTGACTTCCTGGCAGCAGCTCATGTTACTGCTTATAGTACACCCCAAGTATTTGAAGCTGTCCACTTGCTCTACTGCCTCATTTAGTATTCGCACGTTTACCTTCTTTACTTTTATTCCTATAACCATGGTCTTCGTCTTGTTTGCATTTATCTTCATCCCATACTGCTCACAGCTGTCATTTAGCTCCAGTAGCATATCCCTTAGTATCATCTCCTCTTCTGCTAACAACGCCATATCATCAGCAAATCTTATGCACTTTATTCTTCTTGCTCCTACTATCACCCCTCCCATATTGTGAAAACTCTTCTTCAGTAAATACTCAAGTAGATGCTGAACAAGATAGATAATGTTCTCTTGTTTTACAAATTGTCAAAGCCTGATAATTTCTAAACACGGCCCACTGATAAAGTTATTTCTACATTGTTTTTATACATGGGTTTCTATGGCAACGCTAAATACGTATATGATATACCCAAGAAAGAAATGATAATATAGTCGCAAAATATAAATTAGTTGCAATTGCCAACGAGATCTCTGTTTTATTACATAATTTACACTTTCTTCGTCTCTTACTCCTCAGCTACCCTACAATGACAAATACAACATACAGTGACGGGCTTAACTGAACCGATAATAATAATAATAATAATAATAATAATAATAATAATATCGATAATAATAATAATGAAAATAATAACAGAAATGATAATAATAATTATAATAATGATAATAATAATGATGATGATGATGATAGTACGAATAATGATGATAATAATAATAATATTGATAAAAATAATAATTATGATAACAATGCTAATAATAATAATAATGATAACAATAATAATGTTAATAATAATGATGATAATAATGATAATAACAGTAATGATAATAATAATGATAATGATAATAATGATGATAAGAATAATGATGATAGTAAAAATATTGATAAAAAAGTAATAATAATAATAATAATGGTAATAATGATAATGATGATGATAATAATAATGATAATAAGAATGATAATAATAACAATAATAATATTAATAATGATAATGATAATGATGATAATAATGATGATGATAATAATAATGATAATAATAATAATGATAATAATAATGCTAATGATAATGATAATGATGATAATAATGACAATAATAATGGTGATAATAATGATGATGATAATAATAATAGTGATAATAATAATGATGATAATAATAATGATGATGATGATAATAATGATAATAATAATAATGCTAATAATAATGATAATAATAATAGTGATAATAATGATAATGATGATAATAATTATGATAATAATAATAATAATAATAATAATCCTAATAATGCTAATAATAATGATAATGATAATAATGATAATAATGATGATAATAATAATGATGATAATAATAATGATAATAATAGTGATAATAATAATGATGATGATAATAATGATAATAATAATAATAATAATAATAATAATAATAATAATGGCCATACTCCTACGTCTGTACAGCATTCCGATACGAAGGCTAAACCCCCAACGCGATCCATTTAATAAGTGGGATTAACCGGGACGCAGTGATTAGTGTCCATTAAACTGCGAGAGATAACCCCGCTCACAAAAGTCCCTCATTAAAAACCAATCAGCAACACACAACTGGACAAATGATACATTTTCAGAGCCATGATTTATCGTAAAACAATCAACAGCTGGTTTCCACGACAACGAACGCGATTGCGTTTTGTTTGTTATTGCTCGTGTGGGAATAATAAAGCTATCAATAAAAAATTTCTCTCGCTTCATTCACTTACATGAGAGCGCGATAAAAACATGAAGCCGTAATTAAAAGTTAGACGTTAAAAATATATTACTTGAACCCATTTGCAAGCCCGCTCTTTTCAGAGATATTTGACACAGCTTTTTGATTAGCCAATTGTTGTGGTTTCCAGTGTAATCAATATATGAGTGTGTTGTTAATTAGTTTTTTTTTATTTTTAAGTGCAGCCAACTGTTGAAATTAACAATCCCATTAAAATATTGTACTTTCTTTCTGTCTTTTGTTTCAAGTATTGTCAATTCATTAAGTTTTAAATCCCTCGCAGAAAATAATTCTTTTCTGTCCTTTCTTTTGTTTTAAATGTAATGTAATGGGACTACAGTTGATGAATATAATATATACTACTGGCTTGTGCAGCAAATGCTGCAAACTAAGTCCATAAGACGTTCAAATAAAAAATTTTCAGATTTATTTTCAATGAAGAATACCAGACATTCTTTCTCTGCGTCTACTTACTTAAAGCCCCAAAAGGTTTCACTTTCATATCATTAGTATAGCATTATGTATTGCATTAACTATACTAATATTTCATTTTTAATGGTAATAATGTCATAAAACATTCTTAAGTTTTATAGTTATTAATATCCAATACACAGCTGTACTCGGAAAACTACAGACCAGAGAATCAGACCTGTAAATTATTTTTATACGTTATCAAAAAATTACACAAATGAAGATCGACATATTGCATTATGATGTGAAAGAATCTGACCCATGTGAACTATAACTATGTCAGCAATCCTGCAGGTCATGGCCTTCGTGTAATATCCTATTTTTTATGTAGTGTGTGTTTTGTTTTATTCTGAAATGCAACTAATTAGTTCTCAAAACAGACGAAAGATGGATTTTGGAAAATAGGAAAATGATGTGGAAAATTGACATTTCACTGAAAACTGCTATTTTTGTGAAAAACTTTGGGTTCCAAGCTTCAAAAAGAGAGGTCTGCTTATTAAAATCCGTTCAGCCGTTTTCCCGTAATTTCCATTACCAGTTCAAATTATGTATATATATATATAATATGATTGCATTATGGGTATTCGCTCGCCCACTAACATATAAGATTGCTTCGTCAGAAAATACCCAGCTATTCAAGAAACATTTTGTTTAATTTGTCGTTGCTGAGTAACTTCTTTTGTTTCTTATTTGGTAACACTGATGATACAAAACTTACGTGCTTCAGTATAACATTGGAACTGAAATGAATTCTACAGCACCCCCATTAAATTTTTATAGTCATTTTATTTTATGTCTTCCCAAACGGATCACCCTGTATAGGCCTATTAAATTGGCACGTGTTTGAAGATTAGATAAAGTTTTATTCACTAAATTGTAACTTATACTCAAATTACCCTACTATAGTGAAATTACCCCGACCCCTATCTTGTTTGGGTATCTTTCCATATCTTAGAATCGAAACTCGGTTGTGAAATTTCAACACAATGCTGCTGGTAAAAAAAAGTGTCCAAAAAGATTTATAAAAAATATATCAGGGTACATAAAATTGCATGACGCAGAAAATGATTTCGTAATAATATATTCGTCAATTATTGTTTTTTTTTAGTAGGTTATTTTACGACGCTTTGTCAACATCTAAGGTTACTTAGTGTCTGAATGAGATGAAGGTTGATAATGCCGGTGAAATGAGTCCGGGGTCCAGCACCGAAAGTTACCCAGCATTTGCTCATATTGGGTTGAGGGAAAACCCCGGAAAAAACCTCAACCAGGTAACTTGCCCCGACCGGGAATCGAACCCGGGCCACCTGGTTTCGCGGCTAGAAGTGCTAACCGTTACTGCACAGGTGTGGACTCAATTATTGTTGCGTACGCATTTCTAAAATCCATCCGTACCTAGTGGCCTACCCTGTATGTTAAGAAATATGTATTAAATGTTACAAAGAGTACGCCGTATTCTTTTATTCGGTGTTTCAATATCTTAAAACGCCCGCAAGTATTTCTTCGAACTCAGAGAATTTCAGCAACTTTCAGATTAATTTCCAGCGACAGTGGCATCCCCCCCCCTGCACACTTGAGTGCTTCTTCATATTTTTGAAAGGAATGCAAATTTCACGTCTAGGCTGTTTTTCTAGCTTGTCGATTTACATCGAGCTTCTTTTTTTTTGTTCGCAGGTGGCTCCATTCTCTGCTGAGAAGTGACTGAAGAACAGAACAAGGTAGGGTAATTTCATTTCGTCTGATTGTTACACTGAAAAACAACTGAGCGCAGCGAAGCGCACGAGCGAGAGAATCTGACTTCGTTCTATCACTAGGCAACATTAAAATTATATGTTTGACAATTGAAGAGCGAGCTCGCTCAGATGTTTTTTGTTTTATTACAGAGCTTAAGTAGATACAAAATAATAATTATATAGTCCACAGAAATTCAAATACATTTGCGTTTAGATATTGTTTTTTTTTTTCCTTTGTTTTACATTAGTTTGCAGACTGGCTTTGCAAACTCATATAATAATAATAATAATAATAATAATAATAATAATAATAATAATAATAATAATAATAATAATAACAACAATAATAACTTCGCTCTAGAATATGCCAGTAGGAAAGTCCAGGATAACAGAGAGGGTTTGGAATTGAACGGGTTACATCAGCTGCTTGTCTATGAGGAAGACGTGAATATGTTAGGAGAAAATACACAAACGATTAGGGAAAAGACGGGAATTTTACTGGAAGCAAGTAAAGAGATAGGTTTGGAAGTAAATCCCCAAAAGACAAAGTATGTGATTATGTCTCGTGACGAGAATATAGTACGAAATGGAAATACAAAAATTGGAGATTTATCTTTTGAAGAGGTGGAGAAGTTCAAATATCTGGGAGCAACAGTAACAAATATAAATGATACTCTGGAGGAAATTAAAGACAGAATAAATATGGGAAATGCCTGTTATTATTCGGTTGAGAAGCTTTTATCATCCAGTCTGCTGTCAAAAAATCTGAAAGTTAGAATTTATAAAACAGTTATATTGCCGGTTGTTCTTTATGGTTGTGAAACTTGGACTCTCACTTTGAAAGAGGAACATAGGTTAAGGGCGTTTGAGAATAAGGTGCTTAGAAAAATTTTTGGGGCTAAGAGGAATGAAGTTACAGGAGAATGGAGAAAGTTACACGACACAGAACTGCACGCATTGTATTCTTCACCTGACATAATTAGGAACATTAAATCCAGACGTTTGAGATGGGCAGGGCATGTAGCACGTATGGGCGACTCCAGAAATGCATATAGAGTGTTAGTTGGGAGGCAGTAGGGAAAAATACGTTTGGCGAGGCCGAGACGTAGATGGGAAGATAATATATAAATGTATTTGAGGGAGGTGGGATATGATGGTAGAGACTGGATTAATCTTGCTCAGGATAGGGACCGATGGCGGGCTTATGTGAGGGCGGCAATGAACCTCCGGGTTCTTTAAAAGCCAGTAAGTAAGTAAGTAATAATAATGATAATAATAATAATAATAATAATAATAACAACAACAAAATTAATAATAATAATTGTCTACACTCTTTTTCACGATGTTATTACATTAGCGCTGTGTAACCTCAAAATAGACTCATTGATCGCGAAAATTAGGAAACCGTGTTCTGTTAACAGCTGAAGTTCGCTCGCGTTTGGATATTCTTTTATTTTATTCTCAGCTTGCCGGATGACATACAAAATTAAAAACTCCTACAACAACTGAAGAGCGCTAGCATTTCAGTAGTAATTTTATTACATTACTAAGACGCAAAATGACGTAGAAAACCTATAAGTTCTATAACAACGGAAGTACGTTCGCGAATCTATAGCCTATTTTAGCCTATAAAAACTGATGTATGCTTGTGTTTCGATATTGTTTTATTCTAGTTTAAGAATTGCATGGTAAATTCACAAAACGTACAGTATTCATTCATTCATAGTTTTCTGCTCACTGACAGGTCCTTCACTGCAAACCCAGCATTCTCCAATCTTCCCTATTTTCCTCATCACTTTTTATCTTCTCATACGATCCATATATATTGGTTATTTAACGACGCTGTATCAACTACGAGGTTAATTACCTTTGTTATAAATTACGTAAATTACGTAAAATAATATATTATTTTGTTTTATTGAGGAATTACTTGTCAATAAGTTTATTACGCACAATATATTTAACTTTATTTCAATCGGTAATTATGTATGGAATTATAGGATGGGGTAGGTCATTTAAATCCAATTTTAATCCACTTTATTTATTACAGGAGAAAATAATTAAAATATATCTTCATAAACCTATTGATTTTCCACCTCAAAAATTGTTTTTAGACTTTAATGTTCTTAACATAAGACAAATTTATTATATCGTATTAATAAAATCCATACATAAAAATCGAAATAATTTTGAATTGTATTCTCATAGCTATGAAACAAAAGGTATGAATTCTTTAAGATTGTTTGAACCAAAATGCAACACTGTTACAGTATTTAATCATAGAAGTAATTTAGGCCCAAGGATATATAACAAATTTATATTTAAATATCCTAATCTTGTCAATTCTAATGGTTCTAGTATTAAATTTAAAAAGCTATGTATGGTTTTTATAAAAATTCTTATATATTGTGTAGTAGACGTAAGACAAATTGTATTATATACTTCTTAATTTCAATTCAGGAATCCGCCCCTGAGCACGAGTTCTACTCTTTCAGGGGCGAGCTAAAGTTTTCTGTATATATTACATTTCATGTTACAATTATTAGCAAAATAAATAAATAAGTGAATAAATAAATAAATGAATAAAATAAATTTAGCGCCGATGGAACTGATGATAGCGAGAAAATATGTGGCGAGATGAGACAGAGGATTCGCCATAGATTACCTGACATTTGCCTTATGGTTGGAGAAAACCTCGGAAAAAACCCAACCAGATAATCAGCCCAAGCGGCAATCGAACCCGCGCCCGAGCGCAACTCCGAATCGGCAGGCAAGCGCCTTAGTCGACTGAGCTACGGCTGTGATTCCCATAAATCTTAATGTTGTCTATCATATGATATCTTCTTCTACCCCGAACTCTTCTCCCGTTCACCATTCCTTCCAGTGCATCCTTCAGTAGGCAGTTTCTTCTCAGCCAGTGACCCAGCCAATTCCTTTTCCTCTTCCTGATCAGTTTCAGCATCATTCTTTCTTCACCCACTCTTTCCAGCACAACTTCATTTCAAACAACACATGATGAATATTTTCCTCTATAAAAGATTCCGAATATGTTACGTTAGCGTTTCGATATTGTTTTGTTATTTTTGCGTTGAAAGCACTGTGGTTTACGTCCATGCCCCACAAGCGCCTTTACGGCTTACATAGTAAACTCACATAATGCTACAACCACTTAAAAACTGGAAAAATGACGTTGGATTGCTTTGACAGTATTTCGAATGTGAACTATATCCATTGCATTGTGTTTTGTTTTAAAAGTAAAATGGCTGAATACAAGTACTACGCCATACTTCATGATTTGATTTCCCTCCAGATATATTGTATGGCTTCTATTATTGCTTATGTATGACGTAGATATACGCGCTAATATCTGAACACAGTGTGACAACTATACTCTGTACTAGCTGAAAGGGGTGACAATTTATTGCATGAAACAAAACACTACAGAGTTTGTGTAATGCGTGTAGCAAAAATCTGACAAATGGAGTGAATACTACAAGCTTGGGGACAGCTATTTTGAGGACTCCAAATTGTGTTCCGATATTTACAAGAAATACAAGTTCCTAGCATCCTCGGTAATAAAAAAAAAAATCACCTACTGTCTGTCTGTGTACAGCGATTTCCACTAAACTATTGCACGGATTTTGATCATATCCAGTAATTATACAGGGTTAGTTAAAAGTCCCGCACCACCTAAATAACTTTTGAAGTATACGGTTCAGTGATATGAAACTTGGTATGTGAGGATAACCATATGCTAAGAACTCAATAATGGTATTACCGGATTTTTTTCTACTTCCGGTTTAACAGGAAGTAACTCCAACTCTCTTATTTTAAATGGAACACCCAATATATTATTTTATTTTTGAATAAAGCTCATTAAGAGCTTTTCAAAAAGTACCCACACTTGATACTTCTGTACAAATTCAGTGTTGCTAAATAAAAATGGAAGTGGTGCAAGATATTCCTAAAGCCTGGTTAAATCATTCCTTAAATGGTTTCTATGATCGAGTGACACATTGTAAAGCAGCTGAGGGCTACCAATTTGAACACATAATTTAGAAGGTGAGCTAGCTTTGTTTTGTTTTTGTTAAGGAAGGAGTATTTTATTATTTTAATATTCGATACACTTTTCTGTTTTCTTGACTTAGCAACACTGAATTTGTACAGAAGTATCAAGTGTGGGTACTTTTTGAAAAGCTCTTAATGAGTACTATTCAAAAATAAAATAATATATTGGGTGTTCCATTAAAAATAAGAGATTTGGAGTTACTTCCGGTTAAACCGGAAGTAGAAAAAATCGGTAATACCATTATTGAGTTCTTAGCATAGGGTTATCCCCACATACCAAGTTTCATGTCACTGAACCACATGCTTCAAAAGTTATTTAGGTGGTGCGGGACTTTTAACTAACCCTGTATACTAGTCAATTTATCAGAAAATGATTGTTAAACAATTAATGAATTTCGGTGCGAATCAATTAGTAAACGAACAAATGATTGAAATATCAGATATTTTAATACGTAGCCACTTTCGCAACTATTAGATCACAAAGCTCGAAAAACCTATCGTCAACTATTTGCTGAGAGCTTGCGACGATCATGTTAAAAGCAAACTGTGAACAAAAAACAATCGACATATGGACAAACAAGTAAATAAAAACGTTTCATAGTAGGATTCTCGTATACAGCATAGAGCCTGGTTGTTATGGAAACTGCGGTAAAATAATAACAAGTGAAAGAGTGACAGGCGTCCATTCTGCTTATTAAACACCGTTTTGACTTGAAATGTGCCAGCAGGGCTCGAATGCCCGGTTATCAGTAATTAAATCTCCGATAGGGCCGGATTGAGGCTCGTTTAACCTCCTGTCCTCTTGAGAGGTCTTGCATCGCTATTAATTACTCATACGTCCAGCTCGGCGCTGTTGTATTCATTGTAATCCTCTAAGCCGGTTACTTCATTACCTGGGAGACGAGATGTCCAATTAGCTGATGCGAAATTGTTTTGTAGAGTAAATAAGGGAGATGAAAACAGCAGTGGACATGGAAGAGTTTAATTGTTTCCATGGTGACAATGATGAAGGTAGAAATGAACATATTTAAGGCTTTACTACGTTTTGAATTCTTCTGCTTACTATTTTTATTATTATTATTATTATTGTTTATTTCTTGCTAATATTATTACTATTATTTTCATTATTATTATTATTATTATTATTATTATTATTACTATTATTAATATTATTATTATTGTTATTATAATTATTGTTATTATCAGTTGTACTATTATTGTTATTATTATAATTATAGTTATTATTATTATTACTATTAATATTAATAATAATAATAATAATAATAATAATAATAATATTATTATTATTATTATTATTACTAATATTGTTGCTGTTATTTTTGTTGTTTATATTGTTATTGCTATTATTATTGTTACTATTATTGTTAATATTAGTAGTACTATTATTGTTATTGTTATAATAATAATATTAATAATAATAATAATTATTATTATTATTATTATTATTATTATTATTACTATTATCATTATGACTATTATTATTAATATTATTATTAATCTTATTATTTTTGACTATCATTATTATTATTATTATTATTATTACTATTATCATTATGACTATTATTATTAATATTATTATTAATCTTATTATTTTTGACTATCATTATTATTATTATTATTGTTATTACTGTTATTATTAATATTATTATTAATCTTATTATTATTGACTATTGTTATTAATATTATTATTAATCTTATTATTATTGAGTATTATTAATATTTTTATTAATATTAATATTATTATGACCTACGAAGCTGGGTTTATAGGATTTTAAAACAACACGCGTTAGCCAACTGAGTTAAACAGACACGATGATTAATTAAGTTTTAATATGCCTCTTAAGTTTACAGAAGTAAAATGTGAAATTATTTTAATCACAATAGTCCCGTGAACACTTCTAAATAATCCCTGAAACTTCAAAAAGACGAAAATACACGTTTAAAGTGAAAAAATATATATTAAAATTATATAATTAATTATAATTTGTTATTTATCCAACGCCTTGGATACCATTCTTTACTAATCATGGCCTCCTACATCATGACCTACCTAGTAACGTATTGATTCTAAAATCCATGCCATGGTATGTGATTACATGAGGACTTATTTTCAACATATTTTCTTTTATAAAACATAATTTTTCGTTATGGTCATGGATAAAATTACGTATGGTACTTGTGAGCGTGATCTTTATTGCCTCGTGCTTAAATCTTTCCACTCGTGCAATAAAGATGCACTTACCTCACAAGTACCATAAATAACTATTATTTCACACAGTCTAATTCTAAAGTCCTTAACCGTGGTATTAATTTCCAAATGAATCCAATTCTCTGTAATGACATGTTATTATTCATTACAATTTCAAACAACTCATTGACGTCATATTGATGTGTGAATCGTTTCGACTATCAATTGCATTGTTGTCTGTAGACTAGGCCTCCTGGAATGAGGAAGCGATTATGAAGTAGTTAACGAGAAGGCTCCGCCTTGTTAAATTTAAATGCGGGGAGTATGAAGACAGAAATGAAAAGGAATATCAAACTTTTATTTCAAATCCCAAACATCCTTACAATCCAACCATGCTCACAATAACAACCACGAACAGCTTAACGTTATAGGGATTCCATGAATAGCATGTCACTTGTTTCATTACCCCGTCTGTCAGCATTAGCAGTGATCAGTGTCGCCAACTGTTGATTTCTATATGAGCGCGCATACCGGGAAGCAATTACAGGACGGAAATTATATCGACGCGTTCTGCAGTATGAGGGGTCCCGCGTGTGGTAGGTCTTCTCTAACCGTTTATCGACTTCCTACACTCTTCTTATTCTTTTTCTATCTTGTTTTTAGTTTGACGTTCCCCTACTCCCTTCACTAACTTGTCCCAACTTATACATTACCTTTATTGCCCTTTTTTTGTGGTTTTCCGTTACTTTTTGCAGAAATCCTTAAAGTCACCATTTTGGAAGTTTTCATCCTCTTTATATTCTTGAAAACACTATAAAGGGTGTCACAATGACTCTCTTCATCTGAGACAACATAGCACATAAAATTCATAATAATAAATTCAATACCCTAAAACGAGATTCGAACCTAGTAGCGTGTCCTTTAAGTACTTACGCATGGAGTCTTTGATGCTGTACAGTCACGAAGCTTGAGTTTTGAGGGTGCTAGAAACAATAGTCTGTGCCGGTACTATTTTGAATTGCCTGTAATGAGGCGATATTAGCGATCCTAGTGATGAGCAACTATCTAATGTTTGCATATTTACTACGTATTGAGCTTCGTACTAGACTGTGCTAGAAGGTTGGTCTTCCATTCAAGTTTCTCGTGTTCGATTCCCGGTCTGATCATGATGAAATTAGTGCTGGATAATTGAAGGGTTCAGAGCCATAGTGGGCCAAGCGCCATTTACTAAAAACGGAGAAAGCAAGGGCTAAAGTTAAGTCAATACCATAGTTTAATGAAGATTGACATATCATTTAGTGTTAATGTGTATACTTTATATTACTTGCTATATGTTTCCATTGAATTATGGTGATAACTTCATTTTAACCCTTGATTTATACGGTTTTAGTAAATGGCGCATGGCCCATTATGGTTCTGAACCCTTCAAATCAGACGTATCTATCTTTTTTAACGCAAGTATTACCCAGTTTTATCCAATTTTTATGTTTTTCATTATATATTTTTATAATCCTTATCTATTTAGTAAAGAACTATTTTTAGAACATGGGAGGGGTGATAGTAGGAGAAAGGAGAATAAAGTGTATAAGATTTGCTGATGATATGGCGTTGTTAGCAGAAGAGGAGATGATACTAAGGGATATGCTACTGGAGCTAAATGACAGCTGTGAGCAGTATGGGATGAAGATAAATGCAAACAAGACGAAGACCATGGTCATAGGAAGAAAAATAAAGAAGGTAAACGTGCGAATACTAAATGAGGCAGTAGAGCAAGTGGACAGCTTCAAATACTTGGGGTGTACTATAAGCAGTAACATGAGCTGCTGCCAGGAAGTCAAAAGGAGGATAGCAATGGCCAAGGAAGCTTTTAATAGAAAAAGAAGCATCTTCTGCGGACCTCTGGAGAAAGAACTAAGGAAGAGACTAGTGAAGTGCTTTGTGTGGAGTGTGGCATTGTATGGGCAGAAACATGGACATTACGACGAAGTTAAGAGAAGCGAATAGAAGCATTTGAAATGTGGATATGGAGAAGAATGGAGCGTGTGAAATGGACAGACAGAATAAGAAATGGAGCTGTGTTGGAAAGAGTGGGTGAAGAAAGAATGATGCTGAAACTGATCAGGAAGAGGAAAAGGAATTGGCTGGGCCACTGGCTGAGAAGAAACTGCCTACTGAAGGATGCACTGGAAGGAATGGTGAACGGGAGAAGGGTTCGGGGCAGAAGAAGATATCAGATGATAGACGACATTAAGATATATGAATCATATGCGGAAACTAAGAGGAAGGCAGAAAATAGGAAAGACTGGAGAATGCTGGGTTTACAGAGAAAGACCTGCCCTTGGACAAAACACTGTGTGAATGAATTAAATCTGGCCGTAAATAAAATTGTCGTTAGTTCCCTGTAAAAGTAAAACTGAAGCAGTCGGAACTCTACATGCGTCTGAATCTTTGTGACACTGGAAAAATAAGTTGAACACGTAAAAAGTTGCAAATTATGCTTAATTGCTCAGCTGATATTTGTCTACACGCACATATCGCACATCCAGTGTTACAGAGTCCCGTTTTCTCTGCGTCTTTGGACACCTCAGATAGCTGTGATGGAGGCCTACTCCCTCCTCCATTGATGTGTGAAATGTTGGCGTTATTTTAAACTGGAAATTCACGTTCAAAGTCTGACGTTTACAACCGCAAAGAAAACTTATTTGAACTTTTATTGCTGGATGTCAGAATGTTGCCATGCCAATAAAACAGAAGCATATCGGTATTTGATGCACGTGTAAACGTGGCTAAGGATTGCTTCACCCCGGCAACCAACATTTCAAGGAGGCCTTGATGTGTTCACTGAATTACCGGACTCATAAGCTCGATTCACACTGGTGAAAAGTTTTCCAGCCGCAACGAGTTGTAATACTACAGGTTCTGCTTCACTTCTGTCTGCCTTCTCATTATATTCCGAGCCCAACGTATAGAGAAAGTATTATGACGATATAAAAATTGACTTTCACATTTTTACGAAATACACGTGCAAACAACTTTTGTTATAAAATGGAGTTATAAAAATGTTGTTTGATGTCAAACTGAAGGTCACCCAGTGCCATCTATTTCTCGTTTACAGCAGGCTTATATTTTCTCTCATTTTTCTTTTACATTTCTACACATTCGACTTGGGTTGCCATGGATACGTTTATGTCATAGCCGCTAACTCAACGAGTACATTTCTATACAGAAGGAGATTCCGCAAATACAGATAGGTAACCTACTTGGAAGAGTTCATTATAACCATGGGGGGGGGAAGGTTGCATTATAAACTGTATTTTACAGTATGGATGTCAAAGCACCTGTATTACGTGCTCATACTACAAATCCAACAAGGTTCACTTTTCAGCAAGATGTTGTGCGGGTACGCAGTGCAGGCGCTTTGTTATTCCTGGGATAGACTGTGCACAAATAAAAAAAAATCGTCAAATTTATCTCCTTGGGCCAAATTACGAATGAGACATCCACTTATCGTACCTTCTCTTCTCTAGGAATTCAGAATTGACTCGCATAAAAATGCAACCCTTTCCTTATCCTGTTTTTCCCCTCATTCTCCATGTATTCTCCATTCTCCATGTATTGCCCTTATTTTCTTTATGCTCCCCTTGTTCTCCTGCATTCCTCTTTTGCTCTTATTTCTCTTCTTCTCTTTGCATTTCCTTATTTTTCCTTGTATTTCCCTACTTTCATTCTCCTTGTTTTCCTTACGTATTCTAATTATTCTCTTAAATTCCTCTTGTTCTCTTTATACTTCCATTCTTCGTTTTGTATTCCCCTTATTCTCTTTACATTCCCCTTGTTCTCTTTGTACTTCCATTCTTCGCTTTGTATTCCCCTTATTCTCTTTACATTCCCCTTGTTCTCTTTGTACTTCCATTCTTCGCTTTGTATTCCCCTTATTCTCCTTACATTCCCCTTGTTCCCTTTGCACTTCCATTCTTCGTTTTGTATTCCCCTTATTCTCTTTACATTCCCCTTGTTCTCTTTGTACTTCCATTCTTCGTTTTGTATTCCCCTTATTCTCTTTACATTCCCCTTGTTCCCTTTGCACTTCCATTCTTCGTTTTGTATTCCCCTTATTCTCTTTACATTCCCCTTGTTCTCTTTGTACTTCCATTCTTCGTTTTGTATTCCCCTTATTCTCCTTACATTCCCCTTGTTCTCTTTGTACTTCCATTCTTGGCTTTGTACTCCCCTTATTCTCTTTACATTCCCCTTGTTCCCTTTGTACTTCCATTCTTCGTTTTGTACTCCCCTTATTCTCTTTACATTCCCCTTGTTCCCTTTGCACTTCCATTCTTCGTTTTGTATTCCCCTTATTCTCTTTACATTCCCCTTGTTCTCTTTGTACTTCCATTCTTCGTTTTGTATTCCCCTTATTCTCCTTACATTTCCCTTGTTCTCTTTGTACTTCCATTCTTCGTTTTGTATTCCCGTTATTCTCTTAAATTCCCCTTGTTCTCTTTGTATTTCCATTGTTCTCCTTGTATTCCCCTTACTCTTTTTATTCGCCTTGTTCTCCTTGCCTTCTCCTTTTCCTCGTGTTTCTCTTAACATCCTTATGTTTTTCTTATTCTTATTCTTTCTCCCTTGTTTCCCGTGTCATAGCACCTACTCGTATTTGAACGTGATACACTTCAAACCTTCACTCACTTCTTCCTTGTTTAGAAGGTGAAGAAATCCTTTGCCTAACATTCCTCCCGAAGGAAACTAAATCTCTGTGTCCAGCATGGCGCGTAAAAGAACGCTGTCTGTGCCATACATAGTCAAAATTTGTCAGCCATGAGAGATGACATAGCACAATCTCTGGAGTTGAATGGTCCTTTAAATAAATGCTCTTAGTTTTTCCATTTCATTTGAACTATATTTCCGTTTGCGTTTCCGTTTCTTATTTTTCTTGTTGGTATCTCTGTAAAATAATAATAATAATAATAATAATAATAATAATAATAATAATATAAATAACTAAAAGCAATAGTCAATACTCTTACCGTTCAGAAGCTGCACAGAGAACCAAGGACTTCGGACGAATTGCCCCAAAGCTGGTCTGTCGACCACAGATGTCATCACCCAGTTCGTCTCTCAGAAATCGATCTCTAGTCTGTTTGGATAGAAGCCTGCAGTGAATAAACACAGGCGGGCAGCCGTCCGACCTGGAGCAGCAGTTGGTATCCCTGCTTGATTGTTGCTGAATAACGCAGGAGGCCGTGCTCGCTCCTGCCATGAGCTACATTAATAAAGCTGAAAGGAGAGGAATGGAGTGTGAAATATTGACCACTGGTTGATTGGCAAGGATATTGCACACAGATTGGGTCCGGAATTGACGAACGGGTCAGTTAGCGACTTTGCCATGATAGCTTCGGTAACAGATACAGCGTTGTTAAATAACGGATTTAAAGAAACTGTGATGACATTGCATTTCAGTCTCTAGAACCAGTAGCTTCACTTCGTTTCAAAAGACACGCAAGAGAACGAAGTGTATACGGTTGGAATGTTTGATGGACGTTGTCTAATAATAATAATAATAATAATAATAATAATAATAATAATAATAATAACCAAAACAGTATATATCTATATATATAATTTGAACTGGTAATGGAAATTACGGGAAAACGGCTGAACGGATTTTAATAAATGACCCCTCATTTTGAAGCTCGGAACTCAAGAGTTTTTCAGAAAAATAGTGCTTTTCAGTGAAATGTCAATTTTTCAACATAATTTTCCTATTTTCCAAAATCCATCTGTCGTCAGTTTTCAGACCTAGCTAATTGCATTTCAGAATAAAACAAAACACATACTACAGTAAACAATATTACACGAAGGCCATGATCTGCAAGAATGCTGACATATTTAGAGCTCAAATTAAATTGGTTATTAAAAACTTAACTTAATAAAAATAATTTACAGGTTCGATTCTGTGGTGTGTAATTTCCTGGGTACAGCTGTGTATTGGATATTAAAAACTACAAAACTTGAGGAGGTTTGATGACATTACCATTAGAAATGAAATATTATTGTAGTTAATGCCGTGATGTGACTATTTTTAATTAATTATACATATTAATGCTATATTGATGATATGAAAGTGAAACGTTTTGGGGTTATATAAGTAGATGTGGAGAATAACTTGAATTAGATTTTGATTTCTATATTTTACTGAGTGGCGGCTATATACAGGGACATCATTTTATTTTTACTTGCATTTTTATTGTACCTGCATTTCTGAATGTACTTCACTCTCACCCCTTCACTAATGTCCTTGCTCCCGTCAGACGCACAAAATTACGGCCGCTGTTGCATTCGAAGTCTTGAAGCAGTGAAGTAAACACTGCAGTGTATAGTGTGTTTCAAAAATATGGTTGCGTTTTCTATAGAAGAAAGAACCTACATTAATAATATCGTACTAAACAATTATATTCAAGAAACGATAAATTCAATTTCAGAGAATATGCTTCAAAATGTTTTTAATAAAATGCGTACTGAATTGAAGCCTGCATTGTAATGAACGGCAACCATTTTCAGCAACTTGTTTAAAAATTCAGATTAGCTTTTTTTGAATTGAGGTGGCTAGAAGCAAAGGAATGCTAGTGACATTTGTAATAACATGAGTTAAGTGCATCCAGTGTAAGCTAAAGTGTCTAAAATTTTAGTGGCAAAGGGATATTTTAATCGCATCACACATTAAAATTTAAATAAAAAATTTCACCGATTTTACGAAAGCTTAAATATTTAAACCCCATTTTCTCAAAAGTAACTTAAGTGCACTTACAGCCCTTTACTTATGACCCCCTCAATTTAAATGCACTCTCTATATTGTATGACAACATCAATAATTAATATGCTAAATAAAGTAGACACTACATAACGAACATAGCCGCCTGAAAAGTTGAGTTTTTGAAAAAAAAAATTACTACTCTACTGTATTTTGATAAATTCCGTAAAAGTGATGATCAAACTGAAAATCGTAATATCGTATTTTCCTACAACATAAATGGATACACTACTTTTCTCTCCTCCTATACCTAGTAAAATGATTTGTTTACATATTGCAGTAGTAACATCAAACTCCTGTAATGGAAGGGGGCAACAGTGTTTCCGAGTATAGCCAGGTTAATGTTAAAATTGTTGGTAAAAATAAAGTGATGTCCCTGTAGTATATATAGTATATGTTACTGAAAGCTATAAAATTTAGGTAAGATAATAATATTATTAAAAATCAAATAGTTTTGTAGTTATTAATCAAGTGGGGTTGGGTCTTCTTCACATATTTAATGGCGGTGTGGTGTAGATATTTATATGCGTGGTTCTCTTCAGTATTGGCTCAAGAGAGAGTATCTTTCATTATTATGGAAGCAAATAACTATCAAAAAGACAAGTATCCTTCATTGAAAATAAATCTGAAAAATGTTTATTTGAACGTCTAATGAACTTAGTTTGCAGCATTTGCTGCATAAGCCACTAGTAATATATACATTGTTCACGATTGTCTTTTAGCCACACTTACCACTTACAGGCGTTGTAAGTTGAAATTACATCACGCACACTAGTTGCTAAAGAACCAGAAATTATTGTTTCAACTCATAACAGCACTAGTGCAAATTTATTATTGCCCCTTACGAAAGATAGATCGATGTAACCCGCAAAGCTTTCGTTCGTTAAACACTTAATTTGTTCATTCATGGCCTAGGTTATTCTTACATTACAACATTGATCAAATGGAATGTAATATCTATACTTATAATTTTAGCGGATCAATCCTCATTTGTTTTTACATTTTAAGAGGTTATACATATTGCAGCATTTCCTGAAAAAAAAAAACACCCAGCCATATGCGATGTCGTCTTTTTATATAGCCAATTCCAACAATAACGATGACGTATTAATTAATAAATGAATAACATATATTATTATAAATGACACTCGGGAGGAAATTAAACGCAGAATAAATATGGGAAATGCCTCTTATTATTCGGTTGAGAAGCTCTTATCATCCAGTCTGCTGTCAAAAAATCTGAAAGTTAGAATTTATAAAACAGTTATATTACCGGTTGTTCTGTATGGTTGTGAAACTTGGACTCTCACTTTGAGAGAGGAACATAGGTTAAGGGTGTTTGAGAATAAGGTCCTTAGGAAAATATTTGGGGCTAAGAGGGATGAAGTTACAGGAGAATGGAGAAAGTTACACAACGCAGAACTGCACGCATTGTATTCTTCACGTGACATAAATAGGAACATTAAATCCAGACGTTTGAGATGGGCAGGGCATGTAGCACGTATGGGCGAATCCAGAAATGCATATAGAGTGTTAGTTGGGAGACCGGAGGGAAAAAGACCTTTAGGGAGGCCGAGACATAGATGGGAGGATAATATTAAAATGTATTTGAGGGAGGTGGGATATGATGATAGAGAATGGATTAATCTTGCTCAGGATAGGGACCGATGGCGGGCTTATGTGAGGGCGGCAATGAACCTTCGGGTTCCTTAAAAGCCATTTGTAAGTAAGTAAGTATGTATAACGTATATTAATGCTTCTTCATTTCAGTGATTTATATCTTTATACAAGGTGACCGTGTTAAAACAGTTGCTGTAGATCTGCAATTACGGTATCAGATGGACTTGAAAAAGATTAACGTGTTTTTTAACATGTGGAAGTTTAAAGAAATACTAAACTGAGTCCACACCTGTGGAGTAACGGCTAGCGCGTCTGGCTAAGAAACCAGGTGGCCCGGGTTCGATTCCCGGAAGTGGCAAGTTACCTGGTTGAGATTTTTCCGAGGGTTTCCCTCAACCCAATTATAAGCTAATGCTGGTTAACTTTAGGTGTTGGACACCGGGCTCATTTCACCGGCATTATCACCTTCATATCATTCAGACGCTAAATAACCTAAGATGTTGATAAAGCGTCGTAAAATAACATGCTACTATACTGTAGTAAACTGAATACTTTTAACAAAAAAATATTATTCATACACAAATGGGGTGATTAATAAAAGCGGGGAGTATAAAGACAAAAATACTTAATTTAACACAGTCTAATTCTAAAATACTTAACTGTGGTATTAATTTCCAAATGAATCCAATTTTCTGTAATGACATGTTATTATTAATTACAATTTCAAACAACTCTTGACGTCATATTTATGTGTAAATCGTTTCGACTATCAATTGCATTGTTGTCTGTAGACAAGGCCTCCTGGAATGAGGAAGCGATTATGAAGTAGTTAACGAGAAGGCTCCGCCTTGTTAAATTTAAATGCGGGGAGAATGAAGACAGAAATGAAAAGAAATATCAAACTTTTATTTCAAATCCCAAACATCCTTACAATCCCACCAAAGTTTCGATTAATCCCCAATCAGTTTTTTTTTAATTTGTTTTGCATTATATTCAGTAGAGACGAAATTTTTTAGTTGTTTAACATGAAGTAATATGTTATTTCCTATCTTACATTAAAATCTCCACTAATAATAAAAGATACAATTGTAGAATATTTTTAAATATGTGTACGGGCCAGATGCTCAATTTACTTTTGTGAGAGATCGTGCGTATTTGGTTGCTTTCCGGACAAAACCAATACGCGGTAAGTCTAAAATTCCACATTCAGTATTCCCAACCTAACACACATAACAATTTCCCTCTTCTTACCGCTTAAGCGCGACATTCATTTTACTGCTTTAGGCTTTTAACATATTATTTTTAGAGACGTTTAACATAGTAATAATTATAAATTGGAAACTTACCACTGCAATTTCACCTAAATTGCACTGTTAATTATTGTTTTTAAATATTTGCAAAAATTAAGTAAACTCTACAACACCACAATAGTAATATAGGTTACAAGAGCGGTATGTTGACGTTTTCAAGGTCGAGGAAAAGATTGAAAAAGCGAAACGTAGTTGAGCTTTTTTAATTTCCGAGAACATGAAAACAAACATACAGCTCGTGTATCGTACATTATTTTGTGCGAAGATCGTTTATTACATACCTGAAAGACGAATTTCTAATTAGTTGCAATGAAATCTCCATGTTGGTTTCTGTTTAATGACGCCAACTTCGGAACACCAAAATATCTTTCTTCAATATTGTTGCTGTAAAATGTTTTCTGTGTTTACTATACTCCAGCAAGCCGTGATATACGTCTGTCTTTTTTCCCCCCCAGTCTATAAATGCGAACTTGAAACAAACGGTAAGGTTATGTAATAATTTATTTTTCATTTTAATATTTTAACAATATTATTTATATAACATATTGCAGTAATAACATCGGCATCTGGAATCTTGTTGATTTTTTCACGGCTTCCTTAATGTTACTTGTATCAGGAATGCAATAAGTTTCGTGGAGTAGTAGACTTTACTTAATTTTTGCAAATATTTAAAAACAATAATTAACATTGCAATTTAGGTGAAATTGCAGTGGTAAGTTTCCAATTTATAATTATTACTATGTTAAACGTCTCTAAAAATAATATGTTAAAAGCCTAAAGCAGTAAAATGAATGTCGCGCTTAAGCGGTAAGAAGAGGGAAATTGTTATGTGTGTTACGTTGGGAATACTGAATGTGGTATTTCACACTTACCGCGTATTGGTTCTGTGCGGAAAACAAGCAAATACGCACGATCTCGCACAAAAGTTGCTGCATTTGTAATGCAAGGAACATTAAGGAAGCCGTGAAAAAATCAACAAGATTCCAGATGCCGATGTTATTACTGCAATATGTTATATAAATAATATTGTTAAATATTAAAATTAAAAATAAATCATGACATAACCTTACCATACTTTTTCAACAGTACAGTGTTTAATATTAACACTATATTGCACCCTAAAATACGAACCCTTCCGTCCTTATGCTCCCTATACAATAACAAACACAGTTTTCCCGCTTTCGATAGAAGCCTTCGTGTTTTCTTTCTTCACGGCCAAATACAACTCGAGTAGAGCGCGGTGGAACCATCTATTGTGTAGTGCCGAAATGAGAAAACGCAATAATAGAAGACGCTCGCAGTAATGCAATTGTCTGCAGTGTTATTCGATTACACTGAGTGTGCCCGCGCCCTCTTGAGGTTTTCTCGAGGAGTGTCCTCCCCCCAAACCCCCCGTGCTATTCATCTCCAGCTGTTGTCGGATTCCTCAGCGATTCCGTTGACAGCAAGTCCGTCAGATGCTTCCACACTGACTGCGGCACTATCTGTTGGCTGTCACCTACACTAAACGAGAACGTATTGAAATGAAAGTGCTGTTATACAGGGCGTTACCGAATAATTACTGTAGATTTTGAATGGCGTATCAAATATTATATAATATTCTTATTGAATTTGGTATTCCCAAGAAACTAGTTCGATTAATTAAAACGTGTCTCAGTGAAACTTACAGCAGAGTTCGTATAGGTCAGTTTCTGTCAGATGCGTTTCCAATTCACTGCGGGCTAAAGCAAGGAGATGCACTATCACCTTTACTTTTTAACTTTGCTCTAGAGTATGCCATTAGGAAAGTCCAGGATAACAGAGAGGGTTTGGAATTGAACGGGTTACATCAACTGCTTGTCTATGCGGAAGACGTGAATATGTTAGGAGAAAATCCACAAACGATTAGGGAAAACACGGGAATTCTTGTTGAAGCAAGTAGAGCGATAGGGTTGGAAGTAAATCCCGAAAAGACCAAGTATAATATGATTATGTCTCGTGACCAGAATATTGTACGAAATGGAAATATAAAAATTGGAGATTTATTCTTCGAAGAGGTGGAAAAATTCAAATATCTTGGAGCAACAGTAACAAATATAAATGATACTGGGCAGGAAATTAAACGCAGAATAAATATGGGAAATGCCTGTTATTATTCGGTTGAGAAGCTTTTATCATCCAGTCTGCTGTCAAAAAATGTGAAAGTTAGAATTTATAAAACAGTTATATTACCGGTTGTTCTTTATGGCTTTGAAACTTGGACTCTCACTTTGAGAGAGGAACAGAGATTAAGGGTGTTTGAGAATAAGATGTTTAGGAAATTATTTGGGGCTAAGAGGGATGAAGTTACAGGAGAATGGAGAAAGTTACACAACGCAGAACTGCACGCATTGTATTCTTCACCTGACATAATTAGGAACATTAAATCCAGACGTTTGAGATGGGCAGGGCATGTAGCACGCATGGGCGAATCCAGAAATGCATATAGAGTGTTAGTTGGGAGGCCGGAGGGAAAAAGACCTTTAGGGAGGCCGAGACGTAGATGGGAAGATAATATTAAAATGTATTTGAGGGAGGTGGGATATGATGATAGAGACTGGATTAATCTTGCACAGGATAGGGACCAATGGCGGGCTTATGTGAGGGCGGCAATGAACCTACGGGTTCCTTAAAAGCCAGTAAGTAAGTAAGTGAGTAAGTATTAAACACCGACACACCTGAACTTCACCGCTGTAGAGTAATGGTTAGCTTGTGTGATCGTGAAACGAGTAGGCCCGGGTTCAAATCCTGGTTGTGGTAAGTTAACTGTTTGAGGTTTTTTCCCCACATTTTCTCTCAACCTCATTGGGTAACTTTCGCCACTGGAACCTGAAATCATTTCACTGGAATTGTCCCTTTCATTTCACTCAGATGTTAGATAACCACAGCAATTGATAAAACGTCGTAAAATAACCAATTAAGAAAGGAAATATATGTGTAAAATCACTTTTAGAGTTACAAGGATAAAATACTGGAAAATCTCGGACTTATTTCTGTTCCAAGAACATAAATAGCGCGTTAGGAATCTTATTTCAAGCATGCTATTTTACTTTTTATAAATATAGTTTCAAATATATACATTTGCTTAGGCCTACATAAAAAGTGACGCTCAATTCTGCATCGCTTGAGGAAAGGGATGGTTAAATTTAAATTTTTTCGTAATCGATGCAGAATTTTTATTCGTTGTACTGTATAAAAATATCGTTGCTATAGGAACATAACTTCCAGATTTGGTTTTGATAAAAAAAAATTGGGGCCCAAATTTGAAAAATGCAACATACTGTACTTCACTTAAATCTATACAGGGTTAGTTAAAAGTCCCGCACCACCTAAATAACTTCTGAAGCATACGGTTCAGTGACATGAAACTTGTTATGTGAGGATAACCATATACTAAGAGCTAAATAATGATATTACTAATTTTCTTCTACTTCCGGTTTAACCGGAAGTAACGCCAACTCTCTTATTTTAAATGGAACACCCAATATATTTTTTTATTTTTGAATAGTGCTCATTAAGAGCTTTTCAAAAAGTACCCACACTTCATACTTCTGTACAAAGTCAGTGTTGCTAAGTCAAGAAAACAGAAAAGTGTATCGAATATTAAAATAATAAAATACTACTTCCTTAACAAAAACAAAACAAAGCTAGCTCACCTTCTAAATTACGCGTTCAAATTGGTAGCCCTCAGCTGCTTTACAATGTGTCACTCGACTATAGAAACCATTTAAGTAATGATTTAACCAGGCTTTAGGAATATCTTGCACCACTTCCATTTTTATTTAGCAACACTGAATTTGTACAGAAGTATCAAGTGTGGGTACTTTTTAAAAAGCTCTTAATGAGTACTATTCTAAAATAAAAAAAATATATATTGGGTGTTCCATTTAAAATAAGAGAGTTGGAGTTACTTCCGGTTAAACCGGAAGTATAAAAAACTTGGTAATACCATTATTGAGATCTTAGTATATGGTTATCCTCACATACCAAGTTTCATGTCACTGAACCCATTGCTTCAAAAGTTATTTAGGTGGTGCGGGACTTCTAACTAACCCTGTATATCTCAGCCATATTGTAAAATAAATTGAAAATTTCTGTGACATTTTACTTCTGGAAGCACGTTTATTAAAATATATCTAACACAATTTTGATATTTGCTTTCAAAATTTTAGGAAAGACAATTCTATTTTGGGAATGAATTTTACATGTAGCATACTTTTGTACAAATATGGAGTCATTCTTCTCAAATGCAACGCAATAACAAATTTCTATTACAAAGAAAAGCTTCCTAATAACCCAAGAAATGTATGATCCAAATATCATGCATGCAGTATTAACAGTTCAGAAGATATATAACTTTTTGTATGGAATGAAGTAAAAATTAAAGTTATAGGAAATTACAATCAAAGTTCAGTGTCATTTAAAAATATTGCCATGAGAGCTGACAAAGTCATATACGTATGTGCATTAAATTTTATGTATTTTTTTTCCATGTCCGATAGTATATGCTGGTCTTTCATAATAATTAACTATCCTCTGCCGAAAGACGGCGGGTTCGATTCCCGTCGGAGTCATTAATTTTCTCCATTGATTTAGTCTTTTTGGGCGTACTAAGAATCTAACAAGAATTAGTACCAGGGGCATTTTCGTGGGGCAAATGTGGCCGATACTTAGAACTGATATCCCTACTGCTATTCAGTGCCAATATTACTGCATAGACAAGATGAACCCTAGACGAAATAGCCATAGGCAGACCTTCCTCTATTTGTTCTGACAATGTGGCAACGCTGGAGAGAATGCCAATAAATAATCTCAACAACAATGGATCTGAATTTGTTTATTCATTTTTTTTATTCCTTTGAATATTATCCACTAGCAAGAAAGAGAAAATAATATCGAAGGATGTTTTTGTCTGACGTAAAAAATTGTTGACCAATGAACAGTAATTGTTAATCAGCAACATTGTAATATCGTGACTAAGTCCAGGAAGTTCCTGCATTTGCGTATTTTGGCTTTTTTTAATAAATGCATAATATTTCATGATATTTTTATATTATTATAGCGTATTTTCGCGTTTAAGCTCATAAGAGCTGATTTTATGTTGCATAAAAGTACATAATCTGGATTTTAAACATAAAAGCATCATACTCTATTTTTGAAAACCGGTATTGAGTGAAATTATTATACAGGGTGATTCAGACTACCCGTAACAGTCATTTATTTCAGAAACTAGTGCATGAAAATTTTCGTGACAAAAATATTTATCACTAAACCACATGTGAACTTTCACTTGAGCTTGATTTCATCAATCAGCCTTAATAGGAAGTAGGTCAGTGGCGTATCACTTTAAAATTTCAAATGGGAGTCGGGTCAAATATGGTACCATTTGATAGAGCTCTTAAAAAAAAACAACTTTCATAGGAAACGTTTTTATCAATTCCTACTATTTCAATGAGAAAACCTACAAAAAGACAATGCCATCAATATTGAGAAATGTTACAAGACGAAAATGTAAACAAGACAATTAATGTTGACATGTTACTGAGAGGCTGGACAATTCCATTAATTTTTTTATACATTTTCTGAGCAGCACACACCTGTACTCTTCTTCTAACACTGTCAGTGACTCCTAACACTTCGGCGTGGTCAAGTGACTGGCAGAGTAGGAATTAATAAAAACGTTTCCTATGAAAGTTGTTTGTTTTGAAGAGCTCTATCAAATGGTACCTTATTTGACCCCGACTCCCATTTCAAATTTTAAAGTGATACGCCACTGACCCTACTTCATGTTAGAGTTGATTGATGAAATAAGCTCAAGTGAAAATTTACATATGATTTAGCTATAAATATTTTTGTCACGAAAATTTTCATGCACTAGTTTCCGAAATAATTGACTGTTACGGGTCGTCTGAATCACCCTGTATAATATTATTTTTACCAGAAAAATATTGAAAGTAATCTTACGGCACAGTAATAAATTTATGTTTAATCTCATCTTGTTTGACCTTGTTTGACCTTGTTATTATTATTATTATTATTATTATTATTATTATTATTATTATTATTATTATTATTATTATTATTATTATTATTATACTGTTACACCAAGAGAGCGATAGGTTTTGGAAGTAAATCCCGAAAAGACTAAGTATATGATTATATCTCGTGACCAGAATATTGTACGAAATGGAAATATAAAAATTGGAGATTTATCCTCCGATGAGGTGGAAAAATTCAAATATCTTGGAGCAACAGTAACAAATATAAATGACACTCGGAAGAAAATTAAACACGGAATAAATATGGGAAATGCCTGTTATTATTCGGTTGAGAAGCTTTTATCATCCAGTCTGCTGTCAAAAAATCTGAAAGTTAGAATTTATAAAACAGTTATATTGCCGGTTGTTCTGTATGGTTGTGAAACTTGGACTCTCACTTTGAGAGAGGACCATAGGTTATGGGTGTTTGAGAATAAGGTGCATAGGAAAATATTTGGGGCTAAGCGGGAAGAAGTTACAGGAGAATGGAGAAAGTTACACAACGCAGAACTGCACGCATTGTATTCTTCACCTGACATAATTAGGAACATTAAATCCAGACGTTTGAGATGGGCAGGGCATATAGCACGTATGGGCGAATCCGGAAATGCATATAGAGTGTTAGTTGGGAGGCCGGTAGGAAAAAGACCTTTGGGGAGGCCGAGACGGAGATGAGAGGATAATATTAAAATGTATTTGAGGGAGATGGGATATGATAATAGAGACTGGATTAATCTTGCTCAGGATAGGGACCGATGGCGGGCTTATGTGAGGGCGGCAATGAACCCCCGAGCTGCTTAAAAGCCAGTAAGTAAGTAATTATTATTATTATTATTATTATTAATATTATTATTATTATTATTATTATTATTATTATTATTATTATTATAATATTCTTTGCCCCCTCAGTGTACTATGAAGTCAGACAAGTCACCTGATAGCTTGACTCTGACATAACTGCCCCAAGGATGGCTTCCAACCTTTCCTCACCCCCAGTTCCTCTTATCGACCTGTGCTGTTGTACACAATATTTCCGATAATGAAACTGCACGACAAGATCAGTAATTCTGTCCTCTCCAGTAGTCCCTGTGACTTATGCTTCACGAACTGCAGGAATTGGAAAAGTAAGAACAAGGCATATCTACAGCCCAGCCTGCGGGCATACTCTGCTGTGTTTCGATTTCTCTCTATCACAGATGGTGCTGGTAATGGAGTGGTTCGTATGTGGGTGGGAAATCATTACCATTATTGCAAGAGAATTCGTTATTGGGGCATAAAATATTAAGCAACAGTTTCTTGTATATTTTACTTACTTACTGGCTTTTAAGGAACCCGGAGGTTCATTGCCGCCCTCACATAAGCCCGCCATCGGTCCCTATCCTGAGCAAGATTAATCCAGTCTCTACCATCATATCCCACCTCCCTCAAATACATTTTAATATTATTCTCCCATCTACGTCTCGGCCTCCATAAAGGTCTTTTTCCCTCCGGCCTCCCAACTAACACTCTATATGCATTTCTGGATTCGCCCATACGTGCTACATGCCCTGCCCATCTCAAACGTCTGGATTTAATGTTCCTAATTATGTCAGGTGAAGAATACAATGCGTGCAGTTCTGCGTTGTGTAACTTTCTCCATTCTCCTGTAACTTCATCCCGCTTGGCCCCAAATATTTTCCTAAGCACCTTATTCTCAAACACCCTTAACCTATGTTCCTCTCTCAAAGTGAGAGTCCAAGTTTCACAACCATACAGAACAACCGGTAATATAACTGTTTTATAAATTCTAACTTTCAGATTTTTTGACAGCAGACTGGATGATAAAAGCTTCTCAACCGAATAATAACAGGCATTTCCCGTATTTATTCTGCGTTTAATTTCCTCTGGAGTGTCATTTATATTTGTTACTGTTGCTACAAGACATTTGAATTTTTACACCTCTTCGAAGGATAAATCTCCAATCTTTATATTTCCATTTCGTACAATATTGTGGTCACGAGACATAATCATATACTTTGTCTTTTCAGAATTTACTTCCAAACCTAACGCTTTACTTGTATAAAAATTATAATAATAATAGTAACAGTAATAGTAATAATAATAATAATAATAATAATAATAATAAAAATAAATAATAGAAATAATAATAATACAAGAAATATTAAAATTATAAATAATAATAATCATCGTCGTAAAATAAATAAAAAGAGTAATAATAAATTTATTTATATATTTATATTTATGTGCCGGTCAACAGCCGTTGGCCAATTAATTAATTAATAATAATTTATTTAGTAATATTTAATGTGCTTTAAAATATCCAGGGGCCAATAACTGTTTGGCAATGACAATTTAGAAATTAAAATAAACGTACATAGGAATAATTGTTAAAATAATGATAATTAATAATAATGATAATTGAAAATGAAAAGATGGAATCATATAAGTGAATATAATAGAAATGATATAAAAGATAACGAGAATAATATTATTATACATATCTAAAAAAACACATAAATTAATAACTGACATAAAAATCCAAAAGTAGGCCTATATACAACACATTAAATGGATCCAAGTTCACTCCATGCAAATTTGCACATTTTATACATCTGCAGACCGGAGACAGAGATTTAGAATTCCTATTATAAAAATTTTTATGAAATCTTAAACCTTATCAGGAATACGAAGACTGATATTGGTTATGAATGATTCACAATCAATGTCACCCTTAAGGACTTTACAAAAAAATAAATTATCAAGATCCTGACGTCTGGTAAACAAACTACCGCAACTAAAATATTTGCAGTTAATCTCGTATTTATAGTCATCGGAATTTGGTAAAAATCTATAACAACAAAGGGAAATAAATTTTCTTTGAATATTCTCCAATTTAGCCGAGTCAGTGGAAGTAATGGAGTTCCATACTACAGATGCATATTCAAGCTTGGATCTGACCAACGTGTAGTATAAAATTAATAAACACATAGGAGTAGAAAAAGAATCTATATATATAATTTGAACTGGTAATGGAAATTACGGGAAAACGGCTGAACGGATTTTAATAAATGGCCCCTCATGTTGAAGCTTGGAACCAAAAGGTTTTCGGAAAAGTAGTAGTTTTCAGTGAAATGTCAATTTTCCTGCATAATTTTTCTATTTTCCAAAATCCATCTGTTGTCAGTTTTCAGAACTAATTTTATCGAATCACGGCCGACTTGATTGAATTTCAGAACAAAACACACACTACAATAAACAATAGGCTATTACACGAAGGTCATGACATGCAGGATTGCCGACATATTTAAAGCTCAATTCAATTTGTTATTAAAAACTGATTCTGCAATGTATAATTTTCTGAGTACAGTTGTGTATTGAATATTCAAATCTACGAAACTTGAGGTGGTTTGATGACATTATTATCATTAGAAATTAAATATTATTATAGTTAATATCATGATGCGTCTTCATTAATTGTACATAATATTGATGCTATATTGATGACATGAAAGTGAAACGTTTTGAGGTTATGTAAGTAAATGTAGAGAATATCTTAATTTAGATCTTCATTTCTATAATTTACTGAGTGGCTGCTATATATAACTACAAAACTTAAGTAAGATAATAATATTGTTATTAAAAATCAAATATTTTTATACTTATTAGCCCATGGGGTTGGGTCTTTTTCATATACTTAATGGCGGTGTAGTGTACATATTGATATGTGTCATTGTCTTCAGTATTGGCTCGAGAGAGCGCAAAAATTACAGTTCCTAAGGAAAGATCAAAAGGTATTACTTAGTGATAAAATAAGAGGCCTAGAAAATTTTGTAGTCTCCAGATCATTTCAGCAAGATCTCTTAGTAGGATAAAATGATTTTACGCTCTACATTTCAAGTTCTACATGCAGCAGTTATACGTAAATGCTATTGTTCGAAAACTTAGCAAACCTGACATTTTTTTTAACTTTTGCCTACAATCCACAATGACCTGAAATAGCTACTGCTATCGTCCTGACATTGATACTTGCGTTTTCGCGTTGAAACTCAAAAACTGAAGTTGGATAGGTTCAAGAGAAAGTATTTGGCCTAAAAAAATCCGTTCAGAGGGAGTATGTTTCATTATTATGGAAGCAAATAACTATCAAAAAGACAAGTATTCTTCATTGAAAATAAATCTGAAAAATGTTTATTTGAACGTCTAACGAACTTAGTTTGCAGCAGCATTTGCTGCACAAGCCACTAGTAAGTTATAGATCTAATTAGAGCAAGCATTCTTAATGAATGGTTATAAATATATTGCACATAATCATGGATAATATAATTTGGAATCAAGTAAGACACCAAGATCTCTAATACAATCTTTCTTAGTAATTATGACATTATTAAACCCTTAAATTGGTAATGTATCCTATAGGATACAATAGATTAATAGGCAATATGATATAAATTTTAATAGAACAATAGAAAAAAATTGGTAGGAAAACTAAAGTTTCACAATACTATAATATTGCACAACACATAAAAATATGGACATTGCGATAGTTGTTTTCTTTACGGTCCGACACGGTTTAATAAACTAGCGTGAGAAATGAAGCTTTGCCAATTTAAGGATTAAGAGAATAATTACATCACTTAATAATTACATGAATTAAATTAATAGTAATAATAATAAAATGAAAAGAATAAAAAAATAATAATAAATA
Source organism: Periplaneta americana (assembly GCF_040183065.1). NCBI lineage: Eukaryota > Metazoa > Arthropoda > Insecta > Blattodea > Blattidae > Periplaneta > Periplaneta americana. Next base: position 2,947,843 of record NC_091118.1, read on the forward strand.
TAAAAATGAAAGGAATAAAAGTAATAATTACAACAAAAATTAAAAGAATAGTAGTAGTAGTAGCAGTAGTAATAATAATAGTAATAGTAGTTGTAATAATAATAATAATAATAATAATAATAATAATAATAATAATAATAATAATAATAATAATAGTAAAGTCTCTCCCAGCTCATCACCGCTGGTTGTAGCAAGACGCAGTGTTCGTATACAGGCTGCCTCGCCCGCCATATGCAATAAAATTTCCCTCCCGTCGCGTTTTAAGCTGAAACAGGACACTAATTACATTGAGAGCGGCGTGCGATGCGCGTCTGTCTCAATCTGCACAAACAAGTGACTCGCGTGTATTTTCTGCCACTAGATTGCTCTCGTGTGTGGCAGCGATGAATGGACTGGGGGGAGCGGCGCTGTGAATGGGTACTGACACGCCCGCAGATTACGAGACGCTATCAAAGCCCCCTGAAAGCATAAACAAGCCTTCGGAGCGTTAATTTAAAATGCATCCACACACTCAAGGCGGCAGTCTGAATGCCTTTTTTTTTCCTCTTGTTGGGCCAATTGACACCAAATATTCAGAGTGTTTTAATTAAGGATGAAAATAAACCGCATTTAGCGAGATGCGCCTTTTTCACGTAGTGCGACGTAATTTTTACGCTGTAGCTGAAATTATGCTGCAAATAAACGAGGTGGGATTTCAGGCAATCTAGGAAATTAAGTTTTATTTCTTTTTCTACAAAGAATGTGTTTTTGTTCCTTAATTTAACGATTTTTTTGTGTTAAATTTAGAAAATTTCCCTTATACCTTCTTAGCCACGTGATCAGACAATCTACTGTTAGTTCAAACGGCCAAAGGACTTGAAACTTTAATACGATGAAACCATATTGATGATCAATAGAACAATACCGAAGAATTATTGATCTTCAGTTGTTTAGGATAATCAGACGTAACGAACCCAACACAGTTTGCGATCCTTCTGGTCTTACTTATCTGCCGCGATGCCGAAACGTTGGAAATGTCAAGTGTCAGGAAATTGAATGCCTAATTCTGATAACATTCACTGCGAAAGCTTAAAAAATACAACTTCTCAGATATTTCAGGCATACCTAACATTTCCAGAAAGTTGGAGTAAGCCTCATTACGCTAGAAAAATCAAGGACTATTGCACACCAATATTTTCCAGGAAGAAGGATTGGAAGTGCAGGTTCCATTTTTTGGCCTCCTAGGTCACCAGATATATATTCTTTGATAGTGATCTTTTGGAGAGAATCGATGCTGATTGTGAGTGGATGAAGGGGTTATGTTACAAATATAATAGACAAGTAATGCTTTCACCCAATAAAAACAGACTTGTATCCTTCATCCCCTTTGTATTTCTATATTCCATGGCAAGAAAAATTGAAATAAATGTCTATGTGAAAAAACACTACATAACACATATATTCAGGAAGAAAACTGAAATATTACATAACTCCTTCATCTATTAATCTCTTGAATATTTCTTGGGCTATGAATGGAGCCCTGTGTACTGATATTTTTAATATTTATATACCTATTAGTAAATGCGTTTTATTCTACCATAAACGGTGTACAGGGTGAGTGGTTTTTATTGTTAGTAAATTCATTCATTCCGTGTTATTTTGAAAAACACTCACTGAAACGAAGTAAGTTCCGTAAGCGACGGTAAATCCTCGTGAACCATCTGTATACAACGTGTCCAAATTACTTTTTCATTTAATATTGTTTTTCTTTTTTTTTTGGTCGTACCCATCTTTAAGAAGAGGGACAAGACTAACTGTGGTAACTTTCGAGGAATATCACTTTTGTTGACGTCGTACAAAATTTTGTCCAATATTCTTTTGAGAAGATTAACTCCACATGTAGGTGAAATTATTGGTGATCATCATTATGGTTTTAGGCGTAATTTATTTATTTATTTATTTATTTATTTTTATTTTGCTAATAATTGTAACATAAAAAATAATATATACAGAAAAACTTTAGCTCGCCCCTGAAAGACTGCAAGTCGTGCTCAGGGGCGGATTCCTGAATTGAAATTAATAAGTATACAATACAATTTGTCTTATGTCTACTGTGCAATTATAGTATATAAATTTAAATTTAAAATTTTTCAATTTTTATAAAATCCATACATAACTTTTTAAATTTAATACTAGAACTATTAGAATTGAAAAGATTAGGTTATTTAAACATAAATTTGTTATATATTCTTGGGCCTAAATTACTACTATGATTAAATATTGTAACAGTGTTGCATTTTGGTTCAAACAATCTTAAAGAATTCATACCTTTTGTTTCATAACTATGGGAATACAATTCAAAATTATTTCGATTTTTATGTATGAATTTTATTAACACAATATAATAGATAGACTATTCATCAGATATTTTGTATTCGAAAGATAATGGAGAAAAAATGGGAGTATGAGGGTACAGTGCATCAGTTAGTCATAGATTTAAAAAAGGCATATGACTCGGTTAAGAGAGAAGTTTTATATGATATTCTTATTGAATTTGGTATTCCCAAGAAACTAGTTCGATTAATTAAAATGTGTCTCAGTGAAACGTACAGCAGAGTTCGTATAGGTCAGTTTCTGTCAGATGCGTTTCCAATTCACTGCGGGCTAAAGCAAGGAGATGCACTATCACCTTTACTTTTTAACTTTGCTCTAGAGTATGCCATTAGGAAAGTCCAGGATAACAGAGAGGGTTTGGAATTGAACGGGTTACATCAGCTGCTTGTCTATGCGGATGACGTGAATATGTTAGGAGAAAATCCACAAACGATTAGGGAAAACACGGGAATTTTACTGGAAGCAAGTAAAGCGATCGGTTTGGAAGTAAATCCCGAAAAGACAAAGTATATGATTATGTCTCGTGACCAGAATATTGTACGAAATGGAAATATAAAAATTGGAAATTTATCGTTTGAGGAGGTGGAAAAATTCAAATACCTGGGAGCAACAGTAACAAATATAAATGACACTCGGGAGGAAATTAAACGCAGAATAAATATGGGAAATGCCTGTTATTATTCGGTTGAGAAGCTTCTATCACCCAGTCTGCTGTCAAAAAATCTGAAAGTTAGACTTTATAAAACAGTTATATTACCGGTTGTTCTGTATGGTTGTGAAACTTGGACTCTCACTTTGAGAGAGGAACATAGGTTAAGGGTGTTTGAGAATAAGGTGCTTATGAAAATATTTGGGGCTAAGAGGGATGAAGTTACAGGAGAATGGAGAAAGTTACACAACGCAGAGCTGCACACATTGTATTCTTCACCTGACATAATTAGGAACATTAAATCCAGACGTTTGAGATGGGCAGGGCATGTAGCACGTATGGGCGAATCCAGAAATGCATATAGAGTGTTAGTTGGGAGGTCGGAGGGAAAAAGACCTTTGGGGAAGCCGAGACGTAGATGGGAATATAATATTAAAATGGATTTGAGGGTGGTGGGATATGATGGTAGAGACTGGATTAATCTTGCTCAGGATAGGGACCGATGGCGGGCTTATGTGAGGGCGGCAATGAACCTCCGGGTTCCTTAAAAGCCAGTAAGTAAGTAAGTATTGTTTTTCTGGAGTATCAGAGTAATCATTTCATTATTGTACTTTATGTAATAAAAGCACACAATGAAAACATTTCCAAGATTGTAATGACTTTCATCTCCAGGTGGAAGCGCTGGATTTTCCTTCTTGTTGGCCTGTCCAAGGTATCGAACTCCATTCCCTTTAACTCCAGCTGACCGGCCGTAACTTCCAGAACATGTTAGCCTGCAGGCCTCGTTGTGCGAGAATTTATTCCTGCGGCGTTTTTGAAGGCGCTTGTCGGGGTGATATTTCGTGGGGTAATTACCCCCACACCTCAACAGGTTGGGGGTGGATTACAGAACCCGCAGGCGAGGGATTGATTTCCCTTGACTCAGGTGCCGGCAGTCTCCGCCCCCTGAATAACTGCAATTAGCAGATAGCTAGCAGGGGGCCTTGGATTACTCGCCGCTTGATTTCGATCTGTCTTCAGTAACCGCGAAGAATGCAAAACTTTCACGGCTGGCTTTAAACTGAGAGGAAATACAAATAAAGTTGAAATTTAGTAATATATCCAGATTTGGTACACTAAAATATGACTTACTAGTAGCTCAATTGTATAAATTATTATATACCGAAAGAATACGTGAAAATACTTGAAGAAATTCCCGGAATATGAATGTAATCAACAAAACTGTGATTCATGTTTCAGGAGAAAGATAAGTACTTTCAGGGGCTTCTCAAAAACTCGCAGGTTCATTGCCGCCCTCACATAAGCCCGCCATTGGTCCTTTTCCTGAGCAAGATTAATCCAGTCTCTATCATCATATCCCACCTCCCTCAAATCCACTTTAATATCATCCTCCCATCTACGTCTCGGCCTCCCTAAAGGTCTTTTTCCCTCCGACCTCCCAACTAACACTCTATATGCATTCCTCGATTCGCCCATACGTGCTACATGCCCTGCCCATCTCAAACGTCTGGATTTAATGTTCCTAATTATGTCAGGTGAAGAATACAATGCGTGCAGTTCTGCGTTGTGTAACTTTCTCCATTCTCCTGTAACTTCATCCCTCTTAGCCCCAAATATTTTCCTAAGAACCTTATTCTCAAACACCCTTAATCTATGTTCCTCTCTCAAAGTGAGAGTCCAAGTTTCACAACCATACAGAACAACCGGTAATATAACTGTTTTATAAATTCTAACTTTCAGATTTTTTGACAGCAGACTGGATGATAAAAGCTTCTCAACCGAATAATAACAGGCATTTCCCATATTTATTATGCGTTTAATTTCCTCCCGAGTATCATTTATATTTGTTACTGTTGCTCCAAGATATTTGAACTTCTCCACCTCTTCAAAAGATAAATCTCCAATTTTTATATTTCCATTTCGTACAATATTCTCGTCACGAGACATAATCATATACTTTGTCTTTTCGGGATTTACTTGCAAACCTATCTCTTTACTTGCTTCCAGTAAAATTCCCGTGTTTTCCCTAATCGTTTGTGGATTTTCTCCTAACATATTCACGTCATCCGCATAGACAAGCAGCTGATGTAACCCGTTCAATTCCAAACCCTCTCTTTTATCCTGGACTTTCCTAATGGCATACTCTAGAGCAAAGTTAAAAAGTAAAGGTGATAGTGCATGTCCCTGCTTTAGCCCGCAGTGAATTGGAAAAGCATCAGATAGAAACTGACCTATACGGACTCTGCTGAACGTTTCACTGAGACACATTTTAATTAATCGAACTAGTTTCTTGGGAATACCAAATTCAATAAGAATATCATATAAAACCTTACTTGGACGTAGTAATAATAATAATAACAATAATAATAATAATCATCATCATCATCCTCGCAGAACTGGGATATTGAAAGTCTTATTTCGATTCTGATAGTTTGTTTTTACCTAGGGTGCTCATTCGACCCTTAGGATGTTATCTACAGGGTGGTATAAAGAAAGCTTGTCATGAAAGATATTGTTTACATTCTAATATAAATTATTTTATTATCCTTGTACTTCATCTACTGTTCTCTTTTTATTTTAAGTTAAATACGTTTTTGTTTCTGAATTTTTTAACTCGTGCTGATTTATGAAGCTTTTCTTAAGATATAAATTAAAAACGATTCGGAAGGTGTTGACGCTCATATCCGCAACTCGAAATTGAACATCTGAATCGACAAACATCCCAAGTCCATTGAAGTTAATTGTCCAGGAGAGCAAGAAACCCACACAGGCTTGCAATGTAAGAGTATTCGAATACATTTTTGTATTAATAAAACACAGAATTAGGACTTGGAATATTTTTTTTGCAGGATGGTAGCCCATACAAAACAACTTATGTCAGGTAAATGCCAAATTCGGTAAATTTTGGACTTGATGTGTTTGTCAATTCAGATATTCAATATTACAAGTTGGCACAAACTTTCTCAACATAGGCTAAATGTAACGTATTTATAAGTAATCCAGTTCTTTTTCGCACTGGTTATACAGTGTGTCCCAGAAGTCACGTACCATAGGCTAAATAGCAGCTCAACTCGTATACACAGAAAATTTGATTACTTTTTACTTGGATGTTTTACTATGCTGTATCTACTATTCGGTTGTTTACTTTCCATGGAATTAATGGTAGCGAAATGCCATTTGGTTAGATGAGGCTGAGGGTTAATCAGAGATGACCTGACATTCGCTTTACGGTTGGGGAAAACCTCAGAAAAACGCAACCAGGTAATCAGCCGAAGCTGTAATCGAACCCACGTCTAAGTACAGTTACGGATCAGCAGACACACGACTCTGCCGACTGAGCTACATCGGTGATATCTGAATAATTATGAAAATAAATCCGACCAATACGTCAGACACATGGACGGACGGATAAAGAGGAAAACTGATACACGAAATGGACAGAATTACCTAATGATTGTATTTATTTTTTTTTAATTTGAGAAATTATTTTAATATTAATGTAAACCTTAAAATTAAAAAAAAAATGTATCTCATTCGTAGGTTAAGATAGGGAAATAATTCTAGCTAGTACTAAAATAAAATTAAGCGATATCTGTAGAACATATAAAAAGAAAATCATTCTAATAGGCCTATATCATTAGGAAATTTGTGATTTATGTTTCATTGTTTTCAGTTTTTTCACAATATTATGTTTTCTAAAATATTTTACTAAAATTATTATATGTTCGCTAAAACACTAAAGTTTCCGGGATATGTTCACGAGACTTTCCTTAATCTGTCTTAAAAATTTCAAATGAATAGTTTTAAAAGTTGACAAGATACACAGAAACATGTAGGCTGCTGTATTTTATAGTAGGGTTATACTTCCTGGTTACCTTGACAACAATAATACATTTTCGAAATGAAGCTATGCGTCGTTTGTCACTTGTTAAAAAGTTGAAAGTGAATTACTTTTAACAAGCTATTTACAATACCGAGTTTCTAACACATTCGTAAACTGTAAAAATGCCTCGTTTTACCTGAGGCTATATAAAAAGTAATTTTTGCAAAGAGGTGATATTGCTAGTGGCACCTGAAAGGAAAGCTAAATTTACAGAAAATTTCTTTCTGACGTTAAATTACAATTTAGTGTGCAGTACAGAGAGCTTATTTCATAACTGGTGAGTCAGTTTGTCTACCCTTACGTGTAACCCACCATCTATATAGGTTCGTTGTAGGCCAGCCGTGGCGAAAATGTGATCGTGCGCCGAGCCACTGTGTAACCTGCAACGTGCATAGCACCTATGGAGGGAGGCGGACACCCGAAGGGGAAGTGAAGCAACTGTCTGACATTAACGGATTTTAATTTTCCTTACGTCAAGTACTTAAATATAATTTTATACTGTATAAGGCTACAAACTAGTATTTAGTACGTGTAACGAAGAAAGAAATGAACAATAAAACATAGGACACAATATCACAACCTAAAATTAACTGCCTTCAGAATGTCTCTGCGACAGATTTTCAAAATCAGGAATTATGTCACTTACTGCCAGTCGTAGTTGATCACGAAGGTATTTGTCTGTCAGTCGTAATCTAAATTTGGTTTTTACTATTTTCATTGTTGAAAATATTTTTTTCACAAACGTAAGTTGTAGCAAACATGGCTTCAAGAGAGCAAGCGAAAGAACGAAGCTTCGGATATTTATTTTTTGGCAAAGGTTTGAAAGTTCAACATTTGTCAAGTCCTTATATCTAGCTTTCATTTGACATCACATTGTAAATCTGTGAGTTTAAATTGAAGATCTAACCGCATTATTCGTACATCTGCTGAAAAAGGATCGATGTACAGAGATAATAATAATAATAATAATAATAATAATACTTAACCTTTTAACGTTTCATCTGTAACATGTAGTATAATGCCGTTTTATGTTATACAACCGTTTTCCTCGCAATACTTGTGAACAAATCATACATTTAATATTCTCATCATATTGACAGCAAAAAAATGCGTCCTCCCATCCTACTTGGAACTTTCGTTTTTGTAGAGGTACATGGTTTCGAGAGAGACATTGCGACGATACGCCACTCGCAGGTCAGAGACAAATACAAATGGAACGGAGTTTGACTCCAGTGAGTGAGAGGGTGGGGGTTGGGGGAAGTAGGAAGCAAGAGAAATGCACAGCTATCATTGCGAGCCACATTGTGCTCGTGAGTCACATTTTCGCCACGGCTGATGTAGGCTGTTTATCAAGGGAGTGTGTTCACGTTTGAAACTTATCTTAAAGTAAGCATTACTGGAAGCACATAACAGCTGAAAATTCAATTAAAAATCTTTTCGACATAAATTTATATGAAATTCGTTTATATTATTATTATTATTATTATTATTATTATTATTATTATTATTATTATTAGTAGTAGTAATTTATTTATTTATTTATTTAAGTATTAAATTCAACCTTGAAATGCAACCCAAATGTTATAAAACACCCTGTACATCTACATAAACAAAAAATGTCGTAAAAGTCCACCACGTACACGCAACACAATGTTTTACAGCTTGCCATAAGGCAAGATTGAAATCTACATTTTATAGCAACTGTTTACGCTTTCTATACAGTATAGCAAACATTGCCTTCTAGTTTATGTTATTTCGTATTAATTTTAGCTAAAATTTAGAGTAATGACTAACAAGAGAAATATTTCCGGAAATACGACTGTCATTAATCATTTCCGTTCTCGATTGTCATATTTTATTATTGATTGCCAATGCCCCCTATGAACACTGTTAAAACAAATGACTGCCTGTACTTCACGCCACGGCCTGCTGTTAATGGTAGCTATTAATTCCATTATCTGATTGTTGTGGGCTTTGGTTTTATCTTGAGGGCTTGTTACAGATTGTGACTTCCCTATAAATAACTAATAAAAGTAGGTAACACTATTACCTTAGTGCTAAATAAGATAGGCTGTTTAAATTGTTAATTTATATTATTTAGTTGGCCGGCATGGCCTCCTGCAGTATCATAATTATTGGTAAGTATTTGACAATCGCTGTAGAAATTATAGGATACTTGTGGTTTTTACGTAATTCTAAATGTGATTTTAATTTAATGTACTTCGATCTTGATGTGTTAACTACGTAGAGATTGGAAAAACTGTTAACGAACCCAGGAGAAGCACAAGAGTTGGTATCGTAGAAGAGGGTAAAGTCGATCAAAATTTTGCAATTTTTAAATGATATTGAGGTTATGCAATGGGACGAAGTTCCTCAGAAAATAGCATTTTGTCGTCATATCCTTCACTTATGAAGACACGTTACAAGAATTGAATTACAATCTATAAAAAAACTGTTTTTTTTTTATTTAACTTGTGATCGAAGTTACCTGCTTAAATAGGGTAAAGTCGATCACCATTGAATTCTTAGTTTAAGATCGATTTTAAAATATTGCGGAGTAAAGTCGATCACTGTTTAGGTTTTTAAAAAACAAATTAAGTGTATTACATATATTTTATTTGTTATAAGGGGTGTAAAAACAACAATAAACTACAATATATGCCTATAGCATTATATAGTGTATCTTTTGTTACTGTGATCATACTATTCGATACAATTAGGCCTACAGGTCTCCACTGTACAATCGTGACTATGATTGCCAACTTATAAAACATAAAAACACATTTTAAAACTTCACATACCAACAAACAAAGATTTAAGAATTCAAAATTTACATTGAAATACCACCTTTCAATTATAATCTAAAATGCAATTCAACATTGCTTAGGTTTATATCAGATGTTATTTGAAATCTTCCCCTCCTCATGTCACTTTAGAAACTACGTTGTTCCCATAGTCAGGTACAGAGGGGTGTACAAAATATGTTCCTTTGGCAGTGCTTCTCTTATGCAAGAAATTCATCATAATTTCGTCTTCCTCTTTCCCCACTATCCCATCAATATAAGCTACACTATGACACTTCTCTGTTTATAAGTGTTAGTTGGAGGTATTTCGGTGAACAATTTATTCTTCCTGCTGGTCCTATCTGCTTCGAGTAGGTCGATGGCATGATCGACTTAACCCTACAAAGGTACAAGTTTTCTTAAAATAATAAGTTTCAAAACTAACATTTACGAACTGCAAAACTATTATTTCAGGATACAATCTCAACGAAAAGTACTTACGTGTACTTCCTGTCTCCTTTCACTGCTGACTATAATTTAGAGTTTGTAAGACTTTGTTTTCGTTTAAGAGAAAAAGTTGAGAATAACAATTTTCACTTCAACGGTAATTACACAGTGTTCCCATTGTTGGCATTCGCAGGCTTTTTGTTGTCCCTCTCGCTTACATTTGCCATGTCAGGCAATGAAGTCAGCATAACAAAATTTTAACAAGTAACTGAGAAAATGTATAATTTTGAATAAAAATCGCAAATGATCGATTTTACACCACTGATTGACTTTACCCACTTCTACGATACGTAAACTGAGCTCAGTCTATTTATAAGTTATGATAAGTTATGAAGTTATAAGGTATTGTCGAACCCATGCACAGTAGGTTATGTTTTCCTTCACTCTGGTAGTTTGCAGGTCTCTTAACGTTTGATGCTTATCAGTGCTGATGAAGTATCAGACTGATATTGCGTCCATGTAGGTAGCGATCACTTGGCACGGGATTCGAACCGACAGCACTTCCATTAAAACCATCCACAAACCGAATTAACATTTAGTCAATTGTCAGCGGCGATATAACATGCTGTGCACTAGGATTAATTGGTAGTGCTTAGGGCTTCACATGTAGGAGACCACGGTTCGATTCCTACACTGTCTAGACTGCAGAATTAATATGCCTGTTTGAAAAGTTCATGGTTGGAAGGCAGAAGAATACTTAAAATGCTTCATCCACATTTGAAACAAGATGATGGGTTTTTAATAGTGGTAAAATCATTCGCTTGACTTCTTTTCGGGCAGAAAATAATCTGACATTGGTCAGAAATCCCAGGTCACTTTTATGTCGTTTCTCGAGGACTCTTGGCGTGGTCAAAATTAAATTAATTCTGAAAAATTATACGAAATATGACTGGGTTGCATATCGACACCATTTTATTACTGTTTTTCTTTGTGTTTGATGTTTTATTTCATAATATTGTTATAATCTCGTAACGTTTATGTACTAAAAATAATACATATAAAATTTAATGTGAGATATACAAATAACAAAACAACAACGATAACAATAACACATGAATCGTTACTTTCAATATTTTCTTTAACAAATTGCCATTGCATGAACGATATAAGTATACTATAATTCACTAAAACAATATACACTGTTTTTTTCTGGGATTTAACATTACCAATAAAAAAATGAAGAAATAACTTATTCAGTGGGCCATGGTTAGAAATAAGCAGGCTTTGACAATTAACTCGTAAAACAAGAGAAAATTACGCTTTAACTTAGCAACCATAAATGATGTTCTCTTGTTTTACAAATTGTCAAAGCCTGCTGATTTATAAACATGGCCCACTGAATAAGTTATTTCTTCATTTTTTATGCATAGGTTTCTTATGGCAATGTTAAGTATCCAGAAAACAAACGATATAATAAAATATTTAAATGTGAAGTACAGATATAATTTCTTATTAAATAGATCATACACAGACTAGACAAACATTCTGAATATTTTAATGATTTTATAAGCAAGAATGAAAATTCACTGGAATATACTAATTTAATAGGATTTCTAATGGACATACCTTTTCAGTTTAAGGTACTGACTTCCATTTTGATGAGACCTCTGTACTAAGAACAATTGCCATAGCAACGAACTTGTAACTAAGTACAGTTTGTAATGTTTAAACACGTGTGCTTTACATTTTGAAGGTTCGTAGTTCGATAATAATAATAATAATAATAATAATAATAATAATAATAATAGTTGTAGTAGTAATAATAATAAATTTGAGTGATTTAATATCCTCACACAATTACCGCCATCTTCCATTGATGGCACCTCCCTTGCTTTCAAGACTGGACGTCTTTGAAATGTTCGGATGGAAGTTTGAAAGAAACAGTTGAATGGAGTGTTCCTACCATCAAATAATTAATTTTGCTTCATTAAAGAAATGAGTTACTTAAAGTAATGGAAGTGATTGTGAAGATACGTCTGCGGGCACTAGATTTGAAAGAAGTGACTCTCTGCGTGGTTTTCTATTGATACCTTTCGTCTGTTTATGGAATCGAGTGTGAAATGAGTAAAACCGAAGTTTTGATTTAATTAAAAGCTCAGTGCATGCAGGACGGAGAATGAAAATATCTTGATACAGGCTAGCAGACGAACCAAAGATGATGTTAATAAATACGTTACCTAAAGTTTACTGTTACTCTTTTTGATATTTTTCGACACGTCTTCAAATGGCAGACTGTATTAAAATGAAATAAAATAAAGTAAAATAAAATAAAACAAATAAAATAAAATAAAATGAAATAACACAAATACAGTAGAATGGAATGGAATAAGATAGAATTAAACCTAATAGAATAAAATAGAATAAAATAAAATAGAATGAAATAAATTGAATAAAATGAAATAAAATGGAATAACATTAAAAAATAGAATAAAACAGAATAGAATAGAATAAAATAGAATGAAATAGAATACAATGAAATAAAACAAAGTAAAATACAATAAAATAAACTAGAATAAAATATAATAATATAAAATAACATAAAATATGATAAAATCAAATACAGTAGAATAAAATAAAATAGAATAGAATAAAATTGGATAAAATGAAATCAAATAGACTGGAATAAAATAGAATTGAATAAAATAAAATAAAATATGATAAAATCAAATACAGTAGAATAAAATAAAATAGAATAGACTAAAATTGATTTGAATAAAATAAAATAAAATATGATAAAATCGAATACAGTAGAATAAAATAAAATAGAATAGAATAAAATTGGATAAAATGAAATCAAATAGACTGGAATAAAATAGAATTGAATAAAATAAAATAAAATATGATAAAATCAAATACAGTAGAATAAAATAAAATAGAATAGACTAAAATTGATTTGAATAAAATAAAATAAAATATGATAAAATCGAATACAGTAGAATAAAATAAAATCGAATAGAATAAAATAGAATAAATGAAATCAAATAGAATTGAATAAAATAAAATAAAATAAAATATGATAAAATCAAATACAGTAGAATAAAATAAAATAGATTTGAATAAAATAAAATAAAATATGATAAAATCAAATACAGTAGAATAAAATAAAATAGAATAGAATAAAATAGATTTGAATAAAATAAAATAAAATATGATAAAATCAAATACAGTAGAATAAAATAAAATAGATTAGAATAAAATAGAATTGAATAAAATAAAATAAAATAGAATGAATAAAATAAAATAAAATACAGTAGAATAAAATAAAATAGAATATAATAAAATAGATTCGAATAAAATAAAATATGATAAAATCAAATACAGTAGAATAAAATAAAATCGAATAGAATAAAATAGAATTGAATAAAATAAAACAAAATATAATAACATAAAATAGAATAAACTAAAATTGAATAAAATAAAATAGAATGAGATAGAATAGAATGAAATGAAATGGGATAAAATAAAATAGAATAAAATAATATAAAACGACATAACATAACATAAAACGAAATAGAATAAAATAACATACAGTATAAAGTGGAATAGAATAAAATAAAATTTAAAAAATTAAATAAAATAAAACAATAGAATTTAATAAAATAGAGTAAAATAAAATTATGTAACATAACATAAAGTAAAGTAACATGCCGTGACATGTAATGAAATTATGTATTTTTAAAATAAAATTATACGTTTCCCTCTCAAGGAAAAATGACAAACTGTCTAAAGCTTTATTTAATTGCATAAATATTTGTTATTTTTATTAATTTTTTCATTTTGTGTTTTCTGTACTGTCTGTTTCTATCCTCATTTGTTTCTGTTCAATATTTCAGCGTTTTCTCTACTTCTCCACTTTAATCGTTTCTTGATATATTTCCTTACATTTGTTTCGTTTATTCCTTAACTTCTTTCCTTGGTTATGCTCTTCCATGGTTTTATTTATCTTCAGTGTTTATTTGCCTACATTTCTTGCACTACATACTGTACTTATGTGTCTGTAGATTTGTTTGTATATTTAACTCTTTCCACACATAACTCCGTCATTTCCCTGCTCCGTATCAGTATCGTTCACAGCAACCGGCGTCAGGCCTCGAACACAGAACCCCTCTAATTACCAGCTCAAACGCCGCTACGGGAACTGCGAAACTGAGCAACGAATTCTGTTTGTGCATTGCAAACAACACAAATCCTTCATACTCCAGCAGTTCAAAAACTTGGTTGCCATAGAAACGAGCTATGCATTACAATTCGCATTAAAACTGTAGAAAACAGTCCGATTGACAAAGAATAATAAATGAAGGCTATTTTTTTTCATCAGCTAACCTCAAACATACAGCTGAACTATGAATACTGTTTGTACGCTTAATTTTCTATACCCGTTTGACTGGGAAATGTTCTATGGACAAAATGCCTTTGTGTCTTTTTACTGGTTTTGTTTATTGTTTTTACAGTTGGGCATTGTGTACGACTCTGAACAGGTGAGGATTTGACTCCCGGAGTTTGATGTTTATCGGCATTATATTCTGTGTTGTCTCAAGCTGATATCCTTCGACTTAACCTCACGACGACAAACAAAACAAACGTCCATTTATAGATAGCCTACATTTTATGAAAATCTTGGCAGTTTTCTTGAAATTTCAATGTAGATATCTTTACAACATTCTAAAACATTTCAGGCAATGGTTCTTCAACTGTTCTAATTCGAATTTCGCAGAACACTGCTAAATCATGAACCCTGTGGAAACATACAGGGTGATTCAGACCACCCGTAACAGTAATTTATTTCGGAAACTATTGCATGAACATTTTTGAGACAAAAATATTTATAACTAAGCCACATGTGAACTTTCACCTGAGCTTGATTTCATCAATCAGCCTTAAGAGGAAGTAGGTCAGTGGCGTATCACTTTAAAATTTCAAATGGGAGTCGGGGTCAAATAAGGTACCATTTGATAGAGCTCTTCAAAACAAACAACTTTCATAGGAAACGTTTTTATCAATTCCCACTCTTTCAATGAGGAAACGTATGAAAAACAATGTCATCTGTATTGAGAAATGTTACTTACTTACAGGCTTTTAAGGAATCCGGAGGTTCATTGCCGCCCTCACATAAGCCAGCCATCGGTCCCTATTCTGAGCAAGATTAATCCAGTCTCTACCATCATATCCCACCTCCCTCAAATACATTTTAATATTATCTTCCCATCTACGTCTCGGCCTCCCTAAAGGTTTTTTTCCCTCTGGCCTCCCAACTAACACTCTATATGCATTTCTGGATTAGCCCATACGTGCTACATGTCCTGCCCATCTCAAACGTCTGGATTTAATGTTCCTAATTATGTCAGGTGAAGAATACAATGCGTGCAGTTCTGCGTTGTGTAACTTTCTCCATTCTCCTGTAACTTCATCCCTCTTAACCCCAAATATTTTTCTAAGAACCTTATTCTCAAACACCCTTAATCTCTGTTCCTCTCTCAAAGTGAGAGTCCAAGTTTCACAACCATACAGAACAACCGGTAATATAACTGTTTTATAAATTCTAACTTTCAGATTTTTTGACAGCAGACTGGATGATAAAAGCTTCTCAACCGAATAATAACAGGCATTTCCCATATTTATTCTGCGTTTAATTTCCTCCCGAGTATCATTTATATTTGTTACTGTTGCTCCAAGATATTTGAATTTTTCCACCTCTTCGAAGGATAAATCTCCAATTTTTATAGTTCCATTTCGTACAATATTCTGGTCATGAGACATAATCACATACTTCGTCTTTTCGGGATTTACTTCCAAACCTATCTCTTTACTTGCTTCCAGTAAAATCCCCGTGTTTTCCCTAATCGTTTGTGGATTTTCTCCTAACATATTCACGTCATCCGCATAGACAAGCAGCTGATGTAACCCGTTCAATTCCAAACCCTCTCTGTTATCCTGGACTTTCCTAATGGCATACTCTAGAGCAAAGTTAAAAAGTAAATGTGATAGTGCATCTCCTTGCTTTAGCCCGCAGTGAATTGGAAACGCATCTGACAGAAACTGACCTATACGGACTCTGCTGTACGTTTCACTGAGACACATTTTAATTAATCGAACTAGTTTCTTGGGAATACCAAATTTAATAAGAATATCATATAATACTTCCCTCTTAACCGAGTCATATGCCTTTTTGAAATCTATGAATAACTGATGTACTGTACCCTTATGCTCCCATTTTTTCTCCAATATCTGTCGAATACATAAAATCTTATCGATAGTCGATCTATTACGCCTGAAACCACACTGATGATCCCCAATAATTTCAGAGAAATGTTACAAAACGAAAATGTAAACAAGGCAATTAATGTTGACATGTTACTGAAAGGCTGGGCAATTCCATTAATTTTTTTATAAACTTTCAAACTATCTGCCGTTCTGAGCAGCGCAACCTGTACTCTTCTTCTAACACTGTCAGTGACTCCTAATACTTCGACGTGGTCAAGTGACTGGCAGAGTAGCAATTAATAAAATCGTTTCCTATGAAAGTTGTTTGTTTTGAAGAGCTCTATCAAATGGTACCCTATTTGACCCGACTCTCATTTGGAATTTTAAAGTGATACGCCACTGACCCTACTTCCTGTTAGAGCTGATTGATGAAATCAAGCTCAGGTGAAAGTTCACATGTGGCTCAGTTATAAATATTTTTGTCTCAAAAATTTTCATGCAATAGTTTCCGAAATAAATGACTGTTACGGGTAGTCTGAATCACCCTGTATATATACGAAAAAACAAACATTAAGGAATAAATGACCGGTTTTTAAATCCAAAGCCCCTCAAATTACAATTCTTTCATATGCTGTAAATCTACGAGAAGGAAACCCGATTTTGTTTTCCTTTATATAAAACGTAAAAGAATGACTTTACCTCTCGAATTTATCGATCTTATCCATCTTAAAATTAATAATCGCTTTCGGTTATGTCTGAACCTTCGTATACCATAAGAAACGGCAAATATGGAACATAAAAAGAATTATTACAGAGTCTAAAGCTACAAATGCAACTTTTATAAAGATTACTAGAATCTGAAATTATTCTAGGAAATGCCTCTATGGAAGGAATGAAGTTGGAAATTCTTGGACTGCTCTCTGTGTTTCAATTTTATCAGGAGTTAAGTGGAAGAGAGAGCTCGGCGCAGGAAAGTTGTTTACGTCCTCTAACACGCTGTTTCCAAGACTTTCCGAACTTCTCAGTCAAGTTTCTCCATTACTTCTTTCAACCTCTCTAAAAGGAAAGTCTTTTAAGAGTTTATAACCAGGAAACACCTTTAAACTGCTTATAAAGAACTTAATACTAAATATAGAGATGCGATGATGTTTACACACCAGCCGTTTCTATGGAGAATGTTTTCCAAGTTGCTATGACGATGTTTACGATTCGAGCTTGTTTTCCAGACGTTTTGCGAACCAAACGTTTTACCGCATAGAAAATCACTCTTTGCGTTACTTTGCTTATGTTTTAAGTACTGCGCTGTACACGACAACTCAGACTAGGCTGTAAGTCTACCTGGAAGCTACAGTCTTGAGTTCAAATCATGCGTTGGGGTGTGGAGATCCCAGTATATGCAGCTAGTAGCGTGTCTTATGTACGGCGATACTACATACATACATACACACAGACCACACCTGGCTAGCGCGTCTAGCCGCGAAACCAGGTGGCCAGGTTCGATTCCCGGTTGGGGCTAGTCACCTGACTGAGGTTTTTCCCGGGGTTTTCCCTCAACCCAATATCAGCAAATGCTGGGTAACTTTCGGTGCTGGACCCCGGACTCATTTCACCGGCATTATCACCTTCATCTCATTCAGACGCTAAATAACCAGAGTTGTTGATAAAGCGTCGTAAATTACCCCACTAAAACATACATACATTCATGCATACATACAATAATACATACATAAATACATACATACGAACGTACGTACATACATACAACAATACATACATATATACATACATACGAACGCACGTACATACATACAACAATACATATATACATACATACGAACGCACGTACATACAATACATACATACTGTACATACATATATACATATACATACATACATACGAACGTACATACAACACATACATACATCTACATACATACATCTACAGACATACATACATACAACAATACATACATACATACATACATATGAACGTACATACAACACATACATACATAATACATACATACATACGACAATACATACATACATTCATACATACCTACAACAATACATACATGTTGTACATACATACATACGAACGTACATACAACACATACATCTACATACATACATACAACAATACATACATACATTCATACATACATACAACAATACATACATACATACATACATACATACATACATACATACATACATACATACATACATACATACATACATACATACATACGAACGTACATACAACACATACATACATACATACATACAACAATAGGATACATACATACATACAACAATAGGCTACATACATACATACATACATACAACAATAGGATACATACATACATACATACATACATACATACATACATACATACATACATACATACATACAAATACACATACATAAAAAGTTTCATAATTTGTGTTGGCTGAATTTTAATTAAAATGGAAAACATTACTAGTTTGGCTACCCCTGCTACATTAAGCCAAATGGAGGTTGTTGAAAGCTCTTCTCTGGAATGGATGTTATAAACAGGGATCCGTCCGTCACTTGTTCACATCCAGAAGAAAGCCAGACTTAATTAAATGGTGCCTCCCCCTATATCTGTGCTCTTCAGATGCTAATCCGCCTAATAATGGGCTTTTATTATATTAGGCTCTCCGAGGTTTGAAGTGCAGGCAGGCAGCGATCTTCTGCTGTTTC
Source organism: Periplaneta americana (assembly GCF_040183065.1). Classification (NCBI taxonomy): domain Eukaryota; kingdom Metazoa; phylum Arthropoda; class Insecta; order Blattodea; family Blattidae; genus Periplaneta; species Periplaneta americana. The sequence goes on from NC_091118.1 coordinate 2,966,967, forward strand.
CGCAGCGAAAGTTAACATAAGACAAAATAAATTTCAAGATAACGGAGCGGTGCGTCCGACTCTAGATAAAAATACATAAAATATATTAATATTTATATGATTACAGCTTGGAATAACAAAAATAATATTTACAAAGCATTTATATACACCTGATGAAAATATGGAAGGATTTGTTTTTGTAAAACAGTTGAAATAACATTGATTCAGTTAATTGTATTTTGATTTATATGCTACTGTTAGGTCGGATATGTATTATAAAAAATATTTTTGCGTATTAAAATAATAATTAGTTACGTGTTCACAAAATAATTGAAAAACTTGAGCAATGAAGTGTACTTTTTGTTTTTGATTTCGTGTTCTCTCATTTTCCAAGCAATAAATTTACTCAAAAGTAATTAGTCTTGAGCGTGAAGTGTGAAATATCTACATGACTAAAAATTGTATTATTAGAGAGAAGTTGTAAAATAGTAGATCCGCGATACAAGTTTGGTAAGTGCATTAACAGAATGGAGGAAAACTTAGAAAAGACAAGACGAAATCCATTCCTTTCTGTTTCCGAGATCATGAAAAAATCGTTGAAATCAGCTTCTAGCTGATGAAGAAAAAAACTGTTTGGTTTTCTTCCACCAGAAAAACTAGCGTAATAATATTTGTGCGAAATCGTGCGTATTTGCTTGTTTTCGCACAGAACCAATACGCGGTAAGTGTGAAATACCACATTCAGTATTCCCAACCTAACACACACAACAATTTCCCTCTTCTTACCGCTTAAGCGCGACATTCATTTTACTGCTTTAGGCTTTTAACATATTATTTTTAGAGACGTTTAACATAGTAATAATTATAAATTGGAAACTTACCACTGCAATTTCACCTAAATTGCACTGTTAATTATTGTTTTTAAATATTTGCAAAAATTAAGTAAAGTCTACTACTCCACGAAACTTATTGCATTCCTGATACAAGTAACATTAAGGAAGACGTGAAAAAATCAACAATATTCCAGATGCCGATGTTATTACTGCAATATGTTATGTAAATAATATTGTTAAAATATTAAAATCAAAAATAAATCATTACGTAACCTTACCGTTTGTTTTAAGTTCGCATTTATAGACTGGGGGAAAAAAAGACAGACGTATATCACGGCCTGCTGGAGTATAGTAAACACAGAAAACATTTTACAGCAACAATGTTGAAGAAAGATATTTTGGTGTTCCGAAGTTGGCGTCATTAGACAGAAACCAACATGGAGATTTCATTGCAACTAATTAGAAATTCGTCTTTCAGGTATGTAATAAACGATCTTCGCACAAAATAATGTACGATACAGAGCGGTATGTTTGTTTTCATGTTCTCGGAAATTAAAAAAGCTCAACTACGTTTCGCTTTCTCAATCTTTTCCTCGACCATGAAAACGTCAACATACCGCTCTTGTAACGTATATTACTATTTCGATATTGGTTTTAATTTATCAGTGAGGTAAAATCGTTTTGATATTGTTTTTAATTTATTAGTAATAATGTATTTATAACCCTAACATACCTATTTCAGGTAAAATAGGATTCAGTATAAAATTGGAGAACCTCTAATAGGCCTAAATAAGTTCAAATCTTTCCGGTTTTCGTTTTTAATTTTTTGATAAGATAAGGTCGTTGCGAGATTGTTTTTAATTTCATAGTAAGACAAAATCGTTTTGACATTGTTTTAAATTTATTAGTCGATCTTTTCGATATTGTTTTTCCTGTTGCTAGGGGTTTATACAATAGACTACAATAGTTATTCTTCACTAAAATAAATTTCACTTCTCTGTAAATTTCCACCCTCAGCATCTTCTTCTGACGTCATACTCCTTCTGACGTCATTAATCCATTGTTCTCTTGGTTTTTCTCTTCTTCTCCTTCCTTCAGCAGCCCACTCCAATATCATCTTCGGTATTCCTTTTTTTATCCTCTTCACGTTTTCAAATCATTTCTATCTTCTTTCTTTTCAATTACTTCAATAACGCTATTTTCTACCTCAATAAGATAACGTGTTTAGTTTCTTATTAAACTAAGATCGTTTCGATATTGTTTTCATGTTTTTAATACATTAAACGCTTGGATATTGTTTTGAGTTTCTTAGTAACGTAAAATCGTTTCGAGTTTGTTTTCATTTCCAGTATAAACTAATTTATTTCATATTGTTTCTAGCTTCTGATAGCGTAAAATCGTTTCGATATTGTTTTTAGTTTGTAGTAAACTTAAATGCTTTGATATTGGTGCCAGTTATATGCTTCTGTTTTTATGGAACGCGTCAAGCTCCTCTTCCTTTACTGTTAATGGTGTCAGAGATGCTTGGAATCAATTCTACCTGACAGACAGCACGCATCGCTCTGCATCATGGGTCTTATTTGAGGCCACTCGTTTCTGTCAAGCTGCGAATTTATGGCGCTGCAGTCTGTTGTACTAATAGGGACAAAGATAAAGTGGACATCGTTAGTGAAGGCAGCTTTCAATCCAAATTAATTGCTAGACTGAAACGAATCCAATGAATTGGTAGCTTCCTTGTGAAACCTGCAATACCTGGATGACTTAGGCATAGGTGGCTACCGCAGGCATTTCGTGTGGTTACTTGTACAGTGAGAGATTTCTAACGTGGAATCTCATACGGATGGTACCATGGCAATATGAGATGCATTAGTTTCCAGAGTACCTCATCTGCTTACATCAAGAGATATGAGTTCGTAGTTTCTTCCTTCGTTATTTTCTGTTTTCACTTCAGTGTCAGCCTTTTCTCTCTGCCTCATTGTGGTGACTTTCTTCTTTTCTAATTCTTCCTCCATTTTTCCACTATTCATTATACCAGTGATGTCAAAGCAAGTGCATTTTTCTGACCTTGACGTCGTGCGCGGCCAACAAGCGCTAAGTATGGAAAGAGGAAGGGTTGTGTATATGAATAAGCAACCTGTTGGATTAAGAAAACAGTGGTGCACAAACTTCAAACGTAACGTAAAATTTTATGTTGTTATTTTTATATGGCTTCTTTCTGTTTAATATTATCTATATTGTCTGTAAAACAAAAGTACTAACACTGATTTCTTAATATTGCACTTGTGTTCTAAATCTTAATAACATAATAGAGAGTTAAGAAGGAATATTCACTTAAATTCCATAGTAGTATAATATTATACTGTATTAAGTGGATGAAACACATCATTCATAAAGAAAGTGATATTCCAAAGAAGGAGATTGAGTATGACATGATAAGTTGGAATTTATATTGATGGTATCTTTAGCCTTACAAAAGTAATCAATAAACTAATCAAAACAATATTACAGTACAAAGCAAAGTTGCCTAGGTGCTGTATCTGTTTTAAGTGTAACTAATATTACATAACAAAACTCTTATCGCATTATGCTTTTAAGGTGATATTTGTAAGCAACTTCCTATCATCAGGATATTAAATTATTTTCTCGAAATCTGCTGAAGCTATAGAGCTGACATTTTTACAACACATGGGCACGTATCTTTTGCTTATGACGTAACAGTAGTTGCTTTGTTAATTCATTTCCTTACAAACAATTTCCATGCGAATATTTTCAAAATTTTCAATACACTATCTTCAGTAATACGTATATACGGTATATTAGATTTACGAAAACATTCTGTAAGGCTACTAAATAAATAGGCCTATACCTGAAAATTTCACTTTTCTATACGAAAAGCTGAGAAAATATTTCTTTTGAATAAAAAATCAAACTTGTGAAAAATGAGAAATAAAATTAAAGCTTACATTCTTATAATGCACTTATACTTCTCAGGCAAATCTAAAAATTACCATGGATACAGTTTTAATAAGTTCTCTTCCCTTTATCCATTGAATCAGTGCTGGCCATCCCTGAATATAGCTCGACCAAGCGGCATATACCACCTCTTTCGTCTGTTTCTTTCCTTTCCGCTGTAAAGCGCTCAGGCTCTCCTGGGCTCTAAAGCGCGCGCTTGCTTCTGTGGGCACCAATTGACATGCCTGCTTTATACCAACATTTCCATCCCAAACCATCTCTCATTGTATGCCGCTGCAATGTTCGTTCTGCTGAACGACGTCCGCCCAGATACAGAATTCATAAAAAGCAATAGAAGTAGTTTAGAAGACGCATGCGACATCTGTTGCCTTCTTTATGACTCTCATATTCGCCTCAACTTTTAACTGATATCGCGTGCGTGCTCCATACAGAGGGGGGCCTAGACAAGGCCTGCTGCTGGCCACGGAAAACATACAGCTTTAATTCTGCTGGACAGTTTTCTTTTGTCTCAGTGCGTTGCCTGGCAACACACAAGGATTATGCATTTATCTCTTCTGCGATGAAAATAGATAGCATATTTGTGGTTCCATCGTATTGAAACAGTCCTACAGATATTTTGGGTGTTCATGTATATGGACGAAATGTATGACATGGTTTTGTAGAAGCGATTCGATATTGTTATTATTATTATTATTATTATTATTATTATTATTATTATTATTATTATCATTATCATTATTATTATCATCATCATAATCATAATCATCCTGTATGCATTGTATTAGAAAAATTGAGTATTTTTCGACAGTGGCGTTTCATGGTTCATGTATAAAGGTTTGCCTATATAAGACCTGTAGATAAAGTTTCCTGTCAAGGAATTTTGACGTAGAATATCTGTTTTCCCGCACCAAGTATGAACACCACGGATCCCTGGTGAAACAAAAATAATCAGAATTTCAAGTGCTTGCTGTAACAACACTACGAGCTACAGCCGAATACTAATATTACTAGCAGTTCTATTCCGAGATCTACCCTTTCAGGGGCGAGCTAAAGTTTTACTGTTTATTTATATTTTATGTTGCAATTATTAGCAAAATAGATAAATAAATAAAAAGTAAATAAGTAAATAAATTAATAAATACGTAAGTAAACAAATAAATGAATAAAAAGTAAATAAGTAAATAAATAAATAAATAAATGAAAAGTAAATCAGTAAATAAAAAAATAAATAAATACGTAAATAAATAAATAAAAACTAAGTAGATAAATAAATACGTAAATAAATAAATAAATAAATTAATAAGTAAAAAGTAAATAAATAAATACGTAAAAAGTAAATTAGTAAATAAATACGTAAATAAGTAAATAAATAAAAAGTAAGTAAGTAAATAAATACCTAAATAAATAAATAATTAGTAAATAAGTAAATAAATAAATAAAAAGTAAATAAATAAATACGTAAATAAATAAATAAATAAATATGTAAATAAATAAATAAATAAAAAATAAAAAGTAAGTAAATAAATAAATACGTAAATAAATAAATAAAAAGTAAATAAGTAAATAAATAAATTCGTAAATAAATAAATAAGTAAAAAGTAAGTAAATAAATAAATACGTAAATAAATAAGTAAATAAATTAATAAATACGTAAGTAAACAAATAAATAAATAAAAAGTAAATATGTAAATAAATAAATGAAAAGTAAATAAGTAAATAAATAAATAAATAAATAAATACGTATATAAATAAATAAATAAAAACTAAGTAGATAAATAAATACGTAAATGAATAAATTAATTAATTAATAAGTAAAAAGTAAATAAGTAAATAAATAAATAAATAAATACGTAAATAAATAAATACGTAAAAAGTAAATTAGTAAATAAATACGTAACCAAGTAAATAAATAAAAAGTAAGTATGTAAATAAATACCGAAATAAATAAATAATTAATAAATAAGTAAATAAATAAATACGTAAATAAATAAATAAATATGTAAATAAAAAAATAAATAAAAAATAAAAAGTAGGTAAATAAATAAATACGTAAATAAATAAATAAAAAGTAAATAAGTAAATAAATAAATACTTAAATAAATAAATAAGTAAAAAGTAAATAAGTAAATAAATACGTAAGTAAATAAAAAATAAAAAGTAAGTAAATAAATAAATAAATGAATAAATAAATAAATAAAATGTAAATATGTAAATAAATAAATAAAAAGTAAATAAGTAAATAAATACGTAAATAAATGAATAAATAAATAAATAAATAAATACGAAAAATAAATAAATACGAAAAATAAATAAATACGTAAATAAATAAATAAATAAAAAGTAAATAGGTAAATAAATAAATGTATAAATAAATAAATAAATAAATAGTTAAGTGATGGACTAATATAACTTATGTGACTACGCCAAATGACGTCATTAACCCTCGCTACAGACCTGTGCGACCACTTGTTTGATTTGTAATTGCGTGTTCTGCAATATTAAAGTGATAATAGACATATACGACACATTTTGAGTGAACCATAGTGAAAAATTTGTTGTAGCTGGGACTAACTTCGGAATGTTGTTTCATATGAAGAGAAAATATATTGCATTGCCTTCATTAATGACTTCTCTTATCATAGACCCATACTGTCCGTCTGTAAACAAAAATAAAACATTCAAATCAACACAGCTGTAGTTCCATTTTCGAATCTGGGTGATGTATTCTTCGTGCTGGTGTATCCCTCATACAGCGCAGATTTTTTTATTAACTTGAAGGTAATCAAACAAAGCTTGTTTTGCAGATAAAACTTCCAGAGGATCTTGCAAACTCATATAGAAACTGAAGGAGGTGTGTCCTCTTAAGATTGTGATTCAGGAATTTCTAATTTTCTTTTCACTATGAAAACATTAATATTTCTGCTTTGTGAAGTGATAGTTCAGTTCCTGTAGTTCAGGTTGCTATATTCATTGTTGTGCTTTCAACTGTAGGCTATTTAATGTAGTAATACAGGGCGAGCAAATTTCAGATTTTCTTTATTTAATTCACCATGCCATAATTTTTATAAGAATATGTAGAAATTTGTATTCCTGAACTCTTTCTGGATATTTTATAAGGAATCTCTTCTTCTGCCTGTCGTAGGTTGCAGTGGACTCCCCCACCGACGACCTACCAGACGCATCCAAGTCACCAACGGATTCAAAGTGAGTATAGAAAACAGAATACCGATTTTTGTACATCATTAAGTGGAACGTTTATGCTCTAGTACCAAATGAATAAAAATATGTTACGCACATTTCAACATCTGACAGTTGCTTAGCAACGAGAATCAGTAACTTCATATTATTCTGACGTCAGTTTTTAGCTAAGGATCGTTTATATGAAACACGGGGATTTCATTTTAAATACATGTAGAGATATTTAGTATATATTAAATACATAAATAAATAATAAGTCAGTAAATAAATAAAATAAATATAAATAAATAGATAATAAGTAAATAAATGAAAAATAAATAAATTAATAAATAAAATATATGATAAGTAAAGAAATATATTAGTAAATAAATAATGAATAAGTAAATAAACGAAATAAATAATAAATAAATAAAATAACTAATTAAATAAATATGTAAGTAAATAAATAATAAATAAATAAATAAACGAAATAAATAATAAGTAAATAAATAGATAAGTAAATAAAATAAATAAATAAAATATATAAATAAGTAAATAAATGAAATAAATAAACAACAAGTAATTAAATAAATACATATATATAAATAAGTAATAATTAAATAAATGAATAATAAGTAAATAAATGAATAAAAGTAATAAATAAATAAATAAGCAATTAATTACATAGATAAATAAATACAGTAAATAATAATTAATAATGCAATTGTATTAAATTTATTTCATATTTAAACATATTATTGACTATCTTTATAAACAAGAACTAATTCCTTGAAAATCTAAATATCACAATAAAAGTCAACCAAAGCATAAACGTTTTACACAATTATACGGATATTATGAATCAACTGTCTCTTTTTTTACCTTGCGTCCTTATACTGTAATTATTGAAAGGTTGAATACACGTGTACCAGAATTTCTTCAACTATCGCTTATGAATAGAAAATTATAGACGTCTAATTTAATGCATTAACAGTTAGGAATGGCAATGATTCTAATATAATAAATCTGGTGACCGTTGGGACCGTTAATATACATATTAATTCTATTGTTATATTTCGAATTTTGCATTTCAGTATTTTCTGAAATTACAACATTAATCGAATGGAATGCGCAACCTATATTTATGCAATTCATCCTCATTTTTATATGTACAATTCCAACAATAACGATGACGTGTTGATTAATAAATGAATAACGTATTTTGATGCTTCTTTATTTCAGTCATTTATATCGTTACGCAAGGGGGCCGTGTTAAAACAGTTGCTGTAGATCTGAGATTTTAGTATTAGATAGACTTGGAAAATATTCACGTGAAATTATTTTTAACGTGTAAAAGCTTAACGAAATATCCAACATAATTTTAATTCAATAAAAAAATGTTAAAACACAAATTGGGGTGATTAATAGTTGTGGGGAGTATAAAGATAGAAATAGTTCATTTAACATAGTATAATTCTAAAGTTCTTAACTCTGGTATTAATTTCCAAATGAATCCAATTCTCTGTAATGATATTATTATTCATTACAATTTCAAACAACTCATTGACGTCATATTGACGTGTGAATCGTTTCGACTATCAATTGCATTGTTGTCTGCAGACTAGGCCTCCTGGAATGAGGACGCGATTATGAAGTAGTTAACGAGAAGACTCCGCCTTGTTAAATTTAAATGCGGGGAGTATGAAGACGAAATCAAAAGAAATATCAAACTTTTATTTCAAATCCCAAACATCCTTACAATCCCCACCATGCTCACAATAACAATCACGAACAACATTAACGTTTGACGAAATTATAGCGATTCCATGAATTTATTGTCACTTTTTTCTTGTCTTCCTACTTGCCAGTAACTTATTTCTGTATTCTCTCTCTTGGTTCGTATTTCTCCCGATCGACGTCACCTCACAAATCCTCGCGGGTCTGTATAGATTCAAGGCACAGTTTCGTCCCCACTCACAAGGTAACTCATTCCCTGTATAAACACACGTGCCTGCTGAGTATGCAACCCATCTTGCATCTGATTCTTCTGTCAACGTTTTTTGCAGTTTGCTTCTTCATCCTTTTCGTTTTATCAGATTGTCGCTCATAAATTTTAAGTCTTCTTCTTCTTCCTTATTCTCTTTTGTGTTGTCTTTCTGTTTGTTTATTATTATCCCTTCCTTCCTACCTTAAATTCTTTTCCATTTTCTTTCTGCTTCTTTTACAACCCATTTCTTTATATTTTTCAGCATTAGACTATAGGCCTAAATATCATTTTAATTGATTACCTCATAATTTCCTGTGAATTCCAATCACAGCTTTTCCTTCCCTGGGTGTTCCACTTGATATTATGCATAAGGAGAGTTTCTTATTAAACTAAGATCGTTTCGGTATTGTTTTCAGGTTTTCAGTACATTGATCGCTTGGATATTGTTTTGAGTTTCTTAGTAACGTAAAATCGTTTCGAGTTTGTTTTCATTTTCAGGATGAACTGATTTATATCATATTGTTTCTAGCTTCTGGCAGCGTAAAACCGTTTCGATTTTGTTTTCATGTTCTCAATATATCAGTCGCTTGGATATTGAGTTTCTTATCTTAGTAACTTAAAATCGTTTCGAGTTTGTGTTCATTTCCCATATATCTGTGTTCCTTTTTATACTTATACCGAATATTGAAATATTCCTTGCATTTTATATTCACGTTTTCATGTTCCGAATCCACCAAACGAAAATGTTGTTTTAGCACTCCAATTGTTTTGAACGTTCCAGTTTCTAGTACACGTATCGAAAAAAGAAAAAAACATTATTACGTTTCACTTTTCGGCACACTTACTGCAAAACCGTCATAGAAAACGTGCAGTCAGTGCCGCCAACACAACTATTATTATTAAAATAATAATTCACAATGTCATAAAAAAACAGTAATATTAAGATTGTTGTTTCTTCAACTGACCGAAGACAGGTTTGAACCTCATAAATGGCACCAATAAGACATCACTCATGAGACAATTATGCCAGTAGATAATGGGGTAGGGTTGCCAGATCCTTTCTCCCTCCATTGCAAACATTGCTGACTATACTTCGTTCCATAATGTCTGACAGGAGAAGTAAACATTGCCAACAGAGAAGGAGAGAAGTATAACTGCTATTCAACCAATGGCAGAAATCTCATTCCACGTTTGTCTTGAAGTTGCGCGGTTTGATGCGTTGTAACCCTACCCAACTTCAAGAGAGACGTGGAATGAGTTCTCTGCCATTGGTTGAATAGCAGTTATACTTCTCTCCTTCTCTGTTGGCAATGTTTACTTCTCCTGTCAGGCATTATGGAACGAAGTATAGCTACATATTACACTAATCAGACTTCAGATGTATACAAACAATTGTTCTTCCTCTGACACATATCGTCAAGTGAGATGTTCCTTTCGTGACTCTTCGACTTAATATGTATGGGCGATATAAAAAACATCAGATATTATAAAACATCTTCATTTATCGATAGCAATTTGAAGTCAGTATAAGATTTCATGATAAGCGAAAAATTTTGTTACTGCATTGGTTTAATATCTCTTTAGCATAGCCATATTGTACATCAAAATAATATTTAAAATTATTCTAACATAATACTATACAGGGTGTATATAAATACATTTGTACACACCTGTGGAGTAACGGTTAGCACGTCTGGCCGCGAAACCAGGTGGCCCGGGTTCGATTCCCGGTCGAGGCAAGTTACCTGGTTGAGGTTTTTTCCAGGGTTTTTCCTCAGCCCAATATGAGCAAATGCTGGGTAACTTTCGGTGCTGGACCCCGGACTCATTTCACCGGCATTATCACCTTCATTTCATCCAGACGCTAAATAACCTAAGCTGTCGATAAAGCGTCGTAAAATAACCTACTAAAATAAAAAAAATACGTTTATAATACAAAAGATCCAAAACACAAAGCGTTTTGAAAATAAACGTCTTGAATGAAAGTTAAATTATATCATTTTTGAATGTCCTTTGAAATGTAGTTCAAGAATAGTTAATAGGGCCTATACAGGGTTAGTTAAAAATCCCGCACCACCTAAATAACTTTTGAAGCATACGGTTCAGTGACATGAAACTTGGTATGTGAGGGTAACCATATGCTAAGAACTCAATAATGGTATTACCGATTTTTTCTACTTCCAGTTTAACCGGAAGTAACTCCAATTCTCTTATTTTTAATGAAACACCCAATATATTATTTTATTTTTGAATAGTACTCATTAAGAGCTTTTCAAAAAGTACCCACACTTGATACTTCTGTTCAAATGCAGTGTTGCTAAGTCAAGAAAACAGAAAAGTGTATCGAATATTAACAAAAAACAAAACAAAGCTAGCTCACCTTCTAAATTATGTGTTCAAATTGGTAGCCCTCAGCTGCTTTACAATGTGTCACTCGATCATAGAAACCATTTAAGGAATGATTTAACCAGGCTTTAGGAATATCTTGCACCACTTCCATTTTTATTTAGCAACACTGAATTTGTACACAAGTATCAAGTGTGGGTACTTTTTGAAAAGTTCTTAATGAGCTTTATTCAAAAATAGAAAAATATATTGTGTGTTCCATTTAAAATAAGAGAGTTGGAGTTACTTCCGGTTAAACCGGAAGTAGAAAAAATTCGGTAATACTATTATTGAAGTCTTAACATATGGTTATCCTCACATACCAAGTTTAATGTCACTGAACCGTATCCTTTAAAAGTTATTTAGGTGGTGCATTTATTATTTTAATATTCGATACACTTTTCTGTTTTCTTGACTTAGCAACACTGAATTTGTACAGAAGTATCAAGTGTGGATACTTTTTGAAAAGCTCTTTATGAGCTTTATTCAAAAATAAAAATATATATCGGGAGTTCAATTTAAAATAAGAGAGTTGGAGTTACTTCCGGTTAAACCGGAAGTAGAAGAAACTCGGTAATACCATTATTGAGTTCCTAGTATATGGTTATCCTCACATACCAAGTTTCATGTCACTGAACCACATGCTTCAAAAGTTATTTAGGTGGTGCGGGACTTTTAACTAACCCTGTATAAACAGTAATATGATTCACAATATCATAAAGAAATTCAGTTGCTACGATACGGGTATAACTTTTAATCAAAAGGCATGTGTAATCATCGTCAGTGTTACTTTTTGCCGTCGCACTTACTGTATCCTTCACTTCTTTTTCGCAATTCTGCCGTCTTTTGTCTTTCCGCCATTATTCTACGTCAGAGCCTTTCTTTCGACGTCTTTCAGGCCTTACCAGATTTCCATAAACTCCCTCACAGACTTGCCGCCATTCACAAGTCAATTCATTTCCTATATAAACAGACGTGTGCCCCGTTCAGTATGCACCCCGCCGCGCAGCCTTCAAATCTGTATTTGATTTACAAAGAGGGGCCACCCCTGCTGCTGGCCACGTTCGGAGCGCAGTTAAAAATCATATTAAGCGTCCGAAATCAAATTTCACAGACGTGCTTTCTGTCTTTCAGAATATTTTGACACAGAAATAGAAGGAAAAGATTTAACCTATAAAACCAACGACGATGTAGCTTCAATTGGACGGCAAACGACCCAGTTCAACCCACGACTGCTTAAATACCTTATCGATAGAATCAGAATTGCATTCCAAATGTGAATTACAGAATAATAGATCCTCCAATTCATAGACGATAACATTCTGAACTTGGAATCTAATTATGTATTTCAAAAAGCTTACTTACTTACTTACTTACTTACTTACTTACTTACTTACTTACTTACTGGCTTTTAAGGAACCCGGAGGTTCATTGCCGCCCTCACATAAGCCCGCCATCGGTCCCTATCCTGAGCAAGATTAATCCAGTCTCTATCATCATATCCCATCTTCCTCAAATCCATTTTAATATTATCCTCCCATCTACGTCTCGGCCTCCCCAAAGGTCTTTTTCCTTCCGGCCTCCCAACTAACACTCTATATGCATTTCTGGATTCGCCCATACGTGCTACATGCCCTGCCCATCTCAAACGTCTGGATTTAATGTTCCTAATTATGTCAGATGAAGAATACAATGCGTGCAGTTCTGCGTTGTCTATCTTTCTCTATTCTCCTGTAACTTCATCCTCCTTAGCCCCAAATATTTTCCTAAGCACCTTATTCTCAAGCACTCTTAACCTATGTTTCTCTCTCAAAGTGAGAGTCCAAGTTTCACAACCATACAGAACAACCGGTAATATAACTGTTTTATAAATTCTAACTTTCAGATTTTTTGACAGCAGACTGGATGATAAAAGCTTCTCAACCGAATAATAACAGGCATTTCCCATATTTATTCTGCGTTTAATTTCCTCCCGAGTGTCATTTATATTTGTTACTCTTGCTCCAAAATATTTGAATTTTTCCACCTCTTCGAAGGATAAATCTCCAATTTTTATATTTTCATTTCGTACAATATTCTGGTCACGAGACATAATCATATCCTTTGTCTTTTCGGGATTTACTTCCAAACCTATCTCTTTACTTGCTTCCAGTAAAATTCCCGTGTTTTCCCTAATCGTTTGTGGATTTTCTCCTAACATATTCACGTCATCCGCATAGACAAGCAGCTGATGTAACCCGTTCAATTCCAAACCCTCTCTGTTATCCTGGACTTTCCTAATGGCATACTCTAGAGCAAAGTTAAAAAGTAAAGGTGATAGTGCATCTCCTTGCTTTAACCCACAGTGAATTGGAAACGCATCTGACAGAAACTGACCTATACGAACTCTGCTGCACGTTTCACTGAGACACATTTTAATTAATCGAACTAGTTTCTTGGGAATACCAAATTAATAAGAATATCATATAAAACTTCTCTCTTAACCGAGTCATATGCCTTTTTGAAATCTATGAATAACTGATGCACTGTACCCTTATACTCCCATTTTTTCTCCATTATCTGTCGAATACAAAATATCTGATCAATAATTGATTTATTACGCCTAAAACCACACTGATGATCCCCAATAATTTCATCTTACATATCTAGATCTATCTCTAATAATGGTACGTGCTTAAATATATAATTTTTTAAAGTTGTAATATTACAAGAGCAATAAATGTTTCATTATTATAAAAATTTATGTAAAGTGAACTACAGGCTTGAAAGTGTTTATTCTGTGACAATTTTATAATATAGGTTTCATGACCCTTTCCTTACTGTTTTTAACTTATATCGAATTATCCAACAGTTTAGCAAATCGTTTTCTCTGCGGTCCGTTACGTGTAGGCCTACTTATGCATCCGTTACTAAGCAACTGACATTTGACTGACGCAAATTTCATCTTAAGCCAGGCTTAGCTTTGGCATAAACGTTTCTAAACTAGGCCGTGACGGTAATCTAGACTTCTGAGCTTATAATCCTGTAAACTTCGGTTCGATCATCGGTATTCCCCTGATTTATAACTTGTACTGCAATTTGTTCTGAGGGAGTGGGAAACGTGGCCAACTGGCTTGGAGCTCTCATAAACGACTCTACTAATAAATTGGTCTACATAACTGACTTCATATGGGTGAATGATAAAAACTCAAGTACCAGGGAATAGAAAAAAACTGCAATTTGTTCTGAGGGAGTGGGAAACGTGGCCAACTGGCTTTCAGCTCACACAAACGACTCTGCTGATAAATTAGTCTACATAACTGACTTCATATGGGTGAATGATAAAAACTCAAGTACCAGGGAATAGAAAAAAAAACTGCAATTTGTTCTGAGGGAGTGGGAAACGTGGCCAACTGGCTTAGAGCTCACACAAACGAATCTGCTGAAAAATTGGTCTACATAACTGACTTCATATGGGTGAATGATAAAAACTCAAGTACCAGGGAATAGAAAAAAAAACTGCAATTTGTTCTGAGGGAGTGGGAAACGTGGCCAACTGGCTTGGAGCTCACATAAACGACTCTGCTGATAAATTAGTGTACATAGCTGACTTCATATGGGTGAATGATAAAAACTCAAGTACCAGGGAATAGAAAAAAACTGCAATTTGTTCTGAGGGAGTGGGAAACGTGGCCAACTGGCTTAGAGCTCACATAAACGACTCTGCTGATAAATTAGTGTACATAACTGACTTCATATGGGTGAATGATAAAAACTCAAGTACCAGGGAATAGAAAAAAAACTGCAATTTGTTCTGAGGGAGTGGGAAACGTGGCCAACTGGCTTGGAGCTCACATAAGCTGATTTTCTCAATCCCAGTTTCCCTTGAAAAGACGCGTTTTGCGTACCTTTTAAATTCTTCTATCGTCCTTCTTGAAAATCTCTTCGTCCTACATCTTAGGATTGTTGCAGGTACAAAAGAAAACATAAATGTAATAAAAATTCTACAAAAAGTGGTAATTAAGGGTTAGTATATAACGGAGGTATTTAACAGCCCCACTGGGACTACTAGCTGGAAGGGTAATGTAATCTTCTTGCCTCTTTGTCAACCCTTGTATCAACTGCGCCTGGTGGGGGGGGGGCAATCCCGCATAGCCCAGGATCACGTTGGTTGACCTACAGAAGAGACAGGGGAAGCCGAACAGTTTCTGTCGCATGGGGAAACAATGTGAAGGCTGAGCACCGGATCACCATGGCAACAACAGACTGTCGAATGTTAACGGCTATCTATTGAGCCTACACAAATGCTGTAATGTGTTAACAAAGCGCATTGAACTGAATTCTGCGCTGTATATCCTGCCTTGGAGAATTGTCTATTTTGTTTGGCTTAATATTTCATTTAACCGCCCTTCCTCCTCGTAATCTTACACGTTTATGTATATAAAAATGTGCTTATATGTGTGCGTGCGCATGCTTTGACCGATATTTACCAAATTTTGCACACTTGATCCTCACAACGAATAAAAAATCAGGTACATAAAAATTATTGACAAACCATTTCCTGCTTGGTTTCATTTCCCTTAATTATTTACTTACTTACTTACTTACTGGCTTTTAAGGAACCCGGAGGTTCATTGCCGCCCTCACATAAGCCCGCCATTGGTCCCTATCCTGTGCAAGATTAATCCAGTCTCTACCATCATATCCCACCTCCCTCAAATCCATTCTAATATTATCTTCCCATCTACGTCTCGGCCTCCCCAAAAGTATTTTTCCCTCCGGCCTCCCAACTAACACTCTATATGCATTTCTGGATTCGTCCATACGTGCTACATGCCCTGCCCATCTCAAACGTCTGGATTTAATGTTCCTAATTATGTCAGGTGAAGAATACAATGCGTGCAGTTCTGCGTTGTGTAACTTTCTCCATTCTCCTGTAACTTCATCCCTCTTAGCCCCAAATATTTTTCTAAGCACCTTATTCTCAAACACCCTCAACCTATGTTCCTCTCTCAAAGTGAGAGTCCAAGTTTCACAACCATACAGAACAATCGGTAATATAACTGTTTTATAAATTGTAACTTTCAGATTTTTTGACAACAGACTGGATGATAAGAGCTTCTCAACCGAATAATAACAGGCATTTTCCATATTTATTCTACGTTTAATGTCCTCCCGAGTATCATTTATATTTGTTACTGTTGCTCCCAGGTATTTGAATTTTTCCACCTCTTCAGAAGATAAATTTGCAATTTTTATATTTCCATTTCGTACAATATTCTGGTCACGAGACATAATCATATACTTTGTCTTTTCGGGATTTACTTCCAAACCTATCTCTTTACTTGCTTCCAGTAAAATTCCCGTGTTTTCCCTAATCGTTTCTGGATTTTCTCCTAACATATTCACGTCATCCGCATAGACAAGCAGCTGATGTAACCCGTTCAATTCCAAACCCTCTCTGTTATCCTGGACTTTCCTAATGGCATACTCTAGAGCAAAGTTAAAAAGTAAATGTGATAGTGCATCTCCTTGCTTTAGCCCGCAGTGAATTGGAAAAGCATCTGACAGAAACTGACCTATACGGACTCTGCTGTACGTTGAATAAAAAATTAGATACATTAAATTATTGATGAACCACCCCCTGGCCTGGTTTCATATCCCTGATACTTAAAGGCAGTAATATTTGATCTGGTATATGACCAACAAAATTATTTTCTTTTTATTCTTTGATTCGAAAAGAAGGAAAATTTTAGCTGACCCTGGGGTGAATCCTAAGGTGAAGAAGAAAACCCGAAATCATATAATCAGAGTACAATTTGATATTCTGTAAATTTTAGGGGTTTATAATAAGGTTATAGGATTGATTTGTCCATTTTATTCCTGATTTCAAACCCGAAGGGGGTGTCTACGATTCATGGGGGGTAGAAAATCCAAAGTCCTCCAATATAAATGAAATGTTATATTATATCTATACAGGGTTAGTTAAAAGTCCCGCACCACCTAAATAACTTTTGAAGCATGTGGTTCAATGACATGAAACTTGGTATGTGAGGATAACCATATACTAAGAACTCAATAATGGTATTACTGAGTTCTTTCTGCTTCCGGTTTAACTGGAAGTAACTCCAACTCTCTTATTTTAAATGGAACACCCAATATATATTTTTTTTATTTTTGAATAGTGCTCATTAAGAGCTTTTCAAAAAGTACCCACACTTGATACTTCTGTACAAATTCAGTGTTGCTAAGTCAAGAAAACAGAAAAGTGTATCGAATATTAAAATAATAAAATACTCCTTCCTTAACAAAAACAAAACAAAGCTAGTTCACCTTCTAAATTATGTGTTCAAATTGGTAGCCCTCAGCTGCTTTACAATGTGTCACTCGATCATAGAAACCATTTAAGGAATGATTTAACCAGGCTTTAGGAATATCTTGCACCACTTCCATTTTTATTTAGCAACACTGAATTTGTACAGAAGAATCAAGTGTGGGTACTTTTTGAAAATCTCTTAATAAGTACTATTCAAAAATAAAAAATATATATTGGGTGTTCCATTTGAAATAAGAGAGTTGGAGTTACTTCCGGTTAAACCGGAAGTAGAAAAAACTCGGTAATACCATTATTGAGTTCTTAGCATATGGTTATCCTCACATACCAAGTTTCATGTCACTGAACCACATGCTTCAAAAGTTATTTAGGTGGTGCGGGACTTTTAACTAACCCTGTATATATGTATAGCCTATTACGTCTTTTTTTTTTTTTGGGTATAAGATATATACATATGTATGTAACATTATCAATAAGAAACCTATGTATAAAAACAATGAAGAAATAACTTTATCAGTGGGCGATGTTTAGAAAATATCAGACTTTAACAGTTTGTAAAACAAGAGAACATCAGGTTTTCACTTAGCAACCATGGTGTTCTTTTGTTTCACAAATTGTCAAAGCCTGCTAACTTCTAAACAAGGCCGACTGATTTAAGTTATTTCTTCATTGTTTTTATACATAGGTTTCTTACGCCGATATTAAAGACCCATGTCCTTTACCCAGAAAACACACGATATATATTTTTGTTCTCTCTTTCTTCATTCTTACATTTCAAATTTTTTCTTCTCTAATTTTTATTGTCATTATATGTTACATCTTCATTTATGTCTTCTACCGCCTTTCATATTTTCTCTCTCATTATTTCTAAATTCGTCTCATTTTCCCTCTTTCTTTTGTTTGTTTTCATTGTCTCTTTCAATTTATTTTACCTCCATTCTTCATATCCCTCTCTTTTTCTCGTCATTTATTTATTTCTTCTTTTGAACTTATTAATTATTTTGTCTTCGCCTTTCATTCTTCTTTTCCTTTATTTTTCCAATTACATTTATTTAATTTTATTCTCATCTTCTTGTTTCTCCTTCCACTTTGCATGTTCTCTCTTTTCGTTCGTTCCCCTATCCGTCTTTATTCCCTTTCTTCTTTCTTTCTTCCATAGTTTATTCTTTATTCCCTCGTTGAAACTGAATGTTGCTTGGAAATGGTCCCCGCCTGATTATCACCCAAATTGTTTTCATTGCGGTACGGCCCTCGTCTATAAGTATAAACTTCTGTTTGTGCCACTCATTATGTGCTCAGGCTACTTACATTTAATTTTGGACTTTCAAGCTAAAACATAAATAGGGAACTAACAATATTACTGCTTATTATTGTTTATTAGGGCTAACGGCTTGAAAGCTGGGTACCTGAAAATCGAGACATGGTTTTTCAGTTTGACATGAGGGCATAGGTGAAAACTGTGATAGCCATTAGGTTTCACTGCTCATGGTTCCACCCTTGTTTGATTTGGATTGGATTCGCGCGCACGCTATCTTCCTTGGCGTACACTCCACCCTGGAGCACTTCACCCTGAAGCTATGCAGACCTCGGTGCACTGCAGATAACAGACGAGGGTCAGTAGCTCGACTCCAGGTTCGGATCAGGGCTTCCAATCTGATTTATGCGACAAACTCAAAGGACGCGGCGTCGACATATGGATAACAGTAAACTACCGCAGGCCTACCAACACAAAACGAAATTCCCTAATTCGTAAATTATATAATTTAATATAGTACACCACTTGTCAACTATTATAATTTACTTTATTTTTACTTATTATTGTAATAATTACTTTTTAACGGTTATCTATCTATCTATCTATCTATCTATCTATCTATCTATCTATCTATCTATCTATCTATCTATCTATCTATCTATCTATCTATCTATCTATCTATCTATCTATCTATCTATCTGTCTGTCTGTCTGTCTGTCTGTCTGTCTGTCTGTCTGTCTGTCTGTCTGTCTGTCTGTCTGTCTAACTGCCTGCCTGCCTGTCTGTCTGTCTGTCTGGTCATTTGCTTGTTCATTGGTTTTTTCCTCGTACTTGTTTATTAATATTTATTGGGTAATTCGTATCTTTCCACTTCTTATTATTGTTATTTATATTCTTTTATTTAATTGCTTCTTCATTCTTTCCATAATTTTTTTCTGATCTCTTTCGCTATTTCTTATAGGAGTATCATACCACACTTTCATATTAGTTCATATATTTCTTTCTCACATATAATAATTTTCCTTTATTTTTTGTATATTGACATTAATTTTATATTATACATATCGAACCTCAAGCCGACGCAGTACCGAGGTTTTGTAATTTCAACAATTTTCTTTGTATCTTTTTTTGAAAATTTTACACCAGTTAGATACTGCTGAAATACGGGTGCACATTATTTTTCTTTAATTTTTATGCTTAGAATTATGCCTAGAGTAATATTTTATATTTATTGTTTGAAATAATTACTATTTCTAGTTAATATTTGTGTGGGCATCGCACAAATGTATTCAATTTCTTAAAATTTTAAAATGAAGCTAAGACTCCCTATAACGAAATGGTGCATTGGTTTTTTATTTCCTGGTCAATATACTTCTTTAGTATACAAAATTTACTTTGAAATTTTCATTTTTATGTTTTTCGACTTCACTTCTCACCGATATAAAAGATCATTTGTTTTAAATAATAACCATATGTTTCAACGATAGGTCTGTTGTGAACAAGTGTGCTAAGTTTCATTGCTCTAGGTATAGCCATGTAGGAGACATGTTATTTCTTTTCTTCCATTTATTAAATTATACACTGCAGTATTTCATTTAAATTTTTACAATCGCTGCTAATCACTTATAATAGTTACGCTGCTGTTTTATATCAGATAACACAAATAGCAATAAATTTAATCTAGTTGCTAGGTAACCAGTACATCACGGAATTTTCTTCTTTGGAGACTGGCCACGTGGACACATCCGACAGCCATGGCTGCAGAACGTGACTAGAAGTGAGGGCACTCTACTGGATCCCGCGCGACGTATAAATCTCGCCCAGAATTAAATTTCCCATGCATATAAACATCTGTTAATGTCCCAGCTGTGAAACAAATGCGATGCGAAGCCCGCGGGACCCATTTGCGTTGCAAAAACACGACACCCATTTAAAAACGTGTAATATATCAGGATGGCAATGAAGCAATGTCGGTTTGATGGCCACATGTGCGTCGATGAAAGGAGTTTATACCGCGGTTTATAAAAAGAATGTAATATGTTTAAAAGTGTTGTGGGACATGATTCATGAAATTTTGCATGAACACAAATGTTTGTAAGAAAATAATTGACTGTCGTAATACATTTCCTATCATTCTACGAGTAAGTAAAGGATTGTTTATTTTATTTTTTAAATTACTTCAAACAAAGTATATGATTATGTCTCGTGACCAGAATATTGTACGAAATGGAAATATAAAAATTGGAAATTTATCTTTTGAAGAGGTGGAGAAGTTCAAATATCTTGGAGCAACAGTAACAGATATAACTGGTACTCGGGAGGAAATTAAACGCAGAATAAATATGGGAAATGCCTGCTATTATTCGGTTGAGAAGCTTTTATCATCCAGTCTGCTGTCAAAAAATCTGAAAGTTAGAATTTATAAAACAGTTATATTACCGGTTGTTCTTTATGGTTGTGAAACTTGGACTCTCACTTTGAGAGAGGAACATAGATTAAGGGTGTTTGAGAATAAGGTGCTTAGGAAAATATTTGGGGCTAAGAGGGATGAAGTTACAGGAGAATGGAGAAAGTTACACAACGCAGAACTGCACGCATTGTATTCTTCACCTGACATAATTAGGAACATTAAATCCAGACGTTTGAGATGGGCAGGGCATGTAGCACGTATGGGCGAATCCAGAAATGCATATAGAGTGTTAGTTGGGAGACCGGAGGGAAAAAGACCTTTAGGGAGGCCGAGACGTAGATGGGAGAATAATATTAAAATGGATTTGAGGGAGGTGGGATATGATGATAGAGAATGGATTAATCATGCTCAGGATAGGGACCGATGGCGGGCTTATATGAGGACGGCAATGAACCTCCGGGTTCCTTAAAAGTCAGTAAGTAAGTAAGTAAATTACTTCAAACGTTGTAAAAGGAAATATGTGTCATTTGCCTGACGCCGATTATTATCATTTTAGTATATTAGCAATATCTTGATTTTCAATAGACGTGGTCTTGTAACACATTTTATACAATACAAATAAAAAATATGTCCACATAGATACCACTGAAGTCCATAGAAGGCAGAGAGAAAATATTCTTTGCTTTATAGACATTGACACTACATAATATAAGTTACTGTACAGGGCGTAACGAAAAAAAGTGGGCAAAACTTCACGTATGGATTTCTAATATGTTTACAAAAAAAATTGTTTTATCATCGACATGAGTCCGGAAATATTTGATTTCCGAGTAGGCCTTGCAAGTATGCCCATAGAGTTCTCCAATACGTTTGTTTACTGGAATTTTAATAAGTATAAAAAAGTTGTGAAGGAACGGTTAGGATATCTGACCTCGAAACGAGCGGGATCAGGTTCAAATTCTGGTTAAGACAAGTTATCTGGTCTAGGTTTCTTCCATGGTTTTCCCTCAACCCCTTAAGAGCAAATGCTTGGTAACTTTCGGCGCTGGACCCTGGACTCATTTCGCTGCCATTATCAACTTCATCTCACTCAGACGCTAAACAACTAAAGCAGTTGATAAAATGTCGTAAAATAACGAAATATAAAGATAGAATATATGATGCTGAGTTTATCAAAACTGTGTTTTCCTTTTATGTATCATTAACCCCATCCTTCATCATCCATATACAGGGTGGAAGCGATATATCTGTACAGATTAGAGGGGGAAATATAATAAATTAAAATACTGTAAATAGGAAACCCATATTGCGTCTTGTAATTTAGTACTCGGTTAATTATAAAACTAGGCTAAAAATGTGCATAGTTTGGCAACAGGGCATCGCCGATCATTATCCAATACACACACGCACTCGGGCTGAATAGCAGTATCCCGTCTCTTAATCACTGCAGTAGGGTTTCTAAGATTCCTTTATACGGAATCACTATAGTTACTTTTATGCAGTACTTTATTTGCTTTATAGGAGAGAGTCGGGTAGTAACGGACATCGGGTAGTATCGGACAGTGCGTTTCTTTCATCTACCACCATATGGTAGTACCTGGATGACGTGGTTACGTTTCTCTATGCGACATGACAGAAACGTAACCATGTCAATCAGGTACTATCATCGTGTGGTAGATGAAAGAAACTCACTGTCCGATATTACCCGATGTCCGATATTACCCGACTCTCCCCTACGGAATCACTACGGTTATTTTTATGCAGTACTTCATTTGTTTTTTTTTTTACGGAATCACTATAGTTATTTTATGCAGTACTTCATTTGTTTTTTTTTACGGAATCACTATGGTTATTTTTATGCAGTACTTCATTTGTTTTTTTTTTACGGAATCACTATGGTTATTTTTATGCAGTACTTCCTTTGTTTTTTTTTATACGGAATCACTATGGTTATTTTATGCAGTACTTCATTTGTTTTTTACGGAATCACTATGGTTATTTTATGCAGTACTTCATTTGTTTTTTTACGGAATCACTACGGTTATTTTTATGCCGTACTTCATTTGTTTTTGTATTTTACGAAATCACTATGGTTATTTTTATGCAGTACTTCCTTTGTTTTTTTTTACGGAATCACTTTGGTTATTTTATGCAGTACTTCATTTGTTTTTTACGGAATCACTATGGTAATTTTATGCAGTACTTCATTTGTTTTTTACGGAATCACTACGGTTATTTTTATGCAGTACTTCATTTGTTTTTTTTACGGAATCACTATGGTTATTTTATGCAGTACTTCATTTGTTTTTTTACGGAATCACTACGGTTATTTTTATGCAGTACAGGTACTTCATTTGTTTTTTTTACAGTATCACTATGGTTATTTTTATGCAGTACTTCATTTGTTTTTTTTACGCAATCACTATGGTTATTTTTATGCAGTACTTCCTTTGTTTTTTTACGGAATCACTATGGTTATTTTATGCAGTACTTCATTTGTTTTTTACGGAATCACTATGGTTATTTTATGGAGTACTTCATTTGTTTTTTTACACAATCACTATGGTTATTTTATGCAGTACTTCATTTGTTTTTTTTTACGGAATCACTATGGTTATTTTATGCAGTACTTCATTTGTTTTTTTACGCAATCACTATGGTTATATTATTCAGTATTTCATTTGTTTTTTTTTTTACGGAATCACTATGGTTATTTTTATGCAGTACTTCATTTGGTTTTTTACGGAATCACTATGGTTATTTTATGCAGTACTTCATTTGTTTTTTACGGAATCATTATGGTTATTTTATGCAGTACTTCATTTGTTTTTTTTTTTTACGGAATCACTATGGTTATTTTATGCGTTACTTCATTTGTTTTTTTTTACGGAATCACCAATGGTTATTTTTATGCAGTGCTTCATTTGTTATTTTACGGAATCACTATGATTATTTTATGCAGTACTTCATTTGTTTCTTTACGGAATCACTATAATACAGGAAATAATTATGTGTTAATATTTTTATTTAATTTGCAAGAAACCCGTCCATTTTATTGAAAAACTGCAAAGGGATAAATCATTTCTCATCAGTTTCTCTAAAGATAAGAGTAAAAAATCAGAATCTACGGGTATTACTTATCCAGTAAAAGAGTGTTAACTTTTAGGGGGATTTTTTTTCTGAGAAAAACGTTCATTCTAAAGTAATATGGTATTATAATTTTTTGTTTTACTCTAGCCGAGGAGTAAGCTGTTAAAATCTGGTATATTATACTTCCAGTTACGCTTGGGCGAGGGTTCGATTCCCGCTTGGGCTGATTACTTGGCTGGTTTTCTCCGAGGTTTTTCTCCGACTGTAAGGTGAATGTCAGGTAATCTATGGCGAAACCTTGGCTTCATCCTACCAATTACCATCACACTAACACCAATTTCATCGACGCTGAATAACCCAGTAGTTGATACAGCGTCGTTATATAACCAAGTAAAAAATATTACTTCCACCCTGTAAACGTTGAAAAATACAGTTACACGCAGATTTATTAACAATGAGATTTTCCAATTTACATAAGTATTATCACTCTCTTCTGTCAGAGGTCTCTAATTAATTTCTGTAGTTTAATCTGTTACTAAGAGTTGCGACAAGAATAAGAGGTCTGAACATAGAATTTTTTTTCTTTCGTCTTTGTTCATGAAGAAAATCTACTTCATGGGACACCAAAGTCTCTACTTCTTCATAGTGTACAATGGAATCAATATTACTCGCCCCGGATTGAACTCGCGATACCGCTGTGCTACCGACAACTACAAACGACGAGTTACATCACAGATATTCAATTGTTTCTTTTTACTGTTCAGTAGCGACTTGCGAACCACGGTTTGTAAAGAAGATGTTCGTCGCTAGTGAAGGTGTCGCAGGGCCGTTACAGGGACAGCAAGGACGAGCAAGTTAGTTAATCCCGAAACAGTTGAATGTGCGCTCAGGTGTGACGTCATAGCAAGTCCCTGGAGGGTAGTTAACGTCACGAAATCGCGTCCATGAACGAGTGCAGCAGAGTTTGTGAAATGTCGGCCGAAGAAGGAATTTAAAACATCTCGCAAGGGAGCGCTTGAATCCTCATGCAGAAGAAGCAAATGTGAGACTGTGATGGTCGGCCATCTGTGTAAAGGAGGTCTGCTGCTTGCCATGCTGACAAATGACTGACGTTGAATTCTTTGAACGTCTTTCAAGGAACATCGTTTGAGACCCGCTATTGGTAGAAGAAATATTACAAAGAATTAAATTTTGGTGAAAATTTATTATTAACATCGAAATCTTAGCAACCTATTTACAATTATACAGGGTGTTTTAAAAATAACACTCATTTTAAATTAGATTGAATGACTGAATTTTTGTACAAAAAAAAACGCTCAGGTACGTCAAATCTTGCATTTGGAAATAAAATATTTTTGTAACTGTTGTTGTGCTAGTTATAATGTCATCGAGAATATATTTAAATTAAATGCTTCTATTCTATTCGCAGTTGACTGAGAAATAGGTGGCCATTTTGGAATTCTTTCGCTGAAAAGTATGCATAGCTATTATTGTGTACGTCTTGAGTCACCATGTTCTATCGTCCTGATCCCAATTCTCTCATTTTCTGGTTTATTTCCAAGTCATTAATAAAATTCCATTCATAACAGAAGGACCAATAAAATGTATCAAGAGTAGTAATAGTAATTTATTTCCTATTGCGTTAACTCCTGGCTTAGTTACCTGATGAATGATGCCTTATTGATGTCATAAGTTCCAAATCTGTCTTCGAACAGTTTACTAAACAACAGTAAGTGGCAAGCTCATCGCCTCAAACGCCATCTAGTTTGCAAATAAGGTATTACTTGGACGCGAGAGACGAGATATTTAGTCCAGAGAATCTAAGCCGGAAACACGGTTTAAAGTCCCTACCGGAGGACTTCTGCTCCAGATTTTTGCGTCCTGAAAAATCCTTCGACCCAAGCCGGATTTGAACCAGCAACCCTTAGGTCTAAAAGAGAGCGTTTTACCCCTAGACTATTTACAATGCAGTAAGCTATTTACAGAATATTATCTTACAATACTGTACATGACACAATATTTCAAACAGTAAAATTTATTGTGAGGATAGACAAAAGTGGAAATGACAGAATATGGATATAATATTAGAAATATTCAAGTAACATAATATTAACAGGATAGTTACCTTTACAGTGGTTTTTACACTGTAAATACAACGATAATGTTGTTGCCATAGTAACCATACCCATAATGAATCCATATAACAAATGAAGTACTGCATAAAGATAACTATAGTGATTCTGTATAAAACAAATGAAATACTGCATAAAAATAACCATAGTGATTCCGCTTAAAACAAATGAAGTACTGTATAAAAATAACCATAGTGATTCCGCTTAAAACAAATGAAGTACTGTATAAAAATAACCATAGTGATTTCGTATGAAACAAATGAAGTATGCATAAAAATAATCATAGTCATACCGTATAAAAAAGAGTACTACATAAAAATAACATAAAACAAATGAAGTAGGCCTACTGCATAAAAATAACTATAGTGATTTCGTTTAAAACAAATGAAGTACTGCATAAAAATAACCATAGTGATTCCGTATAAAACAAATGAAATAGACTACTGCATAAAAATAACCATAGTGATTCTTTATAAAAAAAGAGTAGGCCTACTACATAAAAATAACACAAAACAAATGAAGTATCGCATAAAAATAACCATAGTGATTCTGTATAAGACAAATGAATTAAGCTACTGCATAAAAATAACCATAGTGATTGCGTATAAAACAAATGAAATAGGCTACTGCATAAAAATAACCATAGTGATTGCGTATAAAACAAATGAAATAGGCTACTGCATAAAAATAACCATAGTGATTCTGTATAAAAAAGAGTAGGCCTACTACATAAAAATAACACAAAACAAATGAAGTATCGCATAAAAATAACCATAGTGATTCTGTATAAGACAAATGAATTAAGCTACTGCATAAAAATAACCATAGTGATTCCGTATAAAACAAATGAAGTACGGTATAAAAATAAAATGCTGTTTCAGATTATTTCAAAACCGTTGTCGATAAGGACATAACTCGTACAGTAGTCGCAAAAATATTTCGTTTACATAAAATTATTCGTTTCTAAATACAAGGTTTGACGTGTCTGAGTTTCTTTTCCAAAACTGTCTCAATCAATTTTGCGTTACTTGTGGGAAAACCGGTGTAACTTACTCTGTAATAGTATTGCATTAGACGGTGGACTCGGAATTCTGTAAGGCCAGGGAACCCAAGAGCCTGTGGGACGCGTGTATCTCGTCCTTACCCGTCACTGGGGACATGAATGCATAATAGATGCACAGAAAACGCCAATTAACCCGGACTACCTTTAATACGCAAAGAAACTCAGACCCCTTGCGCACCTGACGCACTCAACTGTTTATAGCTGACTTGCTCGACACCAGAGTGAGCAGTGTCGCGCTATTATAGTAAAGAATGGTGTAGCCAGGTGCCGTCTGGGTACGAGGATTTTACATCATATACAGACGCCGTGCAGTATTGGGTCACATTGTATTGTATTGTATTGTATTGTATTGTATTGTATTTATTAACATTCCAAGGTATTCATACATGCTTACAGCTAGAATATGGAACAAGTCAGAAAACTTAATACTATTATAAAGTCTTAATTTATAGTCACAGTCTAGATGAAATATATACAGACGAGATTTACAATATAGTCTACTAGTACAACACAAAGTTTTAGTATCAATTTCCTGAAGCGTTATTGAATGTCATGAATTCACCTACAGAATGGAAGGCGTGAGAAATTAGGTACTTCTTTAATTTGGCCATAAATAATCTTATGTTTTGAGTTTCATTTTTTATATCGATAGGGAGGCTTTTAAAAATTTTTACTGCCATATAACGCACTCCTTTTTGATAGCACGATAGACTTGCCGATGGAGTATGAAAGTCATTTTTTGACGTGTATTCATGCTATGAACTGTTGAATTAGTTACAAAGTTTTCACGATTACATACGAGGAAGATTATTAATGAAAAGATATACTGACAAGCCATGGGCATTATTTGTAGTTTTTTGAAAATAGTCCTACACGATTCCCTAGATTTGGCACCTACTATTATTCTAATTACTCTTTTTTGTAATAGGAATATACTGTTACTATCTGTGGAATTTCCCCAGAATATTATTCCAAAACTCATTACCGAGTGGAAGTATGCAAAGTATATTGTTTTTAAGGTATTGATATTTACTATCTTTTGCATAGATCTAATAGCAAAACAAGCTGAATTTAGTTTGGGGGTAATTTCTTTAATACGATTTTTCCAATTTGACACATTATCGATTTTTAAGCCAAGAAATTTGGTTGTTGTTGTTTCTAATAGGGATCTATTGTTAATTATTGCGCTAGAAAGTTACGAGGTTGAATTTGGACAGGATTTAAATTGAATTATGTTAGTTTTGTTACAATTTAATACTAATTTATTGTCTGAGAACCAGTCACATATTTTGAAGAGAATTTCCTCTGTTGAAGATTGGAATGTGTTGGAGTTATTGGCTGTAATTACTATACTTGTGTCATCTGCAAATAATATGGGATGATCTACATCTTTTGTTAGGGAGGCAAGATCATTTATAAACACTAGAAGAAGTAGGGGACCTAATATTGATCCTTGAGGAATTCCATTATTAATAGTTCCCCTTGTCGATGCAGATTTCATAATTGTATTGATTTCAACATTGCAAGGTTGTGAATGGAGATCTCTTACTGAAGTTCATTCGGTGGTAACTGGAAATTGTAGTTTACGGTGAAGGTAATGGTCAATAATTTCAGGGAGATATTCTTTGAGATATTTCAAACAAAAAAGTCTAATAAAATTTTGCTCGTTCTTGCTTCCTTTCCGAGATAAAAATTGTTTTATATTAAATATTCCATAGAGTGTTTTGGGAAAGCCGTTGATTTAATTCCCAATATGCTCAGTCAATTTAAGAGAGCAGAGTATTATGATAATAAATGATTGAAAGAATTTTAGTTTTGTCCTTTAAATGTGCAGAAATTTGATCCGGACAAATGTAACTTTGCAAAATTCCTTTGAAGAAAGACGCTTATGAACTTTCTTTGTACTGCAGAGGAGAATAGTCATGAAGCGGTTTTTGCACTCTGTTCATACCTGTCTAGTAGTACTTCTTAACTTCAGCCTAAACATTACCTCTGATTGAGGTTCTGCCTGATATGTATAGCCTATCTATTATCAGGCAGTACATCTCACTTGACGATATGTGTCAGAGAAAGAGCAATTGTTTTTATGCATCTGAAGTCTGACTAGTGTAAAATGTAACTAGTCGGCGATGTATGCAATGGAGGGGGAAAGAAACTGGCCACCCTACCCATTATCTCCTGGCTTAGTTGCCTCATGATTGATGCCTAATTGGTGTCTCTTATTAGGTTCAAACCTCTCTTCGGACAGTTCACTAAAACAACAAACAACTTAAACAAGTTACTAACAAATTTGTTTAACTATAGTAATATATACAGGGTTAATTAAAAGTCCCGCACCGCCTAAATAACTTTTGAAGCATACGGTTCAGTGACATGAAACTTGGTATGTGAGGATAACCATATACTAAGAACTCAATAATGGTTTACCGAGTTTTTTTCTGCTTCCGGTTTAACCGGAAGTAACTCCAACTCTCTTATTTGAAATGGAACACCCAATATATTTTTTCTTTTATTTTTTGAATAGTGCTCGTTAAGAGCTTTTCAAAAAGTACCCACACTCGATACTTCTGTGCAAATTCAGTGTTGCTAAGTCAAGAAAACAGAAAAGTGTATCGAATATTAAAATAATAAAATACTCCTTCCTTAACAAAAACAAAACAAAGCTAGCTCACCTTCTAAATTATGTGTTCAAATAGGTAGCCCTCAGCTGCTTTACAATGTGTCACTCGATCATAGAAACCATTTAAGGAATGATTTAACCAGGCTTTAGGAATATCTTGCACCACTTCCATTTTTATTTAGCAACACTGAATTTGTACAGAAGCATCAAATGTGGGTAATTTTTTAAAAGCTCTTAATGAGGTTTATTCAAAAAGGAAAAAATATATATTGGGTGTTCCATTTAAAATAAGAGAGTTGGAGTTACTTCCGGTTAAACCGGAAGCAGAAAAAACTCGGTAATACCATTATTGAGTTCTTAGTATATGGTTATCCTCACATACCAAGTTTCATATCACTTAAGTATATGCTTCAAAAGTTATTTAGGTTGTGCGAGACTTTTAACTAACCCTGTATATATTTTTTAAGTTTTGTGTGAAACTAGAAAAATCTGTACAGTTCTAACGATATCCTCTGAATATTAATTATGAAAAAAAATGCAATAATATGCAAAAGTACTTTGTCCGAAAAAGATTATGATTGCAATAATAATAATAATAATAATAATAATAATAATAATAATAATAATAATAATAATAATAATAATAACAACGTTTAGTGTACTGGAGCTGTTTTAGAGGATTCTGTTGTGTATTGAACCATTACCCGGCAGGATTTCCTTAACATGAATTAGCGTGAAATCAGTCACGTGACAGCCATGTTAATTATAGATACGTGTGCAATTACCTGGCGAAACTATAATCATGAATCACACTGAACAGATATTAAAACTGATATCAATTGAGGAGTTGATTTGAAAATCCCCATCCATAACAGAGTGCGAGATTGTATCCCGAAAACTCTGGTTCGATTCCCAATTTTTACTTCTGACGGAGGAGATAATACAATCTCCCACGTTCTACAGTTCCTTCTGTATTAACTTATTATGAAGATGTTTTTTACACAGATTCTTCTAAATTGTTTAAATTCTGACTTGAAAGCATCCAGGTAGAATGACACAATTAAGGGTGAAATTCCTTCAGGAATGTCGTAGTACATTACATTTATATTTGGAAATATTTATATTCCAGTATAAGACCTACTTTCACTCGTTTTGTAGTATTCCAGAGCTCATTTCTTGCAGACTGTCTTTTTTTTTTGTACGAGTTAAGAACAAAAGAGCAAAGGATATCCCATAGGCTTAAAAAAGACAGGCAAAGTTACAAATCACAGATGGGCTTTGCAGTAATGAAGGTGCTAGCGAAAAAAAAAATAAAAATGCAGCAAGAAATATTCAAGAAAGGGGAAGAAAACTTCCAATAAAATTAAAACAAACTTCCAGAGTTTTTAATTCGCTAGCAAACACAGAGGTACTAATTCCGACAGTCATCGCAATCTGCGCCCCTGCAGCGTTGCCATGGAGACAAAAGAATTATAAGTCCTTACGTCTAATGCAGCTTTTAGCCAACATTTCAGTACTTCTTTTGTTTCTTACAACGTCATCTCACGAAGATTGATTATGGCGATTATAAATATTTTAACTGTTTTTTCCCCACATGAAAGCATTGATTTCGGTATCCGATTGACAACTGCAGGTTTCCATTTGAACTGATAGTTTGACATCAGAGCTCTCTAGCGTGACACGGTGGAGTCAGTCGGCTTTGAAATTTTAGTCTGCCCTAAGCCCGGGATTTAGGAGGCCATGACAACCTCCACGCGGATCAATTAATGTAATATGGTACAGCACCTGATTCTGCATTCATTTATTTATTCGCTGTTTCCATAGCAACATGGAAGTGTCATTTAGGTCCATCCGATATGATAAGAGATGTTCAACTGTTGCATGTGTTAGAAATGTTGAAAAGTATAAAGTTTAATTTAAATTAGATCCAAACCGATGCTGTGTCAGATTTCTACACTAGGGTCCTGAATTCAATTCCGCACTAATGAAACTGGAACTTTTAGTTGGTAAGCACGGTGAGTGAGTTGTATACTGTGACATATTAGTTTTCCGTGTCAGCATTTCGCTTGTTTTTCATAATTGACGCTGCCACATATCACCGGTGTCTATATCATCGTCTCACTAAGTTCGCATCGTGAAGCTCATATAGCCTGCTTTCATCGTAGCTCGTAAAAGTATGTCACTAAAGTTGTGCATGATATCTGATAACATTTATTCGAATCTCTTGCAAACTGTCGATGTTATCTAGGGGTGCTCTGTATGCGATAGGGCTTGAGTTTGAATCCTGATCGGGCTTATCATCTCTTTTAGTTTTTTTAAGCTTTTCATGAAGTATTAGGTTTTTGGTTGGATATTAAACTCGCTTGGGAACACAATAAGTAATTTTTATGTGTTAAGCTGTCCAAAGTCTTGTATTTACTAAGAAGATGGAAGTTGGTAGAGCGCTGGTACGTTCAACCAGAGGTCCCGGGATCGATACCCGGCCCCGGAACAATTTTTCCCTTGAAATTATTCAAACCTTATACCGTCTACAAGTGATTTACAGAACTGATAGCATGCTTTTGAAATATGGTGTACTTCTTTGGAGTACTAGTGCCGGTGCTAAAGATATTTTTGTACTTCAAAAGACGTAATTGCGTATCATTAAAGGGTGCGATCCTAGAGAACACAATAATCAAATTGTTACAGATTTCAGGATATTAATAATGTATTTTCATTATGCTCTTACCTACGTTTTGATAATTTATGAAAATTCTGATATGAGAGTAGCCATGAATGCTGTTCAATGTTATAGCAGAAGAGGTAATTTGAATTAACTTGTTTCC
Organism: Periplaneta americana; assembly: GCF_040183065.1. Lineage (NCBI taxonomy): Eukaryota > Metazoa > Arthropoda > Insecta > Blattodea > Blattidae > Periplaneta > Periplaneta americana. The sequence continues at coordinate 3,000,009 of NC_091118.1, forward strand.
AAATGCAGATTAAATACAATTTTGGATAGACATTTCGGAAATTAAATGTTATAATAAAATCCCTACAAATATCACGAGAATTAACAATCTTAGGAATTTCATACACAAATTATTTAAAACATGTTATAGTGTTCAACATTACTTGGATAATGATTTTATTCACTTATTTTTATCTATAACGCACTATAATGCAAGATTAGTATTTTTTTTGTAATATATTTGATTTATTCTTGTGTATTTTTACTGTCATTTTTTTTCATTTTGACCTAACCTATTGAAATCTTATTGGTGCCATTAAATATATCAATTAAATTTATAAAGCGAAAGTGACATAATCCCATGGCAAATCCATGGAGACATTCCCTGACTTAAAAATGGCTTTTAAGGAACCCGCAGGTTCATTGCCGCCCTCACATAAGCCCGCCATTGGTCCCTATCCTGAGCGAGATTAATCCACTCTCTACCATCATATCCCACCTCCCTCAAATATTTTTAATATTATCCTCCCATCTACGTCTCGGCCTCGCCAAAGGTCTTTTTCCCTCCGGCCTCCCAACTAACACTCTATATGCATTTCTGGATTCGCCCATACGTGCTACATGCCCTGCCCATCTCAAACATCTGGATTTAATGTTCCTAATTATGTCGGGTGAAGAATACAATGCGTGCAGTTCTGCGTTGTGTAATTTTCTCCATTCTCCTGTAACTTCATCCCTCTTAGCCCCAAATATTTTCCTAAGCACCTTATTCTCAAACACCCTTAACCTCTGTTCCTCTCTCAAAGTGAGAGTCCAAGTTTCACAACCATAAAGAACAACCGGTAATATAACTGTTTTATAAATTCTAACCTTCAGATTTTTTGACAGCAGACTGGATGATAAAAGCTTCTCAACCGAATAATAACAGGCATTTCCCATATTTATTCTGCGTTTAATTTCCTCCCGAGTATCATTTATATTTGTTACTGTTGCTCCAAGATTTTTTAATTTTTCTACCTCTTCAAAGGAGAAATCTCCAATTTTTATATTTCCATTTCGTACAATATTCTGGTCACGAGACATAATCATATACTTTGTCTTTTCGGGATTCACTTCCAAACCTATCTCTTTACTTGCTGGCAGTAAAATTCCCGTGTTTTCTCTAATCGTTTGTGGATTTTCTCCTAACATATTCACGTCATCCGCATAGACAAGCAGCTGATGTAACCCGTTCAATTCCAAACCCTCTCTGTTATCCTAGACTTTCCTAATGGCATACTCTAGAGCAAAGTTAAGAAGTAAAGGTGATACTGCATCTCCCTGCTTTAGCCCGCAGTGAATTGGAAATGCATCTGACAGAAACTGGCCTATACGGACTCTGCTGTACGTTTCACTGAGACACATTTTAATTAATCGAACTAGTTTCTTGGGAATACCAAATTCAATAAGAATACTACTCATTCTCGATAACAACAATTTTATCGACGGTAAATCACCATGAAGTTGATACGGCGTTGTTAAAAATAAATAATAAAAAGAAAAGTCAAGGATAGTTTCTAAGAGTGTGAAGGAAATGAATGTTCCAAGGCGTTGTCGCTTAAGTCACTCTTGCGTCCAGGCAGCAGCGCGGAGCAAATAAGAAAGCGGATTTCGTTAAGTGGATAACCTGACGACGTCAAAATTGTTGTGATTAGAAACGCATCTGGCGGGTAACAGCATTACAGGGGGCGCGAGCTAATAACCGAGAGGCAGATTGTGGCTTCAGGAGTGCGATATTGGGCTACAAAATCAGGAGAACGGGTTTGGTTGCCAAAGAAAGATCGAGATCTTTTATTCTTTCATAGTCCACTGTATGTGTGTGTCTCTGGTCCGTATAGGTCAGTTTCTGTCAGATGCGTTTCCAATTCACTGCGGGCTAAAGCAGGGAGATGCACTATCACCTTTACTTTTTAACTTTGCTCTAGAGTATGCCATTAGGAAAGTCCAGGATAACAGAGAGGGTTTGGAATTGAACGGGTTACATCAGCTGCTTGTCTATGCGGATGACGTGAATATGTTAGGAGAAAATACACAAACGATTAGGGAAAACACGGGAATTCTACTGGAAGCAAGTAAAGAGATAGGTTTGGAAGTAAATCCCGAAAAGTCAAACTATATGATTATGTCTCATGACCAGAATATTGTTGGAAATGTGTCTTTTGAAGAGGTGGAGAAGTTCAAATATCTTGGAGCAACAGTAACAAATATAAATGACACTCGGGAGGAAATTAAACGCAGAATAAATATGGGAAATGCCTGTTATTATTCGGTTGAGAAGCTTTTGTCATCCAGTCTGCTGTCAAAAAATCTGAAAGTTAGAATTTATAAAACAGTTATATTACCGGTTGTTCTGTATGGTTGTGAAACTTGGACTCTCACTTTGAGAGAGGAACATAGGTTAAAGGTGTTTGACAATAAGGTTCTTAGAAAAATATTTGGGGCTAAGAGGGATGAAGTTACAGGAGAATGGAGAAAGTTACACAACGCAGAACTGCACGCATTGTATTCTTCACCTGACATAATTAAGAACATTAAATCCAGACGTTTGAAATGGGCAGGGCATGTAGCACCAATAGGCGAATCCAGAAATGAATATAGAGTGTTAGTTGGGAGGCCGGAGAGAAAAAAATCTTTGTGGAGGCTGAGACGTAGATGGGAGGATAATATTAAAATGGATTTGAGGGAGGTGGGATATGATGGTAGAGACTGGATTAATCTTGTTCAGGATAGGGATCAATGGCGGGCTTATGTGAGGGCGGCAATGAACCTCCGGGTTCCTTAAAAGCCAGTAAGTAAGTAAGGAATGAAATATTTAGGAAATCTTTTTCAGGGACGGGAAAGAAACTGAGGACCCCTAGAACTTCGAGTGTGAATAACATCTACAGTGAAAAACGTCGTTAAATAAAATACCACTACTGCTGCTAGTGGAGAATTTATGAGTTAAAATTCATACTATGGCAATGAAATTTGAAGGACGATAAAATTCTTCGTAAGAGAATAGAGTTTGGTTGACTCATGTCGTGGAATTTGAAGTAATCGCAGAAATACGTAACATAATACTTATCGGGAATCGATTCTGTCCCTATGCGACCAGAAACCTTCGGCTTACATATTTTCCTTTGCTATGCTCAATTAACATATTCAACGTTCCCAGGGATTGAACCTCGGACTCGTTCTCTAAGCCCTGTTCCTTCATATAACTTGAAATTGCTTTGCTCAGAGTTATGGGCTAGCAGAGATGTGACATCCTGCCTGTGGCCAGGTCCCTTAGTTCGGTTACGGACCAGTAGAGGCGCTGACAAACGTAAGCCGCATAGAATTAATTCCGGCCGACAACTAATCATTTAAAATAAGCCGCCGTAATCCCAGCTGAGGTCGCAGGGTATTTGTATGTAAATGTGGGGTCAGGACTCGTAAGAAAGATTATGACGTGAAGCTGCTAAAACAGACATCGCGAGGGTTGCTATAGAAACGAAATTAGCGAAGAGGGACAAATGAGAAAAGATTGTACCAGTACTTTTCAGTAACTTCATACAAGAAAACAAACGACATTGAATAAAAAAAAGACAATAGAACCAATAGTACTTTAAAAAACTTATGAAAACTAAAAGTAACAAGAATGAATCTAGCAAAATGCTGTATTATATTAAGAACAAGGAAAGTAAATTTTAAAATAAAACCAACAAAATAACTATTAACAGTAAATTGTAAACTATATGAAAGACACAAAGAACAGTGACTTTAACATTTCGTTAATAAAAAAGTGAGCATTAAATTTAAAAAAATGAAAGAATAATAAACAGTCAAATTCAAAACAGTTTTTAATAAAAGAACAGTAAACAATTGATATTAAAATATTATTAATAAATCAATAGTCAACAGTAAATTTTACAAAAGCAATAAAACAATCAACAGTGTGTTTTAAAATATTTTTCATAAGATAACGATCAACAGTATATTATAAAATATATCCAAGAAAGAAAGAAAAAAAGAACAGTAATTTAAAAAATATCCTTAATTAAATAAAATCAGCATTAAATTAAAAAATTGTAAGTTCGGAGAATGACGCACACCACATCGAAACTAGTGAGCAAGGTAATTTACCATAACATTGACACAGTAAATCAGTTGTTACTTGTGCAGTAAAAATAATAAAATAAGCAATAGTAAGTATTAAAATGTTATTAATAAAAAATAACAATCAACAGTAAATTTTAAAGTGTTATTAATAACTTAACAAACAACAATAAAGTTAAAAAGATTAATAAGGTAACAATCAACTTTATATTTTAAAATATTATTAATAAATTAGCAATCAACATAAATTTTAAAGTGTTATTAATAAAATAACAAACAAGAATAAATTTTAAAATATTAATCAAGCAAGAATCAACTTTATATTTTAAAATATTATTAATAAAATAAGAAACAAGAAGAAATTTTAAAAGATTAATAAAGCAAGAATCAACTTTATATTTTAAAATATTATTAATAAAATAGCAATCAACATAAATTTTAAAGTGTTATTAATAAAATAAGAAACAAGAAGAAATTTTAAAAGATTAATAAAGCAAGAATCAACTTTATATTTTAAAATATTATTAATAAAATAGCAATCAACATAAATTTTAAAGTGTTATTAATAAAATAAGAAACAAGAATATATTTTAAAAGATTAATAAAGCAAGAATCAACTTTATATTTTAAAATATTATTAATAAAATAGCAATCAACATAGATTTTAAAGTGTTATTAATAAAATAAGAAACAAGAAGAAATTTTAAAAGATTAATAAAGCAAGAATCAACTTTATATTTTAAAATATTATTAATAAAATAGCAATCAACATAAATTTTAAAGTGTTATTAATAAAATAAGAAACAAGAATATATTTTAAAAGATTAATAAAGCAAGAATCAACTTTATATTTTAAAATATTATTAATAAAATAGCAATCAACATAAATTTTAAAGTGTTATTAATAAAATAACAAACAAGAATAAATTTTAAAAGATCAATAAAGCAAGAATCAACTTTATATTTTAAAATATTATTAATAAAATAGCAATCAACATAAATTTTAAAGTGTTATTAATAAAATAACAAACAAGAATAAATTTTAAAAGATTAATAAAGCAAGAATCAACTTTATATTTTAAAATATCATTAATAAATTAGCAATCAACATAAATTTTAAAGTGTTATTAATAAAATAAGAAACAAGAAGAAATTTTAAAAGATTAATAAAGCAAGAATCAACTTTATATTTTAAAATATTATTAATAAAATAGCAATCAACATGAATTTTAAAGTGTTATTAATAAAATAAGAAACAAGAATAAATTTTAAAAGATTAATAAAGCAAGAATCAACTTTATATTTTAAAATATTATTAATAAAATAGCAATCAACATAAATTTTAAACTGTTATTAATAAAATAAGAAACAAGAATAAATTTTAAAAGATTAATAAAGCAAAAATCAACTTTTTATTTTAAATTATTATTAATAAAATAACAATGAACAGTAAATATTAAAATATTTTTAATGAAATAACATCAACAGTAAATTGCAAAATATTAATAAAACAGTAATGAACAAAGTATTATTGAATATTATTAATAAAATAATAGCCAGTAAATTTTAAATGTTGTTAATAAAAATAAATTAGTGGACATTTGATAATAATAAAATGAACCAAAAACAATGAAATAAATGAAACCAATGAATTGGAGAATCAATATTTAAAAATCTTAATAAAATAAAAGAGATCAGCAAATTAGAAAGTGTTGTTAATTTATAACACAAATTGAATTTGAACAATTATTAACAAAATTAACAACAGAAAATTACGAAAATGTTTAATTAACAAACTACACGTACTGGAATAGATGAACTTACTTACTTACTTACTTACTTACTTACTTACTTACTGGCTTTTAAGGAACCCGGAGGTTCATTGCCGCCCTCACATAAGCCCGCCATTGGTCCCTGTCCTGAGCAAGATTAATCCAGTCTCTACCATCATATCCCACCTCCCTCAAATACATTTTAATATTATCTTCCCATCTACGTCTCGGCCTCCCCAAAGGTCTTTTCCCCTCCGGTCTCCCAACTAACACTCTATATGCATTTATGGATTCGCCCATACGTGCTACATGCCCTGCTCATCTCAAACGTCTGGATTTAATGTTCCTAATTATGTCAGGTGAAGAATACAATGCGTGCAGTTCTGCGTTGTGTAACTTTCTCCATTCTCCTGTAACTTCATCCCTCTTAACCCCAAATATTTTCCTAAGCACCTTATTCTCAAACACCCTTAACCTCTGTTCCTCTCTCAAAGTGACAGTCCAAGTTTCACAACCATACAGATCAACCGGTAATATAACTGTTTTATAAATTCTAACTTCAGATTTTTTGACAGCAGACTGGATGATAAAAGCTTCCCAACCGAATAATAACAGGCATTTCCCATATTTATTCTGCGTTTAATTTCCTCCCTATTGTCATTTATATTTGTTACTGTTGCTCTCAGATATCTGAACTTCTCCAGCTCTTCAGAAGATAAATTTCCAATTTTTATATTCCCAACCTTGTATCGTAATATACTATTAAAGTGTTATAAAATGAATAGTAAAATAAAATATATCGAAATATTTGAAATAAGCGACAGAAACTATTTTAACATATTTTAGGAATAAAGAAAAGCAACAAAAATACATTTTGCAATTTTATGAATAAGTAAGCAAGAATAAGAATTTATAAATGTTAATAATGTACAAAACGAAATATATATTGAAATATTAAAAATGACGTAACGGCAATATAATTGAAAATATTGTGGATGATGAACAAGAATGACGGATTGATATGTAAACGAACAGTGTTATAAAATCACAACTAGCAGTAACTATAATATAAGACACTTTTTGAAAATAAAATAAACTTCTGAACGTCATTCAGCCTACTCCAAAAAGGCGATACGAATCTCCAAACCTCCAAAATTTTAACGTGTCTCGTTATACTTTGCCATCACCCAAGTGTCAGATAACAGGGGACTTGATGCAACTTGTACAATGCATTTGACGAGTTCCTTGGACCATAAAATGCCAAAATACGCCCGCAGATGTCTCTGTGCGTGCCCGTCGTTACATAAATAATGTTGGTACTGATGCAGCAGCTTTATTAATGGGCGATGCGGACGCTGAAAACCACAAATAAGCCCCTGGGTTCGACCACAGGTTGCAACCAGCTGCTCCTAATACAATCACAGCCAAATTCCAAACGGAAACAGAATTTATGGATCAAGCTATCAGCTTCGTGGTGGGAGTTATGGAAACAACGACATTATGGAGGTGAAAAATCATTCCAGAGTAGTACAGTTGGTAGTATTGCAATCGTGGGATATAATCAGATAACGGAGAATTTTCTATTATTATTATTATTATTACTATTATTATTATTATTATTATTATTATTATTATTATTATTATTATAACACTGTGCAAAGTTCACTTTACTGATTTTCTACCGTTCGTATCATAAAGCAATTTCTGTCACTTACTGCCAAAAGACAAAGTAAAACCACTCAATTTATTTTAATACTTATAAGTTGTTATTTGTTTTACTAGAGCTCAAATCAATATTGTCCTTTAAAAAAATATTTCTTTCCGTTTACAAAAATGAACACAAATCATAAATTATGGACTTATTAAAAAACATCATTAAGAATCTTTCTTTCTTTCTTTCTTTTTTCTTTCTTTCTTTCTTTCTTTCTTCCTTTCTTTCTTTCTTTCTTTCTTTCTTTCTTTCTTTCTTTCTTTCTTTCTTTCTTTCTATAATAGGGCAATGATTTATGTATTAACATGCTTTGAAAATTTCAAAACCCTTTTCTGGAAAAAAATACCAATGATAAGAATTTAAAGATAAAATATCTTCAAGTGGTCGGAACTGCCTGTCTTGCCAATGTTAAATTACGTCTTACATGACGAACGTTTTCTCGAAAACTATTCAAAATAGACAGTTGATATTCTTACAGCTGTTGTACTCATAATTTGGCTTCACGCTGAAACAATAATTTTTATGTATTTTATTACACAGAAATAATTTTTTTTCCCAATTCGTATATATTTTTCCTAGGATTTTCACTATATAAATAAATATATAAGTAAATAAAAATAAATAAATAAATAAAAAATAAATCATTAAGTAAATGAAAAAGTAAATAAATAAATAAGTAAATTGAAAGAAAATAAATAAATAAAGTAGTCAATAAATAAAAATAAATAAATAGCAAAGTAAATAAATAAATAAATTAATTAATTAAAAGAAAATAAATAAATAAAGTAGTCAATAAATAAATGAGAAAATAAATAAATAAGAAAGTAAATAAATTAAAAGAAAATAAGTAAATAAATATAGTAGTTAATAAATTAAAGAAAAAATAAATAAGAAAGTAAATAAATAAATAAGTAAATTAAAAGAAAATAAATAAATAAAGTAGTCAATAAATAAATGAAAAAATAAATAAAGTAGTTAATAAATAAATAATTAAGTAAGTAAATAAATAAATAAGAAAATAAAAAGAAAATAAGTAAATAAGTAGTCAGTAAATAAATGAAAAAGTAAATAAATAAATAAGAAAGTAAATAAATAAATAATTGAATAAAAATAAATAAAGTAGTTAATAAATAAATAATTAAGTAAATAAACAAATAAATAAATACATAATAAATAAATAAGAAAATAAATAAATAAATAAAAATGTAAATATACAAATAAGAAAGTAAACAAATAAATAAATAAATAATTAAATAAAAAATAAATATAGTAGTCAATAAATAAATGAAAAAAAAAATGAATAAATATATAAATAAATAAAGTAGTCAATAAATAAATGAGAAAATAAATAAATAAATAAGAAAGTAAATAAATAAATAAATAAGTAAATTAAAAGAAAATAAATAAATCAAGTAGTCAATAAATAAATGAAAAAAAAAAATAAATGAATAAATAAATAAATAAAGTAGTCAAGAAATAAATGAAAAAAAAATAATTGAATAAAAAATAAATAAAGTAGTCAATAAATAAATGAAAAAAATAAATAAATGAATAAATAAATAAATAAATAAATAAATAAAGTAGTCAATAAATAAATGAGAAAATAAATAAATAAATAAAAAAGTAAATAAATTAAAAGAAAATAAGTAAATAAATGAAGTAGTCAATAAATAAATGAAAAAATGAATAAGAAAGTAAATAAATAAATAAGTAAATTAAAAGAAAATAAATAAATAAATAAAGTAGTCAATAAATAAATGAAAAAATAATAAATGAATAAATAAATAAATAAATAAATAAATAAATAAAGTAGTCAAGAAATAAATGAAAAAAAATAATTGAATAAAAAATAAATAAAGTAGTTAATAAATAAATAATTAAGTAAGTAAATAAATAAATAAATAAGTAAATAAAAAGAAAATAAGTAAATAAAGTAGTCAATAAATAAATGAAAAAGTAAATAAATAAATAAGAAAGTAAATATTGAAATAAGAAAGTAAATAAATAAATAAAAATATAAATATACAAATAAGAAAGTAAACAAATAAATAAATACTTAAATAAAAAATAAATATAGTACCGGTAGTTAATAAATAAATAATTAAGTAAATGAATAAATAAATAAGTATATAAAGAGAAAATAAGTAAATAAAGTAGTCAATAAATAAATTAGTAAAAGAATCAATAAATAAGTAAGTAAGTGAATGAGTAAGTAATTAATAAATGATTAAATAAATATGTAGTTAAATGAGTAAAGTAATACATAAATAAATAAGTACAAGTATATAATACTTTCGAAATTATTTGCCTTTCGAATAATATAAATCATTATTTTCACCCAAAATGAAATTTTATTCCCCTTTAAAATTTGAAAATTAATATCTGGTTTTCCAATGCAGCACATAAAATCCATTTGGATTAAATTATTATTATTATTATTATTATTATTATTATTATTATTATTATTATTATTTAATATTATGAATAGGAAGGCTTAACAAATTCTGTTTTCTAGAAAAGTACGTCACCTGCTTTCCATACACGTCACGTAATGACAGATGATAGCAGTCAGAGCAATTTGATGACACGTCTGGTGTTTGCAAAGCTCTACGGACTGGATAATGGATGCAATCTACACCGAACTGCAGTAATGCGGGGAATTCCCTTCAGCGCTGCCCTGTCTCAACCATTCGTGTTTTATGCACTTCGTGCACCTGAAATGTTATATGATCGAGGTTGGCTACACTGCGACGTGCTGGCTGCGTACAGTCGAGGTCATAGGTTCTCTAATCTGCACAGGATTATTTCCCCACCCCCATTGTGATCTGTGTCAGTTCTACCACCTGAATTCCAGTACATTAACGCGAGGTGGAAAACAGTGTTGGAAGTTTTCGACATATCCCTTGAAGATATTTCTAACGTAAATAACAGGGGATTTGAACCAACATAAGCTCACTTATTTCACGCATTTATTTCAGTACATTGTATACATATACGAACATAATCCATGAAAGGGTAGATACATAGGGGAGAGTCGGGTAGTATCGGACATCGGGTAATATCGGACAGTGAGTTTCTTTCATCTACCACACGATGATAGTACCTGATTGACATGGTTACGTTTCTGTGACGTCGCATAGAGAAACGTAACCATGTCATTCAGGTACTACCATATGGTGGTAGATGAAAGAAACGCACTGTCCGATACTACCCGATGTCCGATACTACCCGACTCTCCCCTACGTACGAGCTATTCCATCCCAAATCGACCGAAATATAGAGAAAATTGACCTTACAATTTCAAAATACAATGAAACTTTTTTGTACGTAGAGAACTGTGATACAATGCTTTCTGCAAAGTTTGAGGCATCACAACTTCATAGTGTTTAAATTAAAAATATTTTAATTTATCGTATTTTCATAAAATTAGCAACTTTAAACTGTTGTAGCTCCGAAACCCTTTCACCCAATGATCAAAATCATGGTTTATTTTGATGCTGAGAAATTAAAGTTTATATTGATATATAAACAGATTTTCTTACTTTTTATGGAAATGGAGAAATTTAGATTTTTCCTCATTAAGACGTCTTTGGCCGGGAAAAAATATTTTTAAAATATATGGTTAGATTCCGCATTGAAAGTACAAATAAACACATATTTTTTTACTGATGGCACGTTGATAAGAAAGTATTGAAAATATCAAATAAAAGAAAATAAATAGTACGCGCGTGAACTAACCAGCTGACTGTGAGGTGGGAGCTAGCCGAGACAAGCAAGGCCAGGAGACAAACACGTGATGTGTCGTCTAGCTGTCATGACTGGGCTAGCTTTATCACAGGTTTTCATAAACGCAGGAGTAAAGTGACGCCTAACGCTCGCTTATCTTCAGCTCTCGGCCAGTGCGTGCGGTACTGCGCCGTTCAAGTCTAGGCGTGTGAAAATAATATATTTAATACCCTCGAAACTTATTGCCATACCACTAAGCAAACAATGCCGAATCCCTCTTAATAATGTAAGGTTTTTTCTCATTATTTTTTACAATTTTACAAATGGCCAAAAAGCCTAAAAGCAAGTAAAATCAGATTATCTGTCTCTCTGTATACCATAAAAATAAGGATTACTTCTTAACATAACCTACCAAATGTCAGCTTCAAAATGAGCTCTCGTTCAATGTTCTGCAGTAAATGGTTCCAGAGTTCTGAGCGCTGAAAGAGGCTTGTTTTTCTAAAATACGCTAAATTTGTCGCTCAATAATACGAAAACCGTTTGACTTTCGATAGTATATTTTTGAAAATGCACTCCCCTCAACACCTTGTATAAGTAGGGAAAAAATTAGAGTATAAAAAATTCGAGGTTTTTTTACTGATCAATTTCATATGGAATAGCCCGTATGTAGAACGTCCATGCACGATGGAGAACTTAGTTACCAAGGCAACAGACGTGAAGTACTTCAATTGTTTAAGTAATTCTATCCACCTAAACTAAAAGCCATCACGGTGGTGAAGATGGTCTAGTGGCTACAACGTTGGACTTATAATACTGTTTGACCAGGGTTTGATTCCTGGCATACACCCAATTTATAACTTGTGTTAGGCAAGTCCGTGGTACAAGTAACACAAGGATTTTCTCCGAGATCTCCGGTTTCCCTGTAGCATTCAACAAATCTCCATCATCCCATCTCATCGCGTGTATAGAGTAGACCAGCCTCCTATGTCGCACCCTGGGCAAGGACTCTGTCGGTAAATTGGTTTACACAACTGGGTTCATATCCAGTTGCTGTTATTTCTTTCATTTCCGAGAGAGTGAGTCATTTTATTGAAAAAAATTTGCGTACACAACTAAAAACATGTATGAAATTTTATACAAAATTCATTCCTGCTCAAGGGCAGATCTTTCACTGCAAACCCAGCATTCTCCAATATTTCCTATTTTCTGCCTTCCTCTTAGTCTCCTCATATGATCCATATATCTTAATGTCGTCTATCATCTGATATCTTCTTCTGCCCCGAACTCTTCTCCCGTTCACCATTCCTTCAGTAGGCAGTTTCTTTTCAGCCAGTGACCCAGCCAATTCCTTTTCCTCTTCCTGATCAGTTTCAGCATCATTCTTTCTTCACCCACTCTTTCCAACACAGCTTCATTTCTTATTTTGTCTGTCCATTTCACACACTCCATTCTTCTCCATATCCACATTTCAAATGCTTCTAGTCGCTTCTCTCCACTTCGTCGTAATGTCCATGTTTCTGTCCCATACAATGCTACACTCCACACAAAGCACTTCACTAGTCTCTTCCTCAGTTCTTTCTCTAGAGGTCCGCAGAAGATGCTCCTTTTTCTATTAAAAGCTTCCTTGGCCGTTGCTATCCTCCTTTTGACTTCCTGGCAGCAGCTCATGTTACTGCTTATAGTACACCCCAAGTATTTGAAGCTGTCCACTTGCTCTACTGCCTCATTTAGTATTCGCACGTTTACCTTCTTTATTTTCCTGGCAGCAGTTGGAAAATGTAACAGCTGAAGATATGTTGTACGACATCATAGTAAAGTTATGAGCACACCTGCCCGGGGGTCAAGTTACGTGTATCAGCCTATAGAGCATCCATCAACAGGTAGCGATCAATGGAGAGACACAGGAGGCGTTGGATGCAGCTGTGGTGCGGTTCCCACAGTGTCAGCTGTGTCACTGGGGGGAAAAAAGAAAGAAAAAATATTATTCGATACTCACAAACCTCTGTGTGGGGCTTCCTTTGAAAGAGCTGAAAGGATCAAAAAATTGTCACCTATTAAAAAAACCTGAAAGTGAAACCAAAGATAAAAGAACGTGGAAGTAATTACAAATTAGCCGTGAATACGTTCGACGTGTTGAACGAAGGGTGATTAAAATCCATTCTGAGATTAACAAAGGCAGAAAATTAAATAAATCTAATCGAAATTCCATATAATATCTATTAATTTCAATCTCGGGATATTATCGATAGTTGATTATGCAAATGGAATTCTGATTAATTATTCAGCTTTCATTTCCAGCTACAAAGGCTATTCATAGACGATAAGATGATAATTGTAATAGTAATTCTTTATTTAACGTTCCTTTTAAACTACAGAGGCTATTCATAGACGATAAGATGATAATTGTAATAATAATTCTTTATTTAACGTTCCTTTTAAACTACAGAGGCTATTCATAGACGATAGGATGATAATTGTAATTGTAATTCTTTATTTAACGTTCCTTTTAAACTACAGAGGCTATTCATAGACGATAAGATGATAATTGTAATAATAATTCTTTATTTAACGTTCCTTTTAAACTACAGAGGCTATTCATAGACGATAGGATGATAATTGTAATTGTAATTCTTTATTTAACGTTCCTTTTAAACTACAGAGGCTATTCATAGACGATAAGATGATAATTGTAATAATAATTCTTTATTTAACGTTCCTTTTAAACTACAGAGGCTATTCATAGACGATAAGATGATAATTGTAATTGTAATTCTTTATTTAACGTTCCTTTTAAACTACAGAGGCTATTCATAGACGATAAGATGATAATTGTAATTGTAATTCTTTATTTAACGTTCCTTTTAAACTACAGAGGCTATTCATAGACGATAAGATGATAATTGTAATTGTAATTCTTTATTTAACGTTCCTTTTAAACTACAGAGGCTATTCATAGACGATAAGATGATAATTGTAATAATAATTCTTTATTTAACGTTCCTTTTAAACTACAGAGGCTATTCATAGACGATAAGATGATAATTGTAATTGTAATTCTTTATTTAACGTTCCTTTTAAACTACAGAGGCTATTCATAGACGATAAGATGATAACTGTAATAATAATTCTTTATTTAACGTTCCTTTTAAACTACAGAGGCTATTCATAGACGATAAGATGATAATTGTAATTGTAATTCTTTATTTAACGTTCCTTTTAAACTACAGAGGCTATTCATAGACGATAAGATGATAATTGTAATAATAATTCTTTATTTAACGTTCCTTTTAAACTACAGAGGCTATTCATAGACGATAGGATGATAATTGTAATTGTAATTCTTTATTTAACGTTCCTTTTAAACTACAGAGGCTATTCATAGACGATAAGATGATAATTGTAATAATAATTCTTTATTTAACGTTCCTTTTAAACTACAGAGGCTATTCATAGACGATAGGATGATAATTGTAATTGTAATTCTTTATTTAACGTTCCTTTTAAACTACAGAGGCTATTCATAGACGATAGGATGATAATTGTAATTGTAATTCTTTATTTAACGTTCCTTTTAAACTACAGAGGCTATTCATAGACGATAGGATGATAATTGTAATTGTAATTCTTTATTTAACGTTCCTTTTAAACTACAGAGGCTATTCATAGACGATAAGATGATAATTGTAATAATAATTCTTTATTTAACGTTCCTTTTAAACTACAGAGGCTATTCATAGACGATAAGATGATAATTGTAATTGTAATTCTTTATTTAACGTTCCTTTTAAACTACAGAGGCTATTCATAGACGATAAGATGATAATTGTAATTGTAATTCTTTATTTAACGTTCCTTTTAAACTACAGAGGCTATTCATAGACGATAAGATGATAATTGTAATAATAATTCTTTATTTAACGTTCCTTTTAAACTACAGAGGCTATTCATAGACGATAAGATGATAATTGTAATTGTAATTCTTTATTTAACGTTCCTTTTAAACTACAGAGGCTATTCATAGACGATAAGATGATAATTGTAATAATAATTCTTTATTTAACGTTCCTTTTAAACTACAGAGGCTATTCATAGACGATAGGATGATAATTGTAATTGTAATTCTTTATTTAACGTTCCTTTTAAACTACAGAGGCTATTCATAGACGATAAGATGATAATTGTAATAATAATTCTTTATTTAACGTTCCTTTTAAACTACAGAAGCTATTCATAGACGATAAGATGATAATTGTAATTGTAATTCTTTATTTAACAGGTGATTTGATTTGAATTTTACTTTTCGTATATTTTCGAGGATAGAAAAGACGACGTAGCTGTGAATATATTGAATAAGCAGTCGTGGACAGCCGATAAGGGGTGGTCCTCCAGCTTGGGGGTTGGGCGAAGGGATAACAACCCATCACCTTAAAAGAGAGCTTGTTATGAAACCATAACACAAGCCTCGAAATGGGACTGATTCTCTGGCACGACCACAGCAAAGGAATAAGGTTATGAGATTTGGTACTTGGAATGTTACAAGTCTATATAGAACAGGAGGGGTAACATTAGTAGCTAAAGAACTAGCTGGATATAGAATAGACTTTGAAGGAGTACAGGAGTTTAGGTTAGATGGGAACGGCATATCACAAATAGGAGATTACTTGTCGTATTACCTTATAGTGAAAGAAACAATAATCACCAATTAGGAACAGGATTCTCTATTCATAAAAGAATATAGCAGTAAAAAAGGTCGAATTTATCAGTGACAGGTTATCGTATTTAGTACTTAAGGGTAGATGGTGCGATGTCGTAGTTTAAAAAATCTGGAAGTTAGAATTTATAAAACAGTTATATTACCGGTTGTTCTTTATGGTTGTGAAACTTGGACTCTGACTTTAAGAGAGGAACACAGGTTAAGGGTGTTTGAGAATAAGGTTCTTAGGAAAATATTTGGGGCTAAGAGAGATGAAGTTACAGGAGAATGGAGAAAGTTACACAACGCAGAACTGCACGCATTGTATTCTTCACCTGACATAATTAGGAACATTAAATCCAGACGTTTGAGATGGGCAGGGCATGTAGCACGTATGGGCGAATCCAGAAATGCATATAGAGTGTTAGTTGGGAGGCCGGAGGGAAAAAGACCTTTGGGGAGGCCGAAGAACTCTTCTATTCCTTCGTACCTGTCGTCTCGCTTCTCTTACCTTTTTTCCCACCACAATCTGAACACACGCTCTCGCCATGAAACAATACTAACAATACCATCCCATCGCACCTCCTCATACTCATCCTTTTTCGCCATAGCCCTGCCAAGACTCTGGAATTCGCTACCTGCTAACATCAGGGACTGTCGAAATAAAACTGAATTCAAACGCAAACTTACTAGGCACTTGGTCAGTAATTGAGACTCGTTCAGACATGGCTTCTTGTAAATAGTTCTCTTAATATATCACAAAATATTTCAATATCCGGTAATTTCATCGCTATAGATTTTTGTTATTCTATGTTTAATTTTTAATTCAGTAAATACAAAAATATTCTTTGTTCTTAACTTCTATGATAAAATGTCTAGCTTTCATTAATCAGGTAATCTTGTCGTACTTTAATTTTTATTGTAATTGTAATTGTAAATTTAATGTTAATTGTAATTTTATTATTCATATTATAGTTGTAATCCCCTGGTAGAGGGGCACAGAAGGCCTGAAGGTCTTATCTCTACCAAGTTAAATAAATAAATACTACTAATACTAGATTGGAGGATAATATTAAAATGTATTTGAGAGAGGTGGGATATGATGATAGAGACTGGATTAATCTTGCTCAGGATAGGGACCGATGGCGGGCTTATGTGAGGGCATCAATGAACCTCCGGGTTCTCTAAAAGCTAATTGTATGTATATATATTTTTTTTAGTTATATTATCTTTGTCAGTAGCAATCAAGCAATACGCCTTGTGCTATCGACTACTTCTCTGACACTTGCAAGTTTCTGGTTGCCTGACCTCCACGGCGCTACATAAGCAGAAAACAGGCTTGTTTGTCACACCACTCCGTAATATCGCCTAGTGGCATTTAGCTGACATTTTTCTATTATTCCTCGAATGAAGTTAAAGATTATGGGTTATCTTTTACCATTAAGAGAATTTATACAGAAATTGAATTCTTCATTCAAGAATAAAAAAAAAAAAAAACATCAAGAGCACTTCATTTAGGATGTTGAAAGTCAGTACTTTTGTGTACTATACCTTTGAAAGTGTACAACTACATAATGACAGAAAATTGTGACAGCCAGTTGTTTTGTTTTTTTAATTTTTAGTAGGTTATTTTACGACGCTTTATCAACATCTTAGGTTATTTTGCATCTGAATGAGATGAAGGTGATATTGCCGGTGAAATGAGTCCGGGGTCCAGCACAGAAAGTTACCCAGCATTTGCTCATATTGGGTTGAGGGAAAACTCCGGAAAATACCTCAACCGACCGGGGTTCGAACCCGGGCCACCTGGTTTCGCGGCCAGACGCGCTAACCGTTACTCCACAGGTGTGGACTGCCAGTTGTATTTGGTCTCATAACTTTCAATTGAAGAGTACAGAGGAAAAACAATGAAAGTCACAATAGTTGTCTTAAGGTTGATGGCAACTTCTAATTCAATATATTACTGCAAAATTTATTGCTATTCCTAATGAAAAATTAGTTAAGGTTGGCTGTCAGTTTTGATAAGAGATACATTAAAATGTTTTAAATTAAATAATAAAGTGACATCAAAACTTTTTCCTTCCATTTTTAACTATGTCCTGATTGTACCTATGCAGTGTAAAATATTACCATGGCAACTGAAAGCAAAGCCTGCATTGTATAGTAAAAAAACAAGGTACAATAAAAATGTAAGGAAAAAGATTTTGATGTTACCGTATCGCCCTTGTGGAATTCTGACTTTGATTGTTTTTTTTTTTTTCGTGTACTCATCAATTTTTATTTTTCAATTTCAAATATTGATGCACTTCCCTTATCAGATAATTGTTTTACTTCGCGACGAAAGTTTTTTAACTCTAAACACGGATAAATTTCAGTTATTAGTTAATAACCTATTGTAATTCAAAACTTTCGTTATATTTGTGTATTTCAGTTCACTAAAAATGATAAATAAATCTAGGCAGGATAGGAGATAAATTTTAATTTACTCGTAAAGTTCGGAAAATTTAATCAGATATAGCTTATTTTATATTTAAATCAGATGCATTATTAAAAAAAATATTACTTACTTACTTACTTACCTACTTACTTACTTACTGGCTTTTAAGGAACCCGGAGGTTCATTGCCGCCCTCACATAAGCCCGCCATTGCTCCCTATCCTGAGCAAGATTAATCCAGTCCCTACCACATATCCCACCTCCCTCAAATACATTTTAATATTATCCTCCCACCTATGTTTCGGCCTCCCCAAAGGTCTTTTTCCCTCCAGCCTCCCAACTAACACTCTATATGCATTTCTGGATTCGCCCATACGTGCTACATGCCCTGCCCATCTCAAACGTCTACATTTAATGTTCCTAATTATGTCAGGTGAAGAATACAATGCGTGCAGTTCTGCGTTGTGTAACTTTCTCCATTCTCCTGTAACTTCATCCCTCTTAGCCACAAATATTTTCCTAAGCACCTTATTCTCAAACACCCTTAACCTATGTTCCTCTCTCAAAGTGAGAGTCCAAGTTTCACAACCATACAGAACAACCGGTAATATAACTGTTTTATAAATTCTAACTTTCAGATTTTTTGACAGCAGACTGGATGATAAAAGCTTCTCAACCGAATAATAACAGGCATTTCCCATATTTATTCTGCGTTTAATTTCCTCCCGAGTGTCATTTATATTTGTTACTGTTGCTCCCAGGTATTTGAATTTTTCCACCTCTTTAAAGGATAAATTTCCAATTTTTATATTTCCATTTCGTACAATATTCTGGTCACGAGACATAATCATATACTTTGTGTTTTCGGGATTTACTTCCAAACCTATTTATTTACTTGCTTCCAGTAAAATTCCCGTGTTTTCCCTAATCGTTTGTGATTAAAAAAATATTATAGATATTCTTTTCCTTTAATTATATAGAACATCATATACAAATTTCCTTAATATCAGAAATTCTATAATTCCTATATTTTTTTAGTGTTAGAAGTAATTATTTCATTTTTGTCAGTTGCAACTTAATCCTAAAAGACTGTTCGACAGGGATGCGAGAAACTCTGTGATCTTTACTTTAAATGGAGAAACAATCTGGAAGATCTCCCTCAGTGCAGCTGCTGTTGTAAACGCGGATCGGACCGTTCTGAAAACACGCGATATCTCCATCTGCACGCAACCACAGAGACCGCAGAAAGAAATTAATGGACGTATTGTTTACAGAAACATCACTAGCAAAGGCTGCCAACTGCACGCGATACGCCGCTAGGGGAATTATTCACAAAGAAGACGTCAGTTTGACGTTATTTCTTTTATCTTAGTCCGCCTTATTGAAGAAAAGGGACTCCTTCAATTGTTTCGCCGAAGTTTCTGTGATTTCGTTTGGGAAACATCTATATTATTAGTTGTGTAACGTTTTGGAAGAAATCTGAATTCTTTCTTGAAAGTAACAAGTTAAGTATCGGATTAGGTTTGACGATTGAATTGTTGAGGTTTTCTGGAACCTGATGAATTTATAAACACTTTAGCTGATTTATTTTAATTTCTGCTGACTAGCATAATTTGTTGAAAGGTTTTCCTTGTAAAGGGCTTAAGTTTTATTTTCATTTATTTTTATTTCTGTTTACACGACTCGTGTGTGTGTGTGTGTGTGTGTGTGTGTGTGTGTGTGTGTGTGTGTGTGTGTGTGTGTGTCAAAGGAATTGGTACACACAAAACGTTTGAACCTGTGAGATTTAAGATCAACATTATTTCACTCTTTTCTACCAGTGACCTCGACTATCGTTATCATGGTAAAACTTGTTATAACTGAGTCGAGATGAATCTGGACATAACTTTGTCATTTATTTATTTTTATTGGGTTATTTTACGACGCTGTATCAACATCTAGGTTATTTAGCGTCTGAATGAAATGAAGGTGATAATGCCGGTGAAATGAGTCCGAGATCCAGCACCGAAAGTTACCCAGCATTTGCTGGTTTCGCGGCCAGACGCGCTGACCGTTACTCCACAGGTGTGGACTAATTTATTTTTAATTATTTGATATATTTGTAAAGTAAATCTACTAAATGGGACCAACGATTTAATTTTGTTATTCGATGGACGCCAATTAAGTATCCAAATACTTCGAGAGATATGAACCGATGTCATTTGGTTCGGATGTAGCATACTTTTAAAGAAAAAGCTTCTAAAAGTACAGCAGAGAAATTAAGTAAAAGGAAGTTTCAATTTTACACCGCCAGAGGTCTCTACACGCTTCTCTAATGCATCCTTTTGCAGCACGAATGGTGTCTGCAGCCCATATATTTTTCAGGTGCTGAAGGGGAACGCCTTCCTTTGTTCATTTGTTTTTTTCACAGTGGAGCGAGGCACGTTATAATTTGTACGATTTTAGACAAAGTTAGAGCGCCAGAAGGATGAGACGCAGAATGAAGTGAGCGGAGGGGGTTGTTTCATTCTTGAGCGATGCACTGACGTGAACGAATCACAAAACAGTGTCAGAAACAGCGTCTGAACTGTGGCTCTTTCTTAGTTTGGCGCACATTTATGTTTCTGGCCGTTTCTATGGTAATTCTGTCGTCCTTGCGATATATAAAAAAAACAATAGACAGTAGAATGGAGTTTAAATCGAAAAGTATAACATGAGAAACAAATTTACGTTATAATATTTCTGGTCGTTTCCATAGAAACTATTATTTTGTTTCTGACATACGAAATTAACAGACAGTAGAATGAAATTTATACGAGAAGAATATTGTGAGAAACAAGGAATAGAATTTTATGTCTCCTGGCCATTTCTACGGTGAATGTTGATATGTAAAAAGTAACAGAAGTAGAATAGCGTTTACTTTAAAGGAAATAATGTAATGTGAGAAACAAATGAATCACCTTGCTATGGTACTGTACTTAATGAATATGTTTACTAAAATTATTGCTTAAATGTTGAGAAAGGTAATTAAATAGTTGAATTGTTTCTACAAATTCCATGCATCCAAATCTTTTCTTTCATTCATAGGATTCTGTCCAAGGGCAAATCCAGCACTCTCTCATCTTTCCTATTTTCTGCCTTCCTCTTAGTCTCCTCATATAATCCACATATCTTAATGTCGTCTATCATCTGATATCTTCTTCTGCCCGAACTTTTCTCCCGTTCACCATTCCTTCCAGTGCATCCTTCAGTAGGCAGTTTCTTCTCAGCCAGTGACCCAGCCAATTCCTTTTCCTCTTCCCGATCAGTTTCAGCATCATTCTTTCTTCACCCACTCTTTCCAACACAGCTTCATTTCTTATTCTGTCTGTCCATTTCACACGCTCCATTCTTCTCCATATCCACATTTCAAATGCTTCTAGTCGCTTCTCTTCACTTCGTCGTAATGTCCCTGTTTCTGCCCCATAAAATCCACACTCCACACAAAGCACTTCACTAGTCTCTTCCTCAGTTCTTTCTCCAGAGGTCCGCAGAAGATGCTCCTTTTTCTATTAAAAGCTTCCTTGGCCATTGCTATCCTCCTTTTGACTTCCTGGCAGCAGCTCATGTTACTGCTTATAGTACACCCCAAGTATTTGAAGCTGTCCACTTGCTCTACTGCCTCATTTAGTATTCGCACGTTTACCTTCTTTATTTTTCTTCCTATAACCATGGTCTTCGTCTTGTTTGCATTTATCTTCATCCCATACTGCTCACAGCTGTCATTTAGCTCCAGTAGCATATCCCTTAGTATCATCTCCTCTTCTGCTAACAACGCCATATCATCAGCAAATCTTATGCACTTTATTCTTCTTCCTCCTACTATCACCCCTCCCATGTTCTTAAAAATGTTCTTTACTCAATCCTTCATGTAGATGATGAACATGATAGGTGATAAAGGGCATCCTTGTCGTACTCCTCTTCCTATTTCACTTCCTTCTGACATTTCTTCTCCTATCCTGACTTTGACTCGTTGTTTCTTATAAAGATTACTGAACAGTCTCCTCTCTTTCCAATCCACATCTATTTTTTTCAGTGTCTCCATTAGTTTATTCCATTCCAATCTGTCAAACGCCTTTTCCAGATCCACAAATACTACATACACTTCTTTATTCTCCTCTAGATATCTTTCGCCGATTGTTCGTAGTAGTCCAATTGCATCTCTTGTACCTTCTCCCTTCCTGAAGCCAAACTGCTCTTCTTTCAACTGTTCCAAATCTGTTAATTTACAGGAAATCCATAACATATTTTAGCTGCAGAATCATGTCCCTAATGACAAAAATTTTTCTGGAAATATATTTTGGACTTTGCATTAATGACTTTCAAACATTGGTACTATCATACCAGTTTGAAGCATTTTTGAACTTCTTAGAAGAAATTGAATATCATAAGAGTGGAATCATAGAACAAATATCGACGCCATTGTTTTGTGAGACGTCAAGAATTAACTGGTTCAACTGCAGATCAGTAGTTAGTCTTGTTTCTTCGTTATATATTTGGTTTGTTTGTGAGTTGGTTAGTTGTTTAGGCGTTTAATTGAAAAGTTGGTTTATTGTTTAGTCGATTAATAGATTAGTCAATTCGATAGACGTTTGGTCGTTTGTTAATTAGTTTGTTGGCTAGTTGGTATGTTCATTAATTGGTGATCTTGTCAAAGAGTGGTGTACAGTTATTTTATTTTCTATTGTCAACAGAAGACCAAACCGCGGAACACTGTTTGAGAACCACTGCATTGCAATTATGTACCTAAGGAAGCCCTAGACAGGATCCCTCAGGTCCTTAGCTAGATTAGTTCTAATTGCTGTAATCAGTGGTAAGCAACTGTTGTAATATCATTACGTCAGCAAATAAACAGAAATAAACAATAGACTAATAATGATAATAATAGAGCTACAATTCCACTTAGAATAAAATATTAAACATATCTTAGTTTGTAATGAGAACCTTAAAGAAATGTATCTTTCTACAATAATAGTGATATACGTTACAAGAGCGGTATGTTGACGTTTTCATGGTCGAGGAAAAGATTGAAAAAGCGAAACGTAGTTGAGCTTTTTTAATTTCCGAGAACATGAAAACAAACATACCGCTCGTGTATCGTACATTATTTTGTGCGAAGATCGTTTATTACATACCTGAAAGACGAATTTCTAATTAGTTGCAATGAAATCTCCATCTTGGTTTCTGTTTAATCACGACAACTTCGGAAAACCAAAATATCTTTCTTCAACATTGTTGCTATAAAATGTTTTCTGTGTTTACTATACTCCAGCAGGCTGTGATATACGTCTGTCTTTTTTTCCCCCCAGTCTATAAATGCGAACTTAAAACAAACGGTAAGGTTGTGTAATGATTTATTTTTCATTTTAATATTTTAACAATATTATTTATATAACATATTGCAGTAATAACATCGGCATCTGGAATCTTGTTGATTTTTTCACGGCTTCCTTAATGTTACTTGTATCAGGAATGCAATAAGTTTCGTGGAGTAGTAGACTTTACTTAATTTTTGCAAATATTTAAAAACAATAATTAACAGTGCAATTTAGGTGAAATTGCAGTGGTAAGTTTCCAATTTATAATTATTACTATGTTAAACGTCTCTAAAAATAATATGTTAAAAGCCTAAAGCAGTAAAATGAATGTCGCGCTTAAGCGGTAAGAAGAGGGAAATTGTTATGTGTGTTAGGTTGGGAATACTGAATGTGGTATTTCACACTTACCGCGTATTGGTTCTGTGCGGAAAACAAGCAAATACGCACGATTTCGCACAAAATATATTGCATGCCTTCATTAACTACTTCTATTATTATATACCCGTTTAGTCCATTTGTAAACAAAAATAAAACATTCAAACCAACAGAACTGCAGTTTCATTCCTGAAACTCAATTACTTATTCTAGGTGCTGGTGTATCCCTCATACAGCGCAGATTTTTTATTACCAGAAATGTCTTGTTCGTCATCCGTTGTACAAATTTACTGTTACATACAACATTGTTCTCACTGCTAGTTGTACGTGAACAGTTATATGTTTGATATATTATTGTGTCAATAAAATAGCACAGCTCTTACAACTTCAGCTAGATTTCTTCAACAACACTGTGACCATTATTACGTCTGGCAACACTGTTTACTGTTAGAAGGAAATAAATATATCACCTGAATAACAAAAACAATTAATGTTCGAGAAATGGTCTATACCAGTGCTTCTTACTTCTTGAATTTCACGCCTCAAATTTTGATGACTATGAACGTGCTTTGGGTTCTAATATATGAAGCAAAAATTTAAAAGATATTCCTAATACATAACAAAATCCACACGAATCTGTGGCAGTCTTGATAAAATTGTATATATTTATTTAATGCAAAAATCTTATTGAATAAGGATATACAGGTTGTTCGTTAAGTATTGATTATTACTAATAACTTCTTAAATTTTAATTTTACAAAAAAAAAAAAAAAAAAAAAAAGTTTTATACAAAAGCTGTTGGACATAAACTATACAATATCGTACCAGTGTTCGAAAAAAAGTTAGTTTTTCAGATATACAGGTGTCACAGTAAACTTTTTAAATGGCACCCTGTGTTAAGTTTTGCATATTCCGAATCTCCATTAAATTTTACGTATGAATGTATAGAAATTTTAATCTTCCACGCATTGCATATCTTTTAATTATTTATTAAATCAAAACTTGAGACAAACAATTATGTAAACTCTTTTTAAGTAGGCCATAAAACTAAACAAAACACTATTACTAATCAAATTTTACAACAGATCCTGAAAATAAGAACCATTCACAGGCAAAAATCGTTCCAGTCTATCAGGAAAACAGTCTTTTGTCTTTCTCACAGTTACATGAAGGATCTATTCCATCTCATATCCAATTCTTCCTTTCAGGTCTTTAGTATTTCTTGGTTTATTCTCATACACTCTGGACTTCAAGTAATCCCAAAGAAAGAAATTAAAATATATAAAGTTTGCTATCACGCTCTGTATGACTAAATAACAGATTTTTATCGAACACTGGTATCTTATTGCATAGTTTATCTCCAATAGCTTTTGTATAAAACTTTTTTTTGTGAAATTAAATTTTAAGAAATTATGAGTAATATGCCGTATTCAATGAACATCCTGTATAGGATACTTTTTTATTGGGTTATTTTATCAACATCTAGGTTATTTAGCGTCTGAATGATATGAAGGTGATAATGCCAGTGAAATGAGTCCGGGGTCCAGCACCGAAAGTTACCCAGCATTTTCTCATATTGGGTTGAGGGAAACCCCCGGAAAATACCTCAACCAGATAACTTACCCCGGCCGGGATTCGAACCCGGGCCACCTGGTATAGGATACTAACCCTTAGTAGTTCGCTATAGCAATGAAGTGTAGCTAGTAAACAAAGACAAAAACAAGATAAAACAGTTGAAAAGAGATTAATAGCAGGACACAAGTTTTGGCCATAAGGAATAAACTAAACCTACAAGAGGATTACAGACGAAAAGAAAGACGTTGGTGAAGATCTTTGTACTTGAAAACTGGTTTAGTTATGTCTAATTCTTGACTTTGTTAGCAACAACAGTGACTTTGCTGGTGACAGTAAAAGAACGATGAAATGATCCTTTTGTGGAAAGGCATACTGGCTGTGATGATACTGGTGATCGTACTGGTGACATTGTCCACGGTGATGCCTATAAAAACGATGATGACAACGATAGAGACGTATTGGAATCGAACTACAATCCTCGACTCGCGGACCACGCACTGCCCACCGCCTCGTCTGTATCCCACAGTAATTAAAGAGCCATTAGCTGTTCTTTGTTATGACGAATGTACACTTAATTACCAGTAATGGAGCGGGCTTGTAATCCATCAGAATAAACGGTGCAGTGTACCTTACACATGGCTATATATTAATTAACACTCGTTGTATTGAAAAGCACCTCCAAGATCTACTAGCGTGTCACTGCGTGGGGAATGCCCCGTTGCCAGGATACGGGCTGCGTGCAAAAGTGTGCCAAGGGAAGTTGACTGGAGTTGGAGTTTCTGTTTGTCTACATTCCACTAGCGAAAATGTTCTTAATCTGTTGCTAGTAAATGATTGCAGATTTAATGTAGAGCATTCCACTTTAAGAAAAAACAGCATTTGTTTTTGCCTAGTATATTGTATAAGGTATGTGTAAGTTGGCGTTTCTATGGAAACTGATCATTTCATGGAATAGCTCCATATGCATAATGCTTTTTGTGCAGGATCGTGCGTATTTGCTTGGTTTCCGCACAAAACCAATCCGCGGAAAGTCTAAAATTCCACATTCAGTATTCCCAACCTAACACACATAACAATTTCCCTCTTCTTACCGCTTAAGTGACATATTGATTTTACTGCTTTAGGCTTTTAACATATTATTTTTAGAGACGTTCAATATAGTAATAATTATAAATTGGAAACTTACCACTGCAATTTCACCTAAATTGCACTGTTAATTATTGTTTTTAAATATTTGCAAAAATTAAGTAAACTCTACAACTCCACTAAAGTTACTGCATTCGTGATGCAAGTAACATTAAGGAAGCCGTTTGTTTTAAGTTCGCATTTATAGACTGGAGGAAAAAAATACTGACGTATATCACGGCCTGCTGGAGTATAGTAAACACAGAAAACATTTTAAAGCAACAATGTTGAAGATAGATATCTTTGTTTTGCAAATTTGCCGTCATTGAACAGAAACCAAGATGGAGATTTCATTGCAACTAATTAGAAATTCCTCTTTCAGGTATGTAATAAACGATCTTCGGACAAAATAATGTACGATACACGAGCGGTATGTTTTCTTTCAATTCTCGGAAATTAGAAAAGCTCAACTACGTTTCGCTTTTTCAAACTTTTCCTCGAACATGAAAACTTCAACATACCGCTCTTGTAACGCATATTACTATTTTCTTAACGTGGAATCCTCTATAGAATGATGTGACAGTACAAATAATTGGAAAAAGTAAAGCTTTTACAACATCTCTAAATATAGGCGATTTCTAATACACCACAGTTCATATCCCTGTACTTCCCATGATGTAACTAATACAGTATATACGAAAGCCAGAATAGAGTCATTACGTAGCACTAGTTGCAATCATCGTATTGCAATCGTGGTGGTTTGGTGGTCGTTGTGGATTTCCTGTGTAAATCCTACAATCTGTATTATACCCACTACTGCAAATGACGACTCCCTCTTTTACCGACATCTGACCATCTTACTAATAATATTCTTGTCTGGCTACAAGAAAAATATTTAAAAAATCTGCGACCACACATTTACCTTTTCAGCCATTCCAATTCTATTTACAATTATCGAAATATTCCCACCGAAAATTCTAATATTAAAACTACCCAATTTCCATAAATTCATGGCGGACTTCAATATTATTATTTCCAGAGTTATTCTTTCGTAATAATGTAGTTTAATAATCTGTCGATTGGTAGCCATGACAACCATGACAGGGCAAATGTTTGCGGAGTTATTCTTTCGTAATAATATAACAGTCAATCGATAAGTAACCATGGCAATTATGACAAGGAAAAAACTTGGAGAGTTATTCTTTGGCAATAATTGAACAATATTTGTATGAGTAACCATGGCAACCATGATAGGGAAAAATCTTATGGAGCTATTATTTCGTAATTACTAAACAATCTTTGTTTAATAATCCGTGGCGCTACAGCCCACGAAGGGCCAAGACCGACCAGCCGGTTGCTCGCCTCACGTCCACATGCCGAAGCAGAGGTGGACGATCATCCAACCAGAATGGAGGTATCGTGTGGTTACCACGTTGAGCCTCCCAGCCGTTATAGCTGGTTTGCGTAACCGGATTTCGCTACCTATCGTAGCTCCCCAAGTGCACCACGATGCTGGGTGGGCACCGGTCCCATACAATTTCATGAGAAAATTTCTTCCCACATGGGGACTCGAACCAGCGCGCATTCCGTAACGTGAGTCCCAGGCAGGATGCCTTAGACCACGACGCCACGGCGCGGGACCAATCTTTGTTTACCCTCCTGAAAATGTTATGTTTTATTTAACGACGCTCGCAACTGCAGAGGTTATATCAGCGTCGCCGGATGTGCCGGAATTTTGTCCCTCAGGAGTTCTTTTACATGCCAGTAAATCTACTGACATGAGCCTGTCTCATTTAAGCACACTTAAATGCCATCGACCTGGCCCGGGATCGAACCCGCAACCTTGGGCATAGAAGGCCAGCGCTATACCAACTCGCCAACCAGGTCGACACCCTCCTGAATCCTGATAGTATAGTATACTGTACTATATTTCATACATGATTACGATATAAGATGTATGTGCAGAGACCTGAAGTATAGTATAACATACCTGCATTTGTGTCCTAACTGTAACCTGCAGAATTTTTTCAGCATTTCCCCTAATGTCAGTGACTTTGTTTTTAATTAATATTGATCTTTAAAAATTAAACCACAAATTTCTCAAGACTCAGGATAGGTAACCATGGCAACCATGATAGGGAAATATCTTGGAGTGTTATTCTTTTGTAATAGTTTAACACTCTTTGTATAGGTAACCATGGCAACCATGATAGGGAAATATCTTGGAGTGTTATTCTTTTGTAATAGTTTAACACTCTTTGTATAGGTAACCATGGCAACCATGATAGGGAAATATCTTGGAGTGTTATTCTTTTGTAATAGTTTAACACTCTTTGTATAGGTAACCATGGCAACCATGATAGCGAATATCTTGGAGTGTTATTCTTTTGTAATAGTTTAACACTCTTTGTATAGGTAACCATGGCAACCATGATAGGGAAATATCTTGGAGTGTTATTCTTTTGTAATAGTTTAACACTCTTTGTATAGGTAACCATGGCAACCATGATAGGAAAAAATCTCGGGTAGTTATTCTTTCTCTAACAGTTTAACAGACTTTGTGTAGGTAACCATGACAACCATGATAGAGAAAAATCTTGGATGGTTATTCTTTCGTAATAGTTTAATAGTGTTCCTCTAGGTAACCATGGCAACCATGATAGGGGAAAATCTTATGGAGTTATACTTTCGTAATAATCAAACAATAGAGCGATAGATAACAGTGGAAACCATGACAGGTCAAACTCTTAGAAAATTTCTTTATCGTAATAATTAAACAATCTATAGGTATGTAATCATGGCAACCGTGACAGGGCAATTACATTGAAGTTATTCTTTCATTACGTGGCTATTTGGTACGTCTGTCTGTTTAATTCCACTCATATAAGTCCCCGTCTTTTTTTATGGGGACGCTTATGAAACTTTAACAATAATTTATATAGGAATTGAAAGAGGTATATTTAGTTCGAATTGTGTAATGATACAAATCACCCAGTCTGTAGTGTAGTTCATTACGTATCGTTTCGTTATGAAGACACGTAATTAATAGTCTAAATATGAACAAAATTCGTCTGACTGTGTACGAATCATGTCTGCAGATAGGCTGTGGATGAAAAGTGCGAAATGTATTGTAATCAAAATATTTTCCTTTTTCAGCCCCAGTTGCAGTATCTATAGAAGTTCAGGCGGATTTTTTGTTCTAATTATAACTGTGCAAGTTGAGATTCAAATCCGGCCACTTGTATCAAGCGTGCGATAAACAAAACGAGCCCCCGGGGGTTTTCGCGCAGTCCGATTGCAACACCATCTGCAGTTAATTATGTGAAATACGCCGCTGGAGTTTGCGTGAGGCACTGCGTACAGAGCCAAGGCCTGCTGCGTGCTATCGGCCCCCTTGATCGCCCGAGCAGTTCATTGTTATGGCTGAACGTATTAAAGAGGAAATATTGCGCCACTTGGCAGTGATTGGCGCAGATCAGCGATACGACAGAGCAGTGCAACAAGGGCACATGTGACATTCAGCTTCTTTTGGCTTGATTATCACCATTATTAATACGTTTCTTTCATTATCGCTATTCTTATCATGAGCATTGACTTGATCCTTATCGTAGCCTTCGTTGTCTTTCTCTTGGTGTTTATCGAGGTTCTTGTCGTCTTTATCATAGTCCTTATCCTGGTCTTTGTTGTCCTTGTCGTGATTCTTGTCCTTATTTGTAATCCTTATCATAGTCCTTATCCTGGTCTTTGTTGTCCTTGTCGTGATTCTTGTCCTTATTTGTAATCCTTATCATGGTTCTTGTTGTCTTTGTGATGGTCCTTGTCGTGATTCTTGTCCTTATTTGTAATCCTTATCATGGTTCTTGTTGTCTTTGTGATGGTCCTTGTCGTGATCCTTGTCCTTATTTGTAATCCTTATCATGGTCCTTGTTGTCTTTGTGGTGGTCCTTGTCGTGATCCTGTCCTTGTTGTCTTTGTGATGGTCCTTGTCGTGATCCTTGTCCTTATTTGTAATCCTTATCATGGTCCTTGTTGTCTTTGTGATCGTCCTTGTCGTGATCCTTGTCCTTATTTGTAATCCTTATCATGGTCCTTGTTGTCTTTGTGGTGGTCCTTGTCGTGATCCTTGTCCTTATTCCAGATCGTTATCATGGTCCTTGTTGTCTTTGTGATGGTCCTTGTCGTGATCCTTGTCCTTATTCCAGATCGTTATCATGGTCCTTGTTGTCTTTGTGATGGTCCTTGTCGTGATCCTTGTCCTTATTCCAGGTCGTTATCATGGTCCTTCTAGTTTGTGTCATGGTCCTATATTTGTTATTTCAAAATAATATTGTTTTCACCTTCACAAGTGACTTTTTCTTCACTTGGTATTTTCCATGCTATAATAAATTGAAGGGCATACACGTAAATAGAGGTCTATACCAGAAATAGACAACTGATAACATTTTGCACTTGTGTGTACTTTGGAGTAGGGTTGCGACAAGAGTGGGAGTTCGATGAAAATACGCATGCGTCGTCAGACATATCCCTGCAATGCTACATCTGTACACAACCAGTCTAAAATAGAAAAAAAAAATTGTAGTTCCCTTCTCGGAATTGAACCGGTGTTCACTGGTTTCACAGCAGTATCTATTACATAGATTCTAACTTCTCCTTGTGCCGTTTTTGTAATTGCGCATGCGCCATTCATCACAGTTGGCGTTGCTGTAATCTTAGCGGTTGCTAGGCAGCGTGCTCATGCATATTCAAACCGAAGAAGCCGATCAGATTTTTGACGCACGACAACAGATTAATACGAACTGGCCGCATGGATCTACACAGCGGCTGGTCCCGGCCACCTTTGACTTTGAGTGAGGAACAGGAGGCCGTGGGAGTTAGTAAAAAAAAACAAGGACGACAAACAGAGAATCACAAAATGTGTGCGAAGAACATGACGGAAAGAAGGTGAGATAAAGCGTAAGGAACGAAGAACAGAAGAAACTCGAAAGTAAAAGTAATATCAGCATTAACTTGGTGTGGAATCGAACTGTAGACTTCTACGATTGTAGCCTCTATTGCGTGGATTAAATTTTCTCAATATTATTTAAGCATTAATGAGGGTAATTGCAGTTGGAGACCATAATCCCTTGAATATCAGCTTTGCTAAAGGTTTGCGCAGTTCTAAAAGTCGTTATATTCCGTCTCTTCGCTTTATAAAAGCGATTAAGATGTTTGTAGTGTAACAACACATATGCTCTCTTTGTTGCTATGCCAACTGTGCAGTCTTTTGTTCATGAAGTTCCTTTCTTTCTATCGATTTTAAAGCCACACTCTAGCCTTTTTCTTTTCCTTTTAACTACATAATATCTTGATTCAACTGTTTTACGCTCTCAAACAATGCACTGTAGACTTTGAATGAAAGCAATGTAATATTTTTTTTTGTTTATCGTTTTAAGAAATTTTGCACCGCAGATTAAAACTGTCAGTGACAAATTTCTTCAGTATCAAGAGAAAAAGACATCCGCGTATAGTACGCAAAAATTGAGGTTGATCCTGCGTGAAAGTCGTGGTCATTGGTTTGAATCCGGAGTAAGGCATGGATGTTTATGACTGAAATAATAATAATAATAATAATAATAATAATAATAATAATAATAATAATAATAAATGATTATACAAATCTGGCTTTCAGGTAGTATCTCCCTGTAAAGCAGGTTTGAATAATTTCAAGGAAAAAATTGTTCCGAGGCCGGGTATCGATCCCGGGACGGAAAAATTGTGACGTGTTGTGTATAGTTCCTGGGGTAGCTCAGTCGGAAGAGGGTTCGCGCGCTAAGCGAAGGGTCGCGGGACCGATACCCGGCCCCGGAACAATTTTTCCTTGAAATTATTCAATAATAATCATGATAAAAAAGATAATAATAATAATAATAATAATAATAACAATAATAATAATAATGATAATAATAATACTAATAATAGTGATAATAATAATACTACTAATAACAATAATAATAATAATAATAATAATAATAATAATAATAATAATAATAATAATAATACAAGTTTTATCATCCAGTCTGCTCTCAAAAAAGCTGAAAGTTGGAATTTATTAAACAGTTATATTACCGGTTGTTCTTTATGGTTGTGAAACTTGGACTCTCACTTTGAGAGAGGAACGTAGGTTAAGGGTGTTTGAGAATAAGGTGCTTAGGAAAATATTTGGGGCTAAGAGGGATGAAGTTACAGGAGAATGGAGAAAGTTACACAACACAGAACTGCACGCATTGTATTCTTCACCTGACATAATTAGGAACATTAAATCCAGACGTTTGAGATGGGCAGGGCATGTAGCACGTATGGGCGAATCCAGAAATGCATATAGAGTGTTAGTTGGGAGACCGGAGGGAAAAAGACCTTTAGGGAGGCCGAGACGTAGATGGGAGGATAATATTAAAATGTATTTGAGGGAGGTGTGATATGATGATAGAGACTGGATTAATCTTGCTCAGGATAGGGACCGATGGCGGGCTTATGTGAGGGCGGCAATGAATCTCTGGATTCTTTGAAAGCAATAATAATAATAATAATAATAATAATAATAATAATAATATGTAATTTATTTTCATCGGTTCTTTTTCCGTCACAATTGCAATAGATTACAAATGCTTATAAACTCTTTCATAATGCAATCTTATCAATCTGTGAAATGTGAGGAGCTTTACAAAATCAGTTAAAACAATTTACAGTCGGGAGTTTCTATTATGTAACATTGCCAACGATATTTTAGGAAAAATTCGCACAGGAGCAGAAATAAAGTTGTGGCATTTCTACCACTATTAAAGGATTATGTCTGTATTGTATCCTAAAAATAGATTACGTAAGCTCTTCCAAACTATATTTCAACAAAAGAAGATGTGAAACATCGCCAAGAAACAATTAAAAGTATCCAGATTTCGCTATATTTTTCAATGTTGGCATTTCGTGATATGATTGGTCCATTAGACTATTGTCTTAATTGGTCTACGAATTAAGTAACCATAGAAACGGCCAAATTTAACTCAAAAGTTTTATAATTTTTAGTTTAGCTTATTTCTAGGTTACCAATGAGAATAAAGTCATAGATTTACAGAGACAAAGGAAGAAAAATATAGCTGCTATTGTATGGAAATAACACCCTCTACAATCCAATGCGAAGCAATACAAGGTTGTTGTTGTTTTGAGCTTAGCTGCACTCTTCCGTGTTGATTTTGGATATGCCGTTTTATATTTTGCAACAATGCTTCCACTGCATCAAAATTCATTTAAATCTTTTCCTTATGTTTGCATAGTGTTAAGAATGACGTCATATTAGTTGTTGGCCGGAAAATATCGCGTTCTCTTAGATTAGATTGAATATCTTTTATCTGAGTCGAAAGACTGTTAAATAAAATTACAATTTTATTGATTCAGTTTAACTCTAAATGGTGTCCAGTTACGCATAAAATAAATTTAAGGAATATACATTTATTTGATTTTACCATCATTTGTTGCTCTTTCAAACTTTATACACTTAATGTCAATAAAATGTAGAAAATGCGCGAGCTTTCTAAAATATACACACTTATAAAATCATTTTTTTTTGTTATGAAACAAAAACCTTGTAAAGTATGCAAAATTTTATTTGTAAAAATTTGGCTTCCTTTGTAAATTCCAACTTCACAATCTCGGATAGTGATACAGAAGTTTAAAATTTAGAAACAAAATTTATAAAATACTAGTGGCTTGTGCAGCAAATGCTGCAAACTAAGTTCATTAGACGTTCAAATAAACATTTTTCAGATTTATTTTCAATGAAGAATACCAGACATTCTGAAAGTTATTTGCTTCCATAATAATGAAAGATACTCTCTCTCTCGAGCCAATACTGAAGAGAACCACGCATATAAATATCTACACCACACCGCCATTAAATATATGAAAAAGACCCAACCCCACTTGATTAATAACTATAAAAATATTTGATTTTTAATAATATTATTTTCTTACATAAGTTTTATAGCTTTCAGTAACATATACTATATATACTATATAGCCGCCACTCAGCAAAATATAGAAATCAAAATCTAATTTAAGTTATTCTCTACATCTACTTATATAACCCCAAAACGTTTCACTTTCATATCATCAATATAGCATTAATATGTATAATTAATGAAAAATAGTCACACCATGGCATTAATTACAATAATATTTCATTTGTAATGGTAATAATGTCATCAAACCACTTCAAGTTTTGTAGTTTTTAATATCCAATACACAACTGTACTCAGAGAATTACACACCACAGAATCGAACCTGTGAATTATTTTTAGTAAGTTAAGTTTTTAATAACAAATTTAATTTGAGCTCTAAATATGTCGGCATTCTTGCAGATCATGGCCTTCGTGTAATATTGTTTACTGTAGTGTGTGTTTTGTTTTTTAATTTTGAAATGCTATTAGCTAGTTCTCAAAACTAACGACAGATGGATTTCGGAAAATAGGAAAATTATGTTGAAAAAATTGACATTTCACTGAAAAGTACTATTTTTCTGAAAAACTTTGAGTTCCAAGCTTAAAAATAAGGGGTCATTTATTAAAATCCGTTCAGCCGTTTTCCCGTTCAAATTATATATATAGATAAAAATATTGTAAATATTGTGAAACAGGCTTCAGATCATTCTTCGAGTATCAGTTACCATGGGAACGTTCTTCCGATAAGTTACTCTTTTGATATCATGATCGTTTCTCTTTTGTCTTTGTGTGATGCACATATTTTTCGGCTATGATTTAAATACAGCTGAATTTCACAATTTAAAAATCAATGTGAAATGTAGGCCTAACTTGGAACAGAACCATGGTTATGGCCTTTCAAATGCAGCAAACGTTCTCAGCTTCTATAAAGCAATTTGAGGGGGCAGTTTAGAATGTTCCCTGTTACATTATTAACGAAATGGAATTCATTGGTAACGTTACCCGTTTATCTAAATGTTACGTTTAGTTAATTTTTTATTTTTATATTAGTAATTAATATTTTTAATTGCATTTGCGGTGTTGAATACTCAGTAAGAGATTACTGCATGATTTCTACATAACTTCACACTGAACATCCTGTTTTTCCCCCCTTAGTTAATAATGTATCCAGTTCTTCTGTGAAATAGAGTTCACACTGCTAGTTACAGGTCTGACCGCTAGGGGACGGTTTCACAACGGAGTCGATCGATATGCATTCCCACTGGACGAATAAAAACATTGTTGGAGTCAATATAGCGATCGTCGTATGTTTTATAGATTTTGCACGGCCCCCTCGAAACTTTTCTGCAGCAATAGGATTTATTTCCAACGCTCTGTGCTTGTGCAGTCTTCTTGAATTTCAGTTGTTTTGTTTGGTGGCTTTGGACATTGTTGCTAGGAGACAGGAGCAACACTCACAAGATAGCCTGGGGCGTTATGAATAAGTTAGCGTCCGAGTCGACACGAAGATTCGTAGATTTGCTGGGAGCGACGATTCCAAGATAAAGAGATAGAGCCAACACAGCGGATTCTTTTGTTTTAGCGAGGGAAAAAAACCTTTGAATTGCAGAATAATCACAGTTTAGTTTATTGCAAGTAGGTGGTGTGTAGAGAAGGACATTTAAACTTTTTAAAAATAAATATAGAAAAGAACTATTTTTCTTGTTGCAGTGGCATATGCAGGGATGGCCATTAGATATGGATGGATTTTAAAATGTGCCTGTAACACCGTAGTTAACCTGAAGTTGGGCATTATTCTGTTTCGACATTTACAGAGAAATTCTTGTTTTCAACATGAAGAAAATCCATCCAGTAATTTAGTACAAATCGCATTTCGGCAAATACTAATTAATAATGAGAATAATAACACTAATAACGAAAATAGCAACAATAACAAGAATAATAACAACAATAGAAATATTAAAAACAATAATAATATTAATAAAAACAATAATTACAACAATAACGGTAATAATAACAATAATAACAACAGTAACAATAACAATAACTACTCGTACACTAACATAACAATAATAGTAACAACAATAACATTAACATTAGCAACAATGATAACATTAACAAAAATACTAGCAATAATAACAAGAATAATAATAATTACAATAACAGCAACAATAAGAAAAATAATATCAGTAACATAAATAGTAATAGCAATAATAAATTAATACAACAATAAGAAAAATAATAACAATAACAACAATAATAAGAATAATAAGAAAAAATAATAAGACCAACAACATCAATAACAAAAATAAGGATAACAATAATAACAATAATAGGAAAAATAAGAAAAAATAATAAGACCAACAACATGAATAACAAAAATAAGGATAACAATAATAACAATAATAGGAAAAATAAGAAAAAATAATAAGACCAACAACATGAATAACAAAAATAAGGATAACAATAATAACAATAATAAGAAAAATAATAAGACCAACAACATGAATAACAAAAATAAGGATAACAATAATAACAACAATAAGAAAAATAATAAGACCAACAACATTGATAACAAAAATAAGGATAACAATAATAACAACAATAAGAAAAATAATAAGACCAACAACATGAATAACAAAAATAAGGATAACAATAATAACAACAATAAGAAAAATAATAAGACCAACAACATGAATAACAAAAATAAGGATAACAATAATAACAACAATAAGAAAAATAATAAGACCAACAACATGGATAACAAAAATAAGGATAACAATAATAACAACAATAAGAAAAATAATAAGACCAACAACATGAATAACAAAAATAAGGATAACAATAATAACAACAATAAGAAAAATAATAAGACCAACAACATGAATAAAGATAAGGATAACAATAATAACAACAATAAGAAAAATAATAAGACCAACAACATGAATAAAAATAAGGATAACAATAATAACAACAATAAGAAAAATAACAATAATAATAATAATAATAACAACAACAAGCAGTAATGGACTCTTCTTGTCCAAGGCTACCTGTAGCCAGGTCGTAGCCCACCTCGTTAAAAGATGCAGTCTGATGAGTTCGAAATGCGTCCTGATTAGTTCCGGTCCCCGCTCACAGCAGCGCTGCACTCTCTGCCATCAAAGGAGGGAATATATGGCCCGCATTTCCATGTGGTGGTAAATAGCAGGAATTAATATGTAGCGTGGGCTCAGATGCGAACTGTAAGTCGGGATATTTGCGGGCGTAAAATCCGACGGGAGCTCGGGAGGAGGTAAATTTTATGTCAACATTAGTAGAGATTATCATCACATGAGAACGGAACAGGAAATTAAATGTGATATTATTTATTTCAGATTGTAACATCAAGGATTCTATGATCTTGTAACAATTGATATTTTCGATTAAATTTTTGTCTGTTATTTTCATATTATTGTTATTATCATATTATTATTATTATTATTATTATTATTATTATTATTATTATTATTTTTACTATCATTGTTGCTTTTCTTCTCAACAGTATTATTTAAAATTACTTCATTGTTACAAATTTCCCCCAGTCATATAACGTGCCAATTCTTTCTGTTTTAATGCATCTCAATAAATTGTAATCTTCCTCACGGTCTTTTCTCTGTAGCGATTTGCATACGAGCACCAAGGTTGGTTTCATACAGGAATATCACATGACCAAGGACCAATTACTTCTCCAACATTAATATTTCATTCCATAAAGGACTGGAACGAACAGCAGAAAAAAATAAGAAATTCAATACAAAATAGGGCAGCCATTACGTAATATGACGTGCACTTTATTATTGCGTCATTCGTTCTTTATAGCCGTTGAATTTCTCGACTTCTTCATGAATGTCTTTGTCCACAAACTTATCACAGCATCAGAACGTTTAGATTTATTCCAAGCCAAACATGTTTTGGTTCATGAATAGAGAGTAAGGCAGAAGTCTATGCGCATGCGCGTTTTTCCTCCGTTCTCAAATCTTAACTGTCCTAGAGACCTCTGGTAGAATAATGTTTTTTTTTGGCGCAGATTATGTCTTGAACCAATGTAACTTGTGTGACCACTCCCAATGACGCCGACTCTCCTGGCTACGGGTATGAGAGCGCCGCCGAAGTTGCGTATAAAATTAGTCGTGCCTTGAGAACTCTCTCAGTAATATCTCGGCATCGAGAGCAGCTACAGATCTGTGCGACCACTAGTTTGATTTGTGGTGACGAGCTCTACAATATTAAAGTGTTAATATACAAGTACGATACAGTTTGAGTGAACTATAGTGAAAAATTTGTTGTGGGCGAGACTAATTTCGGAATGTCGATTCATATGAAGAGAAAATATATATCATGGCCTTCGTTAATTACTTCTCTCATCATTGACCCATACTGTCCGTTTGTATTTATTTTTATTTTAGTAGGTTATTTTACGACGCTGTATCAACATCTCAGGTTATTTAGCGTCTGAATGAGATGAAGGTGATAATGCCGGTGAAATGAGTCCGGGGTCCAACACCGAAAGTTACCCAGCATTTGCTCGTATTGGGTTGGGGGAAAACCCCGGAAAAAACCTCAACCAAGTAACTTGCCCCGACCGGGAATCGAACCCGGGCCACCTGGTTTCGCGGCCAGACGTACTAACCGTTACTCCAAAGGTGTGGGCGTCCGTTTGTAAACCGAAACAAAGACAAAACTTTCAAACTAACACACTGTAGCTCCTTTCGCGAAAATGGGTGACGTATCCTACGTGCTGGTGTATCCCTCATACAGCTCAGATTTTTTGCCGGTTATTTAGCTACGTTGTATCAACTACTAGGATTTTAGCGTCCAAATGTTATGTTATGTTTTATTTAACGACGCTCGCAACTGCAGAGGTTATATCAGCTTCGCCGGTGTGCCGGAATTTTGTCCCGCAGGAGTTCTTTTACATGCCAGTAAATCTACTGACATGAGCCTGTCGCATTCAAGCACACTTAAATGCCATCGACCTGGCCCGGGATCGAACCCGCTTTAGCGTCGATAAATTGGTTATAGCGTGATGGTATTTGAAGATATGAGGCGTAGGATTCACCATGTGGTTACCTGACATTCGTCTTACAGTTGGGAAAAGTCTCAGAAAAAGCTCAATCACATGATCGGCCCAAGCGGGAGTCAAACCCTCACCCGAGAGCAGCGTTACCTTCTGATGTCATTTTATAAATTCCTTTGTCCCCAACTTTTTTGTATATCGAAACCTGATGATGTACTGACAAATTTAATATGGATAGGATTATATACATACTAGTGGCTTGTGCAGCAAATGCTGCAAACTAAGTTCATTAGACGTTCAAATAAACATTTTTCAGATTTATTTTCAATGAAGAATACCAGACATTTTGAAAGTTATTTGCTTCCATAATAATGAAAGATACTCTCTCTCGAGCCAATACTGAAGAGAACCACGCATATAAATATCTACACCACACCGCCATTAAATATATGAAAAAGACCCAACCCCACTTGATTAATAACTATAAAAATATTTGATTTTTAATAATATTATTATCTTACTTAAGTTTTATAGCTTTCAGTAACATATACTATATATATACTATATAGCCGCCACTCAGTAAAATATAGAAATCAAAATCTAATTTAAGTTATTCCCTACATCTACGTATATAACCCCAAAACGTTTCACTTTCACATCATTAGTATAGCATTAATTTGTATAATTAATGAAAAATAGTCACATCATGGCATTAATTACAATAACATTTCATTTGTAATGGTAATAATGTCATCAAACCACCTCAAGTTTTTTAGTTTTTAATATCCAATACACAGCTGTACCCAGAAAATTACACACCACAGAATCTAACCTGTAAATTATTTTTAGTAAGTTAAGTTTTTAATAACCAATTTAATTTGAGCTCTAAATATGTCAGCATTCTTGCAGATCATGGCCTTCGTGTAATATTGTTTACTGTAGTGTGTGTTTTGTTTTAATCTGAAATGCAACACGGCCGACTTGATGCTCGCTTCGCTTCTCCTGAATGCACTTACCTAGTTCTCAAAACTGACGACAGATGGATTTTGGAAAACAGGAAAATTATGTTGAAAAATTAACATTTCAATGAAAACTATTATTTTTCCGAAAAACTTTGAGTTCCAAGCTTCAAAATGGGTCATTTATTAAAATCCGTCCAGCCGTTTTCCCGTAATTTCCATTACCAGTTCAAATTATATATATATATATATATATATATATATATATATATATATATATATATATATAGATATAAAAAAACTGACTGTAGTTCAAAGGAGGCTTTGACTTGGTTGCTAGGAACCGACCTTAGAAACCAACCAACTATATTATAAACGACAATTTTGAAGCAATTTTTCTCTTCCAGTTATTAACTCTGTAATAAAAACTTGCGACAAAAAACAGTAGGCAATTTCTTAAGGAAATAGGTGCGAAAATTATGTCTGAACATGTAAATTGTCATATCCAGAATCTTCTATACAAAATTAAATCAATTCAGATCGTTCGCAATCACAGCTTTGTGCCCACCAGCTTGATTTCAGGTCATAAAATGGCACACGGCGTTCATAAAATATTCGTACACTTTTATTTATCGTGGAATTGGCGGCGTGGAAACGCTGCCGCGGCTGATATTTGTTTTGTTTTGCAAACGATAGCTTTTGTTTGCTACCTTCCTGCTGTTATTATATTTTATGGCGGTGTATGAAGCGTGGCTTTCATTAGAAATTAATATAGAGGTCCGTGGCTCAAGTCCCAGAGATAGAGCAAGTCTTTCTTTCGTAAGTCCACTTTCCCAGAATTCAGTGCGAAGGGAAATTATTGTAATGAGCAAATTTATATAATAATAATAATAATAATAATAATAATAATAATAATAATAATAATAATAATAATAATAATAATACATATTTTAATATTTTATTTATTTCTTTTTTGTGGTCTCATTTATAGTTTTGCGTTGTATAGACTAATGTATATACAGGGTGATCCATTTCGGTATGGATAACATAAAAACACCGTAAAACATTTACTATTGAACTTAATTTGTTGAAACTTTGTGCATACAACACTGGAAGATGGGAGATTCCTCAGAGCTCAACATGACCCCCATTGCGCACCCTGTACAACTCATTAACAACAGTCGACCTGGTTGCCGAGTTGGTATAGCGCTGGCCTTCTATGCCCAAGGTAGCGGGTTCGATCCCGGGCCAGGTCGATGGCATATAAGTGTGCTTAAATGCGACAGGCTCATGTCAGTAGATTTACTGGCATGTAAAAGAACTCCTGCGGGACAAAATTCCGGCACATCCGGCGACGCTGATATAACCTCAGCAGTTGCGAGCGTCGTTAAATAAAACATAGCATTTAACATTCTCATTAACAACAAATGCTGGGTAACTTTCAGCGCTGGACCCCGGACTCATTTCGCTGGCATTATCGCCTTCATCTCATTCAGACGCTTAATAAGCATTACAGTTCATAAAGTGTCGTAAAATAAACTAAAACTAAAGTAGGCTAAGAGATATCAATACTCATGTTTAAGCTGATATGTCCTTAATCTGAGGTCACATATTCTGTAGAGGAACCCTTACTTTCTGTTTTATTTTTGTACGATTTTACTGAATCACCCTGTATACTTTGAACTTTTGTTCTAATATTTGGTCAGTTCGTGGTTGTAAATAAATGAAGACAACATTATTATTATTATTATTATTATTATTATTATTATTATTATTATCTATGTCATTATCTTGAATTACTTTTCTATCAACGAAAATAAAACCATAATTATTCCATTCTCATTATCTGAAAAATGTAACAAACCTCCTACATCTATATTAAGTACAGTATTAAATTACATAATTCTGATTGCTGTCTTATACAGTGTAAATGTCCGATTATTAAAGAGTCCTCTGAAGTTAAGTATTTAGGCATAATTTTCGATAATCATTTAAAATGGAGCCAACACATTAATTACCTTTGTAATAAATTACGTAAAATTGTATATTATTTTGTTTTATTGAGGAATTACTTGTGAATAAGTTTATTACGCACAATATATTTAACTTTATTTCAATCGGTAATTATGAATGGAATTATAGGATGGGGTAGCTCATTTAAATCCAATTTTAATCCACTTTATTTACTACAGAAGAAAATAATTAAACTATGTCTTCATAAACCTATTGATTTTCCTTCTCAAAAATTATTTTTAGACTTTAATGTACTTAAAATAGACAAATTTATTACAGTTTATTA
Source organism: Periplaneta americana (assembly GCF_040183065.1). Lineage (NCBI taxonomy): Eukaryota > Metazoa > Arthropoda > Insecta > Blattodea > Blattidae > Periplaneta > Periplaneta americana. The sequence continues at coordinate 3,043,136 of NC_091118.1, forward strand.
ATAAAATTCATACATAAAAATCGAAATAATTTTGAATTGTATTCTCATAGTTATGAAACAAAAGGCATGAATTCTTTAAGATTGTTTGAACCAAAATGCAACACTGTTACAGTATTTAATCATAGTAGTAATTTAGGCCCAAGAATATATAACAAATTTATATTTAACTATTCTAATCTTGTCAATTCTAATAGTTCTAGTATTAAATTAAAAAAGTTATGTATGGATTTTATAAAAATTGAAAAATTGTAAATTTAAATTCGGGTATACGCCCCTGAGCACGAGTTCTACTCTTTCAGGGGTGAGCTAAAGTTTTATTTATTTATATTATATTTTATATTACAGTTATTAGCAAAGTAAATACAAACTAAAACAAAATAAATAAATTATCTACTATGGCAAAATGTAGGCGTTCCTCATATGGCTAGAGGTTTCAGATACGCACAGCTGAGATTAAACATAATCATGCTAGCTTGCAAATCAGGGTTCTGACCTTTATTACCTCTCATAAAACTTTTAGTTTACGCCCAATACAATCAATGGAGGCCATGTTAGTGTTGATTAATTACAACCGTAGACGCATGCAGCGCTGTATTCAATTATACAAGACGCGTGTTTAATTCCGAAGGTCACCAAATTCTCTCGGTACGCTATGGATATCCAGACCATGACAAACAAGGGCAAATCGACAGATAAACTCTGAGAATAAGAGTTTAAAAACAGTTGAAGGAAACTGCTCGGAAACAAGAGAATTCTACATAAATGTCACTATTCGTATAGAGCCAGAAGGTCGGTTCTGCGTGCAGGAAGACGCATTTAACGCATTTATAGTGATTCTATGACTCCCTTGTCATTTTTTCTATTTTATTCTCTTAATTCTCTTTAATTTATTTACTTACTAGCCGTACCCGTGCGCTCCGCTGCACCCGTTAGAAATAAATATAAAGTAATTACATAATTAAAATAGGACGTTTGATCCAGGGAACATTCGTGTTTGGTAGAAGGATAAATCGTTTAATATGTTACTTAATTTAAATTGCATCCAAATAATTAAAATGTGATCATTTTGGTTCAGAGACCACTCAGAAGTTACTGTAATAACATTATAGCATTATGTCCATCTAGAGAAACTACACTTTCAAATGGTGAAATAATAATTAATTATACAAATCGGTTAATTTAGCTTCCGATATTACTTCATACAAACACAGAAACATTCTCTGTAGGCTATCTTTCATAGCTTTCGATTGTTGTTGTCCGAGGCCCCTTATAGACGTAGTAATTTGTTTTCATTTCATTACACCGCCTTAGCTGGCATTGTATTTTAATTTTAAAACTCATTTATCTCATTAAATATCAGTCCTGTCAAAATTTTGCAAGGAATAAAACTTATCGGAAATCATTTTTAAAGAAACTTTTATTACGTAATTTTTTCATGAAAATCAATAATAAGCGAGATATTCCGATTTATTTAATTCAAGCCCCCTTATAATCTCCCTTTTAAATAAATTATTTTGAATTCCATATAGCCTAAAATCTAAGTTACAACGAACTTAATTTATATTCCAATTTTCATATAAATCGGTTCAGCCATTATCGCTTGAAAAGGTAACAAACTTCCAGACAGACATACAAACAAAAATTTCAAAAAAGCGATTTTCGGTTTCAGGGTGGTTAATTATATATGTTAGGACCAATTATTTTTGGAAAATCGAAAATTACCAGAAAAATTTCGGCTACAGATTTATTATTAGTATAGATTTACTTTATTTTGTCCTTTTCAATTGTTTTTGAGTCTTTCTTTCCTCTTTTTCGTACTGTTTTTTTTTTTTCCTCAATGCTCCTAGTCTGTTTAGCCATCTTTCATTTGTTTCATTCTCCTTAATGTTCTCGTCCTTCTACTGTTACTTTCTTTATCTTAAGAATTTAAATATTTTCTACCGTCCTTGAAACCCGCCGTCAATCCCACAGGAACCCAGTCCCTTCTCCCATTTCTTCCCATTCAATGTCGCGCTCCTAATAAACTCAGTCCTGTGATTTCAATTCCCTCATACAGGCAATTAAGTTACTCGCTGTGGGCGTTGCTAGGTTACATTAAAACGAAAGGGAATTTTTAAGTGCGTGGGCTCAGATCATTGTTTCCGAGGTTCAAGGAGGCCATGAATTAGTTCCGCTTTCCCGCCACGGCACGGTTATCTCGACGTGCTTTGTTTCAAGAGATTATCCTCACGAATCCGCAATTAGCAGGGCGGGAATCGCATCCCCGGAACATTCCGCGACTCCAGCAGTATTCACGACGGTCTAGCAGCTTCACCCCACGCCTATCGCCACGTTAATTCTCCTGAAGTGCTCAAATATTAACGAGAAGAGAGACTTTTAACGAAGGAAGGGAATTATGGAACAAATGACGTTCGTTTGCGATTCGATATTATTTTTTGTCATACTTTCAGTGAACATTGCTCGTGATTGTTGATTTAGTATGCAGCTACAGGCATTTCGTTTAAACACAGATTCCATATACAACAAAACTATACTATAGAACTTTGTGTGTTATATCATTGAAAATATTAAAAAATAATCTTATAGTTTTTATTTTACTCTTGTTTCCTTTTCTTCTCAATTTCAGTAAATAATTGTTTCTATGACCCTGAAAATGCCCCGGGCTTATTATACTGGTTACCAAGGGCAACTACTTCAAATAATGTGTATTTATATAATTGTTTAACCTTATAGATTTCTAATTCAGAAAATATGAGTTTAGAAGAGTAATCAGTAGGGTTTTAAGCAGGTTTTTTATTATATTTTTTGTAAAAAAAAAATAAGACGGTCTAAAGACATTTTTATGTCTCGTGACCAGAATATTGCACGAAATGGAAATATAAAAATTGGAAATTTATCTTTTGAAGAGGTGGAGAAGTTCAAATATCTTGGAGCAACAGTAACAAATATAAATGACACTCGGGAGGAAATTAAACACAGAATAAATATGGGAAATGCCTGCTATTATTCGGTTGAGAAGCTTTTATCATCCAGTCTGCTGTCAAAAAATCGGAAAGTTAGAATTTATAAAACAGTTATATTACCGGTTGTTCTGTATGGTTGTGAAACTTTGACTCTCACTTTGAGAGAGGAACAGAGATTAAGGGTGTTTGAGAATAAGGTTCTTAGGAAAATATTTGGGGCTAAGAGGGATGAAGTTACAGGAGAATGGAGAAAGTTACACAACGCAGAACTGCACGCATTGTATTCTTCACCTGACATAATTAGGAACATTAAATCCAGACGTTTGAGATGGGCAGGGCATGTAGCACGTATGGGTGAATCCAGAAATGAATATAGAGTGTTAGTTGGGAGACCGGAGGGAAAAAGACCTTTAGGGAGGCCGAGACGTAGATGGGAGGATAATATTAAAATGGATTTGAGGGAGGTGGGATATGATGATAGAGACTGGATTAATCTTGCACAGGATAGGGACCGCTGGCGGGCTTATGTGAGGGCGGCAATGAACCTTCGGGTTCCTTAAAAGCCATTTGTAAGTAAGTAAAAACGAGATGCTATTTAATAATGTTTTCCAGATATTTCAAATCTGAAACTAATTTTAAGAGAGACATTTACAATATAAATAGAGGAATTACTTTTTTTTATTTTAGTAGGTTATTTTACGACGCTTCATCAACATTTCAGGCTATTTAGCGTCTGAATGAGATGAAGGTGATAATGCCGGTGAAATGAGTCCGGGGTCCAGCACCGAAAGTTACCCAGCATTTGCTCATATTGGGTTGAGGGAATACCCCGGAAAAAACCTCAACCAGGTAACTTGCTCTGACTGGGAATCGAACCCTGGCCACGTGGTTTCGCGGCTAGACGCCCTAACCATTACTCCACAGGTGTGGACGGAAGAATTATAATTATGTATTAAATTATTATGATGATTCAATGATTGTTGATCAATAAAATGTTAAATAAAAATAGAATAACGCCGTTTTTAATATTTAGCGAAAGAAAATTAAAATCTAGCCAATCTTTAACTGTATTTATACCTATGTTAGCATTTTTATAAAGGTCATCCAAGGAATGACCACTAAATATCACTTCTGTATCATCTCCAAATGTTAGCCATTACTGTTTTTCAAAGTCCAGATTAAAATCTTTAACGTATATTAAAAATAAAATAGGTCCTAAAATCGTGCCTTGTGGAACCCCAATATTCACATTTTATACACTGTTACAATCATCAGTGTTCGTCATAGAATACCATTTAATAGGATAGTAATATTATTATAAACAACTATTCTTAATTCCTATTACATATGATTTTTCTAGAAGTTTTTTTCCGATTAAACATATCGAAAGCTTTCTGGAAATTTGAGAAGATACGACTTAAGCATTTGTTTTCTAAGTCTAATTCTGTGATTATCTTATGACAGAAATATAATAAAAATTAAAGTGCATAAATAATTGACTGTGAAATGCCTTATAATATGTTAATAGTGTAAAATCTTGGTTAGTTGATTTCGAGGTCTTCTGGAAATGTCCCTTAGAACTTCCAAGGCTATGGTACTTTATTTTAGGGATGGTTTCACCTGTAAGGTAATTCATTACATCCAATTTTAGGGCAACACGTGAATATGATGACTAATATGTTACAAAGTTGAGCTTTAACATAGACGAAAATGACAGATACATTTGCTTCAAATCTTCTGATTGAGAGACAGTCTTTTTTATATAATTGTGAATATGCATAATGAAACTCCCAAAAATTATTTTACCTTTCAAAAAAATCCAAGTTTATTCATTCTTATAACTGATGAAAACCTTTTGTTCTTATCTGGATTTGAACTCAGAACTACAGTAATGGAGGACATTGTGACTACTGCAGAATACTTCTTCTTCTTCTCCTTCTTTCCTTCAATTATTAGGCCAAATGGCCTGTTACGATCTCACAGTTGAATTTTCAATCCAGCGCTTCTTTGGACGACCGAAAGATCTCTTCCCGTTTGGACGATAGTGGAGCATGACTTTTGGGATTCTATCTCTATGCATGCGATGCAGATGATTTATCCAGTTGTTCTGATAATGTTTTACGTGAATAATTACAGATTCTAGTTGTAATTCTTCCATTACATCTTCATTGCGTTTGTGATCCCATTTCGTATATCCCGCTGTATATCTCATAAATTTCATTTCATTAGCCGTTATTCTGCTTTCGTCTTTCTTCCTCAATGTCCATGCCTCACTGCCGTAAGGTCTCGCCAAGGTCTTGTAAAGGCGAATTCTAGTATGCCTTTGTACTAGGGAAGGTTTCATAATGGTGTTAATTATTCCCATTGTTTTGCTGTATTTAGAAATTTTCTGTGAAATGTCTACTTCATCGAAAAAAGATAATGTGTATCCAAGATATGTAATAGTAATATACGTTACAAGAGCGGTATGTTGAAGTTTTCATGTTCGAGGAAAAGTTTGAAAAAGCGAAACGTAGTTAAGCTTTTTTAATTTCCGACAATTGAAAGAAAACATACCGCTCGTGTATCGTACATTATTTTGTGCGAAGATCGTTTATTACATACCTGAAAGAGGAATTTCTAATTAGTTGCAATGATATCTCCATCTTGGTTTCTGTTCAGTGACGGCAAATTTGCAAAACAAAAATATCTATCTTCAACATTGTTGCTGTAAAATGTTTTCTGTGTTTACTATACTCCAGCAGGCCATGATATACGTCTGTCTTTTTTTTTCCCCCAGTCTATGATGAGTCTGGAATCTTGTTGATTTTTTCACGGCTTCCTTAATGTTACTTGCATCACGAATGCAGTAAATTTAGTGGAGTAGTAGAGTTTACCTAATTTTTGCAAATATTTGAAAACAATAATTAACAGTGCAGTTTAGGTGAAATTGCAGTGGTAAGTTTCCAATTTATAATTATTACTATATTGAACGTCTCTAAAAATAATATGTTAAAAGCCTAAAGCAGTAAAATCAATATGTCACTTAAGAGGTAAGAAGAGGGAAATTGTTATGTGTGTTAGGTTGGGAATACTGAATGTGGAATTTTAGACTTTCCGCGGATTGGTTTTGTGCGGAAACCAAGCAAATACGCACGATCTCGCACAAAATAATTTATCCTTTCTAATATTTTTTAATCTAAACATATTTTGCTAGGCACAGGTTATTTTCCGCAGAAGGCCATACTTTTAGTTTTTTCTTTATTGATTTTCATATCATACTTAATTCCAATTTTGTTGAAATTAAAAATTGAACGTTGTAATTCATCTTCTCAGGATGCCACCAGAGCTAAATCGTCTGCAAAAAGTAATGAGGACAACACTTTATAGGTAATGCTAATATTTTGTAAGACGAATTCTTGGCTCCATTTAGGAATATTTTGAAATACGTTTTAATTGTTACAATTGATAATAAATTAGACAAACTTTAGTTAATTAATGCGTGAACACAATAATATTAATACTAACATCCATCAAACGACAGTTTACGATTCTAATCCGTCATCTTGTTGCTACATTGTCACTATCGCTGACAGATTAACCGATTCTACTGAAGACGCGAAAATGGCCAGAGTAATCCCCCGAAACAACGCAAACCGGATCGCTGTTCATTTGTCTCGCGTCTCCTTGGAGACAGAAGTCCGCTGTGAAACATCTTCAGACACATGATATATCAAATGTAATTGATTCCTCATCTCGGCACCAGATGTCTCCGCCGCTGCAATTTAAGCTGATTACGAAGTCTATCCAGTTTATGAAGGCGGTCACATTATCTATCATTTCACGGCAGCTTTGCTAAGATCGTACATCTGTTGATGTTGTATTGTGCCGTTTGTAGTTCGTGAGAAAACAGACTAATGGAGTCAGTTTATAATATTTCGACTTCCGTAAGGGAAATATATCAGGATTTCACAGATGAGAAAAATTTAACGATGTCTAAATGCTTTTCTGACGTCAAGGTTTCAAATCAAATATATTTCAGAAGCTAAATGGCGACTCCACGAGTTGAATTACTCTAAAGGGAGTATTGTAGATTTCATTTGCCTTTGGGAACCCCGAAATATTAGTGGAATGGATGACTTGCAATTTTTTCAAGTGTTTCCGAACTTTTATGATAATATATGGGAATTTTTTGGTGTTCATTGCATTCTACAGGGTGTCCGACAAGTCCCGGATCATAGGATAAATTATAATATGTGCTCCAAGTTCATAACATGTCTGGAGACGAAACTTCATGCTGTTGACAATACGGTGTAACTTATCAGCGGTGCTTTCACGACACTTTTCCTCGATCCGTCTTCGTAGATGTTGCAGATCAAGATTCTTCACTTCGTACAACTTTTCCTTCAGATAAGCTCATAAGAAAAGCAAAGCGTTTAGAATAGAAAGTGTGGTAACTCGGCAAGGGTCTAATGGGACTTTTAAACCCCCTAGTGTCGCCGCGGCAACTGAGCGAAACATTGGCGTGGCGATCGTTCTAAGATTGCAGTTTTCCTCTTAATACTGTGGACAGAGCAGGTAGAACTCGTTCTGCTATGGAATTAAGAAGATATTTCTTGTGCTGTTCGGGTGATTTTTATTGTGCCGTTTATGTGAGCGAGTAGTAATAAGCCTAATTGTTTTGTTCTTGATGTAAATCCAATTACAGATACTCCATAATCTGTAAGGAAGAGACTTTCTTTTATCCATCCATAGACTAGACTATTTTTCAGAAGTGGTGTAGAGCAATTCCACGAACACAGAAAACTGTATGCTCGTTCTTATATCTGTGATATCCATTTTTCTGCGGTTTTGATTGTGATTTTTTGAAATTATGATTTATTTAACGACGCTCGCAACTGCAGAGGTTATATCAGCTTCGCTGGTGTGTCGGAATTTTGTACCACAAGAGTTTTTTTTTACATGCCATTAAATCTACTGACATGAGCCTGTCGCATTTAAACACACTTAAATGCCCGTTCTTTGCTTGGTGAAATTGTGTCGCAACATCTTGGCTACCACAAAATCTGTGCACGATGGGTTCCACGGCAACTGAGTGACCAACACAAAACTCCGAGAATGGCCTCAGCATTGACATTCTTGATGCGATATCACACAGATGGAGACGCCTTTCTTGATCAGATTGTGACTGGTGATGAGACCTGGGTGTCTCACAACACCCAGAGACCAAGCGCCAATCACGTTAGTGGCATCATCCCTCATCACCCAAGAAACTGAGAAAATTGAAACAGACTCTCTCAACACAAAAAGTCATGGCTACTGTCTTTTGGGATCGCAAAGGTGTTCTTTTGCTGGATTTCATGCCAAAAGGCACTACGATCAATGCAAATCGTTATTGTGAGACTTTACGAAAACTACGGCGAGCCATCCAAAACAAGAGGCGAGGAATGCTTTCAGAGAGGAGTTGTGCTTCTTCACGACAACGCCCGCCCGCACACTGCTGCTTCAACTCGAGAATTGCTGGATCAATTCGGTTGGGAAATCTTTGCTCATCCGCCCTATAGTCCAGACCTTGCTCCTAGCGATTTTCACCTTTTCACTAAGCTGAAAGGCTTTCTGGGTGGTACACGTTTTGGAAGTGATGAAGAGTTGAAGAAGACAGTGAACACCTGGCTTAATGAACTGGCGGCAGAGGAGTATAACACGGGCATTCTAAAGCTAGTGAACAGATACGACAAATGTTTAAATGTAGGTGGTGATTATGTAAAGGAAGCTTCAGTTATGTAACAGACTTTGTTTTTTCAAATAAATATATATTTTTTTAATTATTACAACAAAACGGTCGTTATTTCCTGGATCCCCCTCGTGTCCTTACAAAGTACCATCTGGCTATGACCAATTCCATTGACGCTAAATAATCCAGCAGTTGATACAGCATCGTTAAATATCCGAGTAAAAAATAATTGGATGTGACACCCGAAAATCAGAAGAACACCTTAGTTGATCAAGCGCTTGTATGCATTTATGTACCATTACTCCACACCTGAATGCTCAAAATTATGTCTAGTTACACTGACCGTAATTCCTTCCAGTGAATGAACTCCAGACCAGCATTTCAGCTGTTTAGTGTGAGTTTTTCAAAAGCGATACATTTTTTTAGAGTCATAAACTATGATGGGTTCGAGGAAAGTGAAAAGACAAAAAAATCCAAAGGTGAATGAACGACCATGCAGATACGTTGAACTCAAAGACTCCCTCGTCTGCCCTGTACGAAGGATTCTAGCATTACACGATTTTAGAAAATATATTACACGTAATTGACAATACAAAGAACACGTCTGCCTAAGAAAGAACCCTTGAATTATTTAGAGTGACAACTCAGAGCACTAGCGAAATATATTAATTCTTGTGGGATAGCAGATTTAAATATATTCAGACAGAAAAAAAATTAACTAGGATCCTCTAGAGCGATATTTTGGAATTAGAAAATGATTATCTTGTGATGATTACCATAGGCTTTCTACATCTGAAGATTTTTCAATCTGTGTGCCGGTTAAAAAATGTGCTGTATTCAAGTGCTAATTGTGAACTCCTAATTGAATCCAAGCACCTAGCTTCTACTTCATTAAATATACATGTTTAATTATTTTATTTTTAATAATAGCACTTTAGTTGTAATTAACGTAAAAGTTATTTCGGTAACAAAAGTACAGTATAATTCTACTTTGCATCTAGGCTAGAATTTAATCTGGTTTACAAGTTTATTACGTTTCCACGTCATAAGAGATTTCTAATCGAGCATATGAGAAAGTAATAGACCTCATGGAAAAGTCGTTAATTTAATATTCTCCAATAAGTAGCATACAACTACTTAATACAGTCCTACCAAATTGTTTTAATTTTACAAAACACAAAATAACCTAGGTATTTCAAAAGAACAAAACATACATTAGCATAGATATAATATCGAAGCTTAATTTATGGGTCTAAGTTGTACGTAATATTTCTTGTTCCCCTGAATTACGTATAAACCAGATACAACTGCAACTAATGACTAAATAGTAGATAAAACTATTAGTGAAGATAAAGTGTCTCCTTTATTATATTACAATCTTTCTTGTGTATAAAAACTATAATTTCATGTCAATGTACTTTGTAATGCCATAAAAATTTTCAGTTTTGCGATGCTGTACTTTTTTTTTGCGTATTTCTGGCTGAAGCCGGCACAATGTTCCATTTTTCGGTTAATTATTATATTTACTATTCATGGTTGTGTTATATAACTCACAATTTGTTAATGTAGTAATATTACATTTTTAAAGAAGTAAAATATTGTAGCTAAGTACTTTACAATACATTCTTATCTAATGGGTTTTTTTAAAAACATTTCATTCACTTGAATAGCGATCCTGAAACTGGGCACTGAAAATAGGGCTAGCGCCACTCGGCTACGATCCACTGAACTAGAGGAAGTAACGTCTTCTACCCGCTCTGGCAGTAGTAAAAAAGTATTGGTGAAATTGTCCCATTTGATATATTATATTATACTTTCTTGTACATCGAAAACTATAATTTTGTGTCAAAATGTACTTGCAACAACACAAAAATGTTCAGTTTTGGAAGCTGTACTTTTTTTTGCGTTCTTCTCTCTGAAGCTGACAGAATGTTCCAGTTTACTGTTGATTATTATACTCGTATTTACGATTCAGGAGTGAATGATATAACTCAAGAGTAGTTAATGTAGTAGTATTACATTTTTTAAATAAGTAAAATATTGTGATAAACTATAATATACTTTTATCTAGTGGGTATTTTAAAAACATCTGCATTGACTCGAATAGCGCTCCTGAAACTGGGAACAGAAAGCAGAGCGACCGCCGCTCTGCGACGAACCGCTGGACTAGTGGAAGTATCGCCACTTTCTCTTCTACCCGCTCTGAGAAAAGTCACGAGGGTTTAAGTCCGGCAACATTGCAGACCATTCTCCGAGTCCTCTGCATCCTAACCACCGTCAGCACGATTCACCTAAAATAAAAAAATAATAACAAATTTTATGATTTCGCCTATGATGCAGGACTTTTCGGACACTCTGTACATATCATGAATCGCGAAAATTATTGTTCTCATATAGCTACCAGGAGATGTTTAAAATATTAAATTTCATAATTTGACTGTCACTGGACGTAAATGAAGTGTATGGGCGAATCCAGAAATGCATATAGAGTGTTAGTTGGGAGGCCGGTGGGATAAAAGACCTTTGGGGAGGCCGAGACGTATATGGAAGGATAATATTAAAATGTATTTGAGGGAGGTGCGATATGATGACAGGGAATGCATTAATCTTGCTCAGGATAGGGACCGATGGCAGGCTTATGTGAGGGCGGCAATGAACCTCTGGATTCCTTAAAAGCCATTTTTAAGTAAATAAGGAAGTAACTAGACATAATAGCCCGATAACTATCCTTAGCTTGATTCTAGAAGTGACATACAGAGAGACTTGAATGATATCACCATGGCAACGAACTAATATTCATTCCAGAGTCAAGAGATTCTTCCAGCGTATTTTTTTTTTTATTATTCATGTACACTTTAATAAATTTAATCGAACTTTTGTCTTCAGGCTTTAATATTTTGAGAATTTCAGTGAGACGTACCTCCACGCCCTTCACTCCTCTAAGATTTATGTGTTTCTGCCCGACATCCTCCGCTAATGGACGGACAGAACGCCGGCTCTTTAGAGTGCCTCCTAATGGTCGAGCGAAGTTGTAATGGCCAGCACTTTAGCAAAGAAATCAATGTTGGTAGCACTGTTTATCTCTAGCTGACGGCTGTTAAACACGCACGCTGCTGTAGCTTACGACCGAGATAGGGTGACCAATCACTCTAAATTAAAGGTATCGCGATTCTATCACTGTTAATAATTATTCAGGAGTGCAACATAAAAAAATTAATTTGATATCATGGATAAAGCTTGAAGTTAAAATAAATTATTATTATTATTATTATTATTATTATTATTATTATTATTATTATTATTAAGTCTACAAATATACAAAGTTTAGTGTTACGAAAGGGATAAATATCTCGTGGTAAGTTGTCAACAATTACAGCTTTATAAAACAAATGAAACTTTCTTACTATTTCAGCAAGATATTAGTAGCATTTACCTATCGAGATGGCTCAATCTAAACGCACTAGAGTCGTGATCGGAAGGTAGCGGGTTCAAAACCCTGGGCTGCCAATCTGATTCAGGTTTTTCATGGTTTCCCACACTAACAAATGGAAATACAGGGTTGGAAATTTACATACCCTGCTTCATCGCCACCTCAATCACCATATAATAATAATAATAATACTTACATACTTACTTACAAATGGCTTTTAAGGAACCCGAAGGTTCATTGCCGCCCTCACATAAGCCCGCCATCGGTCCCTATCCTGTGCAAGATTAAGCCAGTCTCTATCATTATACCCCACCTCCCTCAAATCCATTTTAATATTATCCTCCCATCTACGTCTCGGCCTCCCTAAAGGTCTTTTTCCCTCCGGTCTCCCAACTAACACTCTATATGCATTTCTGGATTCGCCCATACGTGCTACATGCCCTGCCCATCTCAAACGTCTGGATTTCAAGTTCCTAATTATGTCAGGTGAAGAATACAATGCGTGCAGTTCTGTGTTGTGTAACTTTCTCCATTCTCCTGTAACTTCATCCCGCTTAGCCCCAAATATTTTCCTAAGCACCTTATTCTCAAACACCCTTAACCTATGTTCCTCTCTCAGAGTGAGAGTCAAAGTTTCACAGCCATATAGAAGAACCGGTAATATAACTGTTTTATAAATTCTAACTTTCAGATTTTTGGACAGCAGACTGGATGATAAGAGCTTCTCAACCGAATAATAACACGCATTTCCCATATTTATTCTGCGTTTAATTTCCTCCCGAGTGTCATTTATATTTGTTACTGTTGCTCCAAGATATTTGAATTTTTCCACCTCTTCGAAGGATAAATCTCCAATATTTATATTTCCATTTCGTACAATATTCCCGTCACGAGACATAATCATATACTTTGTCTTTTCGGGATTTACTTCCAAACCGATCGCTTTACTTGCTTCAAGTAAAATTTCCCTGTTTTCCCTAACCGTTTGTGTATTTTCTCCTAACATATTCACGTCATCTGCATAGACAAGAAGCTGATGTAGCCCGTTCAATTCCAAACCCTGCCTGTTATCCTGAACTTTCCTAATGGCATATTCTAAAGCGAAGTTAAAAAGTAAAGGTGATAGTGCATCTCCCTGCTTTAGCCCGCAGTGAATTGGAAAAGCATCAGATAGAAACTGACCTATACGGACTCTGCTGTATGTTTCACTGAGACACATTTTAATTAATCGAACTACTTTCTTGGGAATACCAAATTCAATAAGAATATCATATAATACTTCCCTCTTAACCGAGTCATAAGCCTTTTTGAAATCTATGAATAACTGATGTACTGTACCCTTATACTCCCATTTTTTCTCCATTATCTGTCGAATACAAAAAATCTGATCAATAGTCGATCTATTACGCCGAAAACCGCACTGATGATCCCCAATAATTTCATCTACGTACGGAGTTAATCTTCTCAAAAGAATATTGGACAAAATTTTGTACGACGTCAACAAAAGTGATATTCCTCGAAAGTTACCACAGTTGGTTTTGTCCCCCTTTTTAAAAATAGGTACAATTATGGACTCCTTCCATTGTTCTGGTACAATTTCTTTGTCCCAAATAGCAAGTACAAGTTTATAAATTTCGCTATATAATGCACTTCCACCCTCTTGTATTAATTCTGCTGGAATGTGATCGATACCTGGAGACTTGTACTTTTTCAGATTTCCTATCGCAATTTCGACTTCTGAAAGCGTGGGTTCGGGTATAAATGGCTCAGCAGTTTGTATTTCAATTTCGTCCCGATCATTTCTATTTGGCCTATGTACATTTAGTAGTTGCGCAAAATAGTTTTTCCATCTGTTTAGGATTGATGGAGAGTCTGCAAGCAAGTCACCATTCTCATCCTTGATCACGTTTACCCTTGGCTGATATCCGTTCTTAAATTCCTTTATACCTTTATATAAATCTCGAATGTTTTTATTCTTACTATTTGTTTCTACCTCATTCAGTTTTTCCTTCAAGTAACCTCTCTTTTTATTTCTAAGTGTACGACTTGCTTCCCGTCTTTCATTGAAATAATTATCTCTCTTCTCCTCAACTGGATCCTGTAAGAATTTCAATTTTGCCTGTTTCCTTCTTTCTACTGCCATGCAACAATCTTCATAGTAATAATAATAATAATAATAATAATAATAATAATAGGGGACAAGAATAACTGTAGTAAATTTTCAGGAATATCACTTTTGTTGACGTCGTACAAAATTTTGTCCAATATTCTTTTGAGAAGATTAACTCCATATGTAGATGAAATTATTGAGGATCATCAGTGTGGTTTTAGGCGTAATAGATCGACTATTGACCAGATATTTTGTATTCGACAGATAATGGAGAAAAAATGGGAGTATAAGGGTACAGTGCATCAGTTATTCATAGATTTCAAAAAGGCATATGACTCGGTTAAGAGGGAAGTTTTATATGATATTCTTATTGAATTTGGTATTCCCAAGAAACTAGTTCGATTAATTAAAATGTGTCTCAGTGAAACGTACAGCAGAGTTCTTATAGGTCAGTTTCTGTCAGATGCGTTTCCAATTCACTGCGGGCTAAAGCAGGGAGATGCACTATCACCTTTACTTTTTAACTTCGCTCTAGAGTATGCCATTAGGAAAGTCCAGGATAACAGAGAGGGTTTGGAATTGAACGGGTTACATCAGCTGCTTGTCTATGCGGATGACGTGAATATGTTAGGAGAAAATCCACAAACGATTAGGGAAAACACGGGAATTTTACTGGAAGCAAGTAAAGAGATAGGTTTGGAAGTAAATCCCGAAAAGACAAAGTATATGATTATGTCTCGTGACGAGAATATTGTACGAAATGGAAATATAAAAATTGGAAATTTATCTTTTGAAGAGGTGGAGAAGTTCAAATATCTGGGAGCAACAGTAACAAATATAAATGATACTCGGGAGGAAATTAAACACAGAATAAATATGGGAAATGCCTGTTATTATTCGGTTGAGAAGCTTTTATCATCCAGTCTGCTGTCAAAAATTCTGAAAGTTAGAATTTATAAAACAGTTATATTACCGGTTGTTCTGTATGGTTGTGAAACTTGGACTCTCACTTTGAGAGAGGAACAGAGATTAAGGGTGTTTGAGAATAAAG
This sequence comes from Periplaneta americana, assembly GCF_040183065.1. Lineage (NCBI taxonomy): Eukaryota > Metazoa > Arthropoda > Insecta > Blattodea > Blattidae > Periplaneta > Periplaneta americana. The sequence continues at coordinate 3,058,403 of NC_091118.1, forward strand.
TTCTTAAGAAAATATCTGGGGCTAAGAGGGATGAAGTTACAGGAGAATGGAGAAAGTTACACAACACAGAACTGCACGCATTGTATTCTTCACCTGACATAATTAGGAACATTAAATCCAGACGTTTGAGATGGGCAGGACATGTAGCACGTATGGACGAATTCAGAAATGCATATAGAGTGTTAGTTGGGAGGCTGGAGGGGAAAAAGAGCTTTGGGGAGGCCGAGACGTAGATGGGAGGATAATATTAAAATGTATTTGAGGGAGGTGGGATATGATGATAGAGACTGGATTAATCTTGCTCAGGATAGGGACCGATGGCGGGCTTATGCGAGGGCGGAAATGAACCTCCGGGTTCCTTAAAAGCCAGTAAGTAATAATAATAATAATAATAATAATAATAATAATAATAAATTGAAATAAGTTAGAATAAATAAAGTATATAATAACTAGGGCTGGGATAACTATGATGTCATATTTTTATCACGGTTTCTTTTATAAACTAAGGTAAATTAAATACACTTTTAACTTTTCAGTACACAATGACACCATTGTGTTGGTCCTATAAAAGCATATTTTACCATATTTTAGCAACAAGTCATATTTGACCAAAAACTTGTATAGAAGCGTATTTTAGATCATATTATAATATTGGTTCAACAGTTCTCCAAGTAGGTTCTTATTCACAAGTTTTGTGTGAATAATGACATGATTTTATTTGTTTTTCGTTATTTATTTTTTCTTTTCTTTTCTTAGAAATATTTCGTGGTTAAACTTAGTTTGAATGTAATAAAATTCACCAGCAGTAATCTGTTGAAACACAAAGAATATGGCCAGTTTATTACTTTAGCTGTGAAAGAAAATGGTCTCGCAGAGGACAGAAGTTGGACATTTTTCACTCCTTCACCTCCCCTCCCCCGATTTCTCATCGTCTTTTATTTTCTCATCTGTAAGTTTGTGAGAATTGAGTTGTGCAATGTACGAGTCTAGTTTTAGGATGCCTAAATAAAGTAGTACGTTAGAGCGAATTTGGACGTTATGTTTGTTACAGAATTTGGTGGAAAATATTTTCCTACTGATAGAGAAATTTTATTTTGCAAAATTTGTAAAGTGAAAGTTACTGTTCAGAACCCTTTTAAAATGCAATAACATTGCACAAAATCTGTCTAAATTTCGCAGCAGAAACCAGACAGACCTGCGTTTTGATTCCACATTCCTTTAGATGAAGAAAATATCCATATTTTCCAGAAGTTCTTAGAAAGGTACAAAGTCTACATTGATGGAATTAATGTTCACAAAAAATAATTTTGTTGAATGATGAATAAGAGGATTTTCTAAGTAATTTTTAGACAATATTTAATAATTTCTTTTGCGTCATATTTCCAAATTTCTGAGTCATATTTTGGTACCCTTAGGGCATACGTGCATTCATATCTGCAGAGCTTTTAGGTCGTAGAAATCCCTGGCCTAATATTATAACAAACTAGTGGCTTGTACAGCAAATGCTGCAAACTAAGTTCATTAGACGTTCAAATAAAAATTTTTCAGATTTATTTTCAATGAAGAATACCAGACTTTTTGAAAGCTATTTAATTCCATAACAATGAAACATACTCCCTCTGAAGGTTTTTTTAATCCCAAATACTTTTTCTTGAACTTATCCACCTTCAGTTTTTGAGTTTCAAGCGAAAACGCAAGTAACAATGTCAGGACGATCAGCGGCTTTTTCATGTGGGAGTAAAGCAATAGCTATTTCAGGTCATTGTGGATTGTAGGCGAAAGTTAAAGAAAAAAAAAGTCAGGTTTGCTATGCTTTCGAACAATAGACATAGCATCTTGGTATAGCTGCTGCATGTAGAGCTTGAAATGTAGAGGGTGAAATCATTTTATCCTGCTAAGAGATCTTGCTGAAATGATCTGGAGACTACAAAATCTTGTAGGCCTCTTATTTTATCAGTAACTAATACCGTTTGGTCTTTCCTTAGGAACTGTAATTTTTGCGCTCTCTCGAGCCAATACTGAAGAGAATGACGCATATAAATATCTACACCACACCGCCATTAAGTATATGGAAAAGACCCAACCCCACTTGATTAATAACTATAAAAATATTTGATTTTTAATAATATTATTATCTTACGTAAGTTTTATAGTTATATATAGCCGCCACTCAGTAAATTATAGAAATCAAAATCTAATTTAAGTTATTCTCTACATCTACTTATATAACCCCAAAACGTTTCACTTTCATATCATCAATATAGCATTAATATGTATAACTAATGAAAAATACTCACATCATGGCATTAACTATAATAATATTTCATTTCTAATGGTAATAATGTCATCAAACCACCTCAAGTTTTCTAGTTTTTAATATCCAATACACAGCTGTACCCAGAAAATTACACACCGCAGAATCGAACGTGTGAATTATTTTAGTAAACCTTGCAATTTTTAATAACCAATTGAATTTGAACTCTAAATATGTCAGCAATCTTGCAGGTCATGGCCTTCGTGTAATAGCCTATTGTTTATCGTAGTGTGTGTTTTGTTTTATTCTGAAATGCAATTAGTTCTCAAAACTGACGGAAGATGGATTTTGGAAAATAGGAAAATTATGTAGGAAAACTAACCCTTTACTGAAAGTTACTATTTTTCTGAAAATCCTTGGGTTCCAAGATTCAAAATGAGGGGTCATTCATTAAAATCCGTTCAGCCGTTTTTCAGTAATTTACATTACCAGTTCAAATTATATATATAGATGACAACAGAAACAGAATTACAACAATAGTCCACGGCCTACTGATATACCCAAAGATCCTGCATAATATATGCGATATGACCATGGATGTTAAAGCGTATATTAAAAAACTTAACAAAAAACTAACGTTGTATTTTTAAAACAAAAGAAAGTTGCACACGCATTAAAAATTTATGACAACTGATTATGCGCAATACGTGATTATCACGCATTCACGCCCAGCGGTCTATTTATAGGCCGGATGATTTTAGCTACTTGGTGCACGGCGGTAGAAATAAAACACATTCTTGGCATCTTATGGACTAGATTTATGAAATAGACATATTTTTTCCTTATTTTAAAATAAAATTAATTTGGGCTTTAATGAGTTAAGACTGCTGTTCACGCAACAATTCTAAATGGCTTTAAAAAAACAGATGAGCGCTAAAGAACACCATAATGAAGGCTGTTTACAATATAATTTTAAAGTAATAACACGCAGACGAAAAAACAAAAGTGGTGATACAAACAGTTACTTCTGAGACCCGCATTTGGGAGGTTCTTGGTTCAAACCCCGTGGTCGGCCAATCTGTCTGGGAATTTTTATGGTTTCCCTCAGTCAAAAGGCATATATACTGGATTGGAAATTTAAATACTATAATTCATCACCACCTTAATCACCAATATTATAAACAGGAGGCTAATCGAAATCTAAATCAGTTACATGAAAACAAGCCATCTGTAAGACAAGACAATATAAATTGAAACTCAATAATGTACAACGGCCTACTTCTGTACCCAGAGATTCTACGCACGCGATATGATGTTAAAAAGTGTATAATATTATGAAACAACTAATTTTAATCGTATCTATATATAATTTGAAATGGTAATGGAAATTACGAGACAACAGCTGAACGGATTTTAATAAATGACCCCTCATTTTGAAGCTTGGAATCCAAAGTTTTTTGGAAAAATAGTAGTTTTCAGTGAAATGTCAATTTTCCTACATAATTTTCCTATTTTCCAAAATCCATCTGTCGTCAGTTTTGAGAACTAGCTAATTGCATTCAGGAGAAGCGAAGCGAGCATCAAGTCGGCCGTGTTGCATTTCAGAATAAAACAAAACACACACTACAGTAAACAATATTACACGAAGGCCATGATCTGCAAGAATTCTGACATATTTAGAGCTCAAATTAAATTGGTTATTAAAAACTGAACTTACTAAAAATAATTTACAGGTTCGATTCTGTGGTGTGTAATTTTCTGGGTACAGCTGTGTATTGGATATTAAAAACTACAAAACTTGAGGTGGTTTGATGACATTACCATTAGAAATGAAATATTATTGTAGTTAATGCCATGATATGACTATTTTTCATTAATTATACATATTAATGCTATATTGATGATATGAAAGTGAAACGTTTTGGGGTTATATAAGCAGATGTAGAGAATAACTTAAATTAGATTTTGATTTCTATATTTTACTGAGTGGCGGCTATATAGTATATGTTACTGAAAACTATAAAACTTACGTAAGATAATAATATTATTAAAAATGAAATATTTGTATAATTATTAATCAAGTGAGGTTGGGTCGTTTTCATATATTTAATGGCGGTGTGGTGTAGATATTTATATGCGTGGTTCTCTTCAGTATTGGCTCGAAAGAGAGTATCTTTCATTATTATGGAAGCAAATAACTTTCAAAATGTCTGGTATTCTTCATTGAAAATATATCCGAAAAATGTTTATTCGAACGTCTAATGAACTCAGTTTGCAGCATTTGCTGCACAAGCCACTAGTAACATTACAAACGTGTTTCATACGTTATTCTTTTGTTCGACAGCATTATAAAACAATTAATAAAGAAATAACATCAGATTTGTAATGATGGGTAGTTTGATATCACGGTCTATGAAGAAAGAGGTTGCTATGGCAACAGTGATGTATTAAATATTATAGCATGGCAAATCGTTTCATAATGTTAACTTTATGGCAGAAGTCGAGACGTTTTAGTTGCCATGGTAATATTTTTCAGCACGAACGATTTTTTACTAACGATAATGCTGTTGTACAAAAAATAAGCTTAACACCAACAAAAACAGATGACATTTTAAAACAAGAGAAAGTTTCTCAATTTTTTAATATGATGTACGAAAATATTAATAACTGTAAATAGGATACCTCCGAACGGTAAAACTATTACATCTGCAAGCTAGATTTTGCATGAACGTTTTTTTGTCACACATTCGATGAAATTGCACTCGCTGCTGGATGGTGTTGACTTTTTATTCTGCTCCTTTCACTGGATTCGTTATTTTTTGCCGCTGCAGACCTCCAATGCGGCTTCCCTCGAACTGATTTCTGTCCGTTTAATTGTACAGAATGATGAGGATCTGAAATTAGCTCTCTATTTACTTTTGATGGATCGTTTTTCTACCACGTGTTGCGGGACTGCAGAATCCCCTGCGAAGAATAACAGACGCAGCAAGAAATAGTTCGTTAGCGACTACCAGCTGTGTAGGAGGCGTGGATGTAATAAGGCACGGGCGCTTTTAAACTGATAAGCCTCTTTATACAGGGTGAACCTAAGTAATGTCATTAATTTCAGGGGGCTATTCTTTGAGGTATTTAAAAAAATCAATACAATTTTACTCGTTTTTGCTTCTTTTTGAGATAAAAACTGTTTTAAATATGAAACATTTCATAGTGTGTTTCGGTAAAATCATTGTTAAATCACATTAAAAAAGCGATGTGAACGTTTTGAACGGATTTGGGGATGACAGTTTGAAGTGTACGTGAATGTTTAGAATAATTGCGTATTCCTGTAATTTTAAAGTACCAGCCACCACTGGAAAAATATACTTGTACATTTTGCAAAAAATAGCTTTTTTTCCCGCTATCCCGTTTTAAATCAATAAAGCCTTCCTTCAGGCGCTTCCATGTACTGCGTTTTTATTCCAGAACGTGTCTGTAGGGTCTTTCTGCAAATCAATTAAATTATTATAGCGTATTTTCATTTTACTGTTCCAGATTTACACTTGGACTTCAAAATTCTTGCTTATTTGTATTGTGCACGCAATTGTCGCCTCATCCTACACAACAGCTAACATGCTATCATCTAATAGGCCTGGATAATCCTACAGATGACTTTTTTACAATTACTGCGCCTGGGTTGGCAATCATGTATTTTATCTTAACGAAAATATGTCGAAGTGTGATAGAGAACATTTTAAATGACACCCTATCTTTAATATCCGAAAGAGCATAATATATTTTATGTAACACTTCATTTGTTTCATACAGAATTAGTAAGGCTATTGTTACTATGGTAACAATTTGATTTTCGACACATTTTGTTAGTTCCTAGTTATTAAAACGGTCATATTCATGAAATAAACATAATACATCTTGATTACACAACTTTTAACACTGTATCACTTCTGAAAAGGTATTATTTGTCTATCTTGTGTTAAATGTTATATTACCTTGTTAAAATGTTTCAGCCTGGCCATCTTCAGAATTGGTTGTTGCTTGTATTGGCGCCTTTTGTTTTATTTCCTGTAGGGGTGTGTTTGTGTAGTGTAATGTGGAGTCAAAGAATGTGTGTGTTCTGAAATTGAGTCGTGTGTTGAGAATTTCATTTGGATGTGTTTTTATGCAAGCTGCATTCCGAGCAATGGTACACAGACTACTCAACATACCAATGAACCAACAGGATTACAACGAAGAGCTAAACACAATCAAATACATAGCACAAGAAAACTGATACAACCCTAACATAATAGACAACATAAACGTAAGACAAAACATAATCACAAAAAACATAAGAATACAACACAAACACAAGAACACGAAAAATACATCACAGTAACATACGAAAACAAAAACACACACAAAATTGCAACCTCATTCAAGAAATTAAATTACAACATCGCATACAGAACAAATAACACTCTACAAAAACATCTCAACACACAAACAAACAAATACAACCACACAGGCGTATACAAACTCAAATGTAACACCTGCAACAACTTCTACATAGGACAGACAGGCAGATCGTTTCAAACACGTTACAAAGAACACATCACAGCCATAACAAAATTACAAAACACCTCCACATATGCAGAACACATCACAAATGCTAACCACACCTACAGAGACATCAACACAGACATGGAAATACTGCACATCCAACCAAAAAGCCAGAAACTAAACACACTACAACAATATGAAATATACAGACACATGAAAACACATCCAAATGAAATTCTCAACACACAACTCAATTTCAGAACACACACACTCTTTGACTCCACATTACACTACACAAACATACCCCCACAGGAAGAAACAAAAGGCGCCAAGACCAGCAACAACCAGTTCTGAAGGTGGCCGATAGCAGGCTGAAACATGTTAACAAGATAATATAAAACTTAACACAAGAAAGACAAATAGTAGGCCTACGTTTTCCGAAATAAACATAAAACAAGATATTAACAGAAAATGAGAGAATTCAGATTATGATGATGGAAGTTGTTAATAGAATACTTACGTAACAAAAGGAATGGCCACGTGTTTGTTAGTCGATTGTGAGTAGAACAGAACTGAAATTCAGGTAACATAGACATTCATAACACACAAAAACTAACGAAATGTATCATCAATTCAATTGTCGCTATAGTAACCATGTTTCTACATTAAAAAAATAAGTAGTATTGCATGACACTAGAAAAAAATATGCTGGTTCAGATGATATTAAAAACTATGGAGTGACATTTAATAGTAATATGCGTTACAAGAGCGGTATGTTGAAGTTTTCATGTTCGAGGAAAAGTTTGAAAAAGCGAAACGTAGTTGAGCTTTTTTTAATTTCCGAGAATTGAAAGAAAACATACCGCTCGTGTATCGTACATTATTTTGTGCGAAGATCGTTTATTACATACCTGAAAGAGGAATTTCTAATTAGTTGCAATGAAATCTCCATTTTGGTTTCTGTTCAATGACGGCAAATTTGTAAAACAAAAATATCTATCTTCAACATTGTTGCTATAAAATGTTTGCTGTGTTTACTGTACTCCAGCAGGCCGTGATATACGTGTTTTTCCCCCACAGTCTCTAAATGCGAACTTAAGACAAACGGTAAGGTTATGTAATGATTTTTGCAAATATTTAAAAACAATAATTAACATTGCAATTTGGGTGAAATTGCAGTGGTAAGTTTCCAATTTATAATTATTACTATGTTAAACGTCTCTAAAAATAATATGTTAAAAGCCTAAAGCAGTAAAATGAATATGTCACTTAAGCGGTAAGAAGAGGGAAATTGTTATGTGTGTTAGGTTGGGAATACTGAATGTGGAATTTTAGACTTTCCGCGGATTGGTTTTGTGCGGAAACCAAGCAAATACGCACGATCTCGCACAAACATATTTTCGATGACATAACTCCCAGAACAATAGTCACAAAAAAATTTGATTCCATAAAAATATTACTTTTTAAATCCCAGATTTGACTTATGTAAGTATTTTGACCAAAATCCTCTAATTCAGTTTTATGCTATCTTTTCTTTGTTTTTTATCTGGCAACAATGTTCGCAGCATTGCTTTCGCGCCAAATCCACACCTTGTGTTGTGGTGGCTAGCCTGTATTTATAATGCGGCTTGAATTTTTATCTCTCTGTGGCGTTTGTTGTAGCCGTTAGCCAATCAGGGCGTTGTTGTAATTAACCGGTTTCGCCGATAATGGTCCGCTTGGCGATAATGTTATTACCTCGTGGAAGTCACTGCATGTCCAATTAGGACGTGAGCGTGTTGGGACGTGCATTTTGTGTCAGCGGTGCTCATCTTGTGATGTTTGATGAAGATAGGGAATCCACAGTGACTTCTGTATTCTGTTTCTGGTGTACAGGGTGTACCAAGGATACTGCCACGTTGACAGTAGTGGATTTGAGGAGACAGACGTTCATGTTTGGATGTTATCTCAAGAAATTTGTGCAGTGTCGGATCAAACTGTTGAGCATTTCTTTCTGAATGTCTTTGGTTCATCGCTCAACTCTCTTTATTCGGTGGGTTTTGACGTAGAATTACGTCATTTCAATAAATGAACAAAGCCTCAAATTTTTGTGTTTCACAAAGATAGTCTCTTAAAATTGTAACTACAGAGGAAAATAACAGTTTCCAGGCCTAGATACTACAAATTCAGTTACCGATTGTTTAGAATTTTACAAATTTGCAAATATTGTAACAAATTCTAATCCTATTCCTGATGAGGGTAAATAGCTGAATTGGAAGTTATACGGTATTACTTAATGAAAATGTGTCTCAGTGAAACGTACAGCACAGTCCGTATAGGTCAGTTTCTGTCAGATGCGTTTCCAATTCACTGCGGGCTAAAGCAAGGAGATGCACTATCACCTTTACTTTTTAACTTTGCTCTAGAGTATGCCATTAGGAAAGTCCAGGATAACAGAGAGGGTTTGGAATTGAACGGGTTACATCAGCTGCTTGTCTATGCGGATGACGTGAATATGTTAGGAGAAAATCCACAAACGATTAGAGAAAACACGGGAATTCTACTGGAAGCAAGTAAAGAGATAGGTTTGGAAGTAAATCCCGAAAAGACAAAGTATATGATTATGTCTCGTGACCAGAACGTAGTACGAAGAGGTGGAGAAGTTCAAATATCTTGGAGCAACAGTAACAAATATAAATGACACTCGGGAGGAAATTGAACGCAGAATAAATATGGGAAATGCCTGTTATTATTCGGTTGAGAAGCTCTTATCATCCAGTCTGCTGTCGAAAAATCTGAAAGTTAGAATTTATAAAACAGTTATATTACCGGTTGTTCTGTATGGTTGTGAAACTTGGACTCTGACTTTTAGAGAGGAACATAGGTTAAGGGTGTTTGAGAATAAGGTGCTTAGGGAAATATTTGGGGCTAAGAGGGATGAAGTTACAGGAGAATGGAGAAAGTTACACAACGCAGAACTGCACGCATTGTATTCTTCACCTGACATAATTAGGAACATTAAATCCAGACGTTTGAGATGGGCAGGGCATGTAGCACGTATGGGTGAATCCAGAAATGCATATAGAGTGTTAGTTGGGAGACCGGAGGGAAAAAGACCTTTGGGGAGGCCGAGACGTAGAGGGGGGATATTAAAATGTATTTGAGGGAGGTGGGATATGATGGTAGAGACTGGATTAATCTTGCTCAGGATAGGGACCGATGGCGGGCTTATGTGAGGGCGGCAATGAACCTCCGGGTTCCTTACCACATCCCTGATTTAGATCAACGTTCTCGCAGCGTTAGGACAATGCCTTAACAGCTGTGTACATAGGGCCGCTTGTGTCAGATTCAGTGTAGACACTCAACATTGTGTTCTTTGTCCAATACGATTTCTTGCTGCGATTTTGTCTTTCAACCCCTTAAACGTGACGTAGGGCCTTCCTGAAGACCCGCATCATCTTTCACGGATTGTTCCCATCCCTTTGTTTAACATGGGGGTGATTGCCCGGACCTCCTCAGCTATGAACAAGGACTGGGGTGCACTACCTTCTAGCGCCCTCTTCACTACAGATGGTTTTCTCTTCTTTTCTGTCTAGAGTCATCAAAAATGACGCAGCGGAAAATATTTTTAAAGTTTTTCAATAAATACATGTTTGTACACCCCTGATACCGATAATATGTTTTAAGGCATTTCGTCTATTTGTATGCAGTCATTTCCCCCTATCTTTTTATAGAATTTTGTTCATATTTGTTTCCTACCATTTAATATTGTTTGGACCTACATAATAGGCCTACATGTTTACCTGATGAGACGTTTTATTTTGTGTTAACCTTTACGTGTATTAATTGATGGATAACTAACATAGGCAGGATATACCTACTTACTTACTTACTAGCTTTTAAGGAACCCGGAGGTTCATTGCCGCCCTCACATAAGCCCGCCATTGGTCCCTATCCTGAGCAAGATTAATCCAGTCTCTACCATCACATCCCACCTCCCTCAAATACATTTTAATATTATCCTCCCTTCTACGTCTCGGCCTCCCTAAAGGTTTTTTTCCTCCAGGTCTCCAGACTAACACTCTATATGCATTTCTGGATTCGCCTATACGTGCTACATGCCCTGCCCATCTCAAACGTCTGGATTTAATGTTCCTAATTATATCAGGTGAAGAATACAATGCGTGCAGTTCTGTGTTGTGTAACTTTCTCCATTCTCCTGTAACTTCATCCCTCTTAGCCACAAATATTTTCCTAAGCACCTTATTCTCAAACACCCTTAATCTCTGTTCCTCTCCTAAAATGAGAGTCCAAGTTTCACAACCATACAGAACAACCGGTAATATAACTGTTTTATAAATTCTAACTTTCAGATTTTTTGACAGCAGACTGGATGATAAAAGCTTCTCAACCGAATAATAACAGGCATTTCCCATATTTATTCTGCGTTTAATTTCCTCCCGAGTATCATTCATATTTGTTACTGTTGCTGCAAGATATTTGAACTTCTCCACCTCTTCAAAAGATAAATTTCCAATTTTTATATTTCCATTTCGTACAATATTCTCGTCACGAGACATAATCATATACTTTGTCTTTTCGGGATTTACTTCCAAATCTATCTCTTTACTTGCTTCCTGTAAAATTCCCGTGTTTTCCCTAATCGTTTGTGGATTTTCTCCTAACATATTCACGTCATCCGCATAGACAAGCAGCTGATGTAACCCGTTCAATTCCAAACCCTCTCTGTTATCCTGGACTTTCCTAATGGCATACTCTAGAGCGAAGTTAAAAAGTAAAGGTGATAGTGCATCTCCTTGCTTTAATAATAATAATAATAATAATAATAATAATAATAATAATAATAATAATAGAAAATAGAAGACAAAATTATACGATGAATAATCATCAATCTCATTATGTTTACATTTGTATTTGAATGTCCTCCATTTAGTGTATTTTTATTATAAATTTACAAACACAATTCCAATTTTTAACTTGCGTCACAATTTACCGAATGTTTCCGGGCATGGCGGTCATTACTGAGAATGTAACGGCATTATAATTAATTATTTTAAACCTCAGTAACTTCAGGTTGATGCCAGATCAAGAGATGACATGACAAAGGCTGCTAGGACTGCAGATTATGTAGATGTGAGCGTCAGTTTCTCTCAAAGTTGTACCAAGAAGTTACAAACTCTCTGCAACACGACGATCTGCCTGTTCGTGCAAACTTTATCAGGCGTGCCAACTTTCTTTCAGACCTCATCTCCATCTTGAAGCCATACCGTTGCCATGGAAACACGTGTTTGGAAATATTTTTAAAATGATTAATACTTAACATTATTATTATTATTATTATTATTATTATTATTATTATTATTATCATTATAAAAGAACATATTTTGTAGTCATTACTAATTCTGCTTCATTAAATACTAGCCGTACCCGTGCGCTCCGCTGCACCCGTTAGAAATAAATATAAAGTAATTACATAATTAAAATAGGACGTTTGATCCAGGGAACATTCGTGTTTGATAGAAGGATAAATCGTTTAATATGTTACTTAATTTAAATTCTATTTAAATAATTAAAATGCGATCATTTCGGTCCAGAGACACTCATTTGGTGCAATGACAATTCCTTTAACATGTTTCTTAATTTTTATTACATGCATCCATACTTTAATGTAGACTGACATATCATTTAGATTTAATGTCTATACTTTATTTTACTTGCTATAGGTTTCCATTGAATTATGATAATAACTTAATTTTAACCGTTGTTTTCTACGTATTCAGTAAATGGCGCTTGGCCCACTATGGTTCTGAACCCTTCAAATAACTTAAATAACTTATATTATACTATATTATTATATTATATTATATTATATTATATTATATTATATTATATTATATTATATTATATTATATTATATTATATTATATTATATTATATAAAAAATGTTTTGATAACGGATGTACCCCGATAAGTAAGTTTTCAATTTGTTATGGGGGCTCTTGAATCTCAGGAGGAACAAATTTTATTTTACAACAGCGCAACATAATCTGCTTGACTCATTACCCAATTTTTTTGCATTGCATTTATTGCATATGTATTTTATGTATTTTAACACGATTCAATTGAGCATAGTTAAAATTTGGATTATAAAATAATGGCATACTAAATTAATACACTCTTGTGGTTCGTTGATTCTCTGAGATAAACGTTATTTTAAGAAATACAGGAAACGAATGTACAGAATAGCCTATCAAGTTTTCTGTGCATAAGAAGCTATTTTAATCTTACCTGTCCTCAATTCACTCACAAGTTACTGTAATAACATTATAGCATTATGTCCATCTAGAGAAACTACACTTTCCAATGATGAATTAATAATTAATTATACAAATCGGTTAATTTAGCTTCCGATATTACTTCCTACAAACACAGGAACATTATCTGTAGGCTATCTTTCATAGCTTTCGATTGTTGCTATCCAAGGTCCCTTATAGACGAAGTCATTTGTTTTTTAATTCATTACACGGCCTTAGATGGCAGTTATTTTAATTTTGAAACTCATTTATCTCATTAAATATCAGTCCTATGAAAATTTTTCAAAGAATAAAACTTATCGGAAAAGATTTTTAAAGAAAGTTTTGCTATGTAACATTTTTCACAAAAATCAATAATAAGCGAGATATTTCGATTTATTTAATTCAGGCCCCCTTATAACCCCCCTTTTAAATAATGTATTTTGAATGCCATATAGCCTAAAATCTAAGTTACAGCGAACTTAATTTATATTCCAATTTTCATCGAAATCGGTTCAGCCATTATCGCGTGAAAAGGTAACAAACATACAGACAGACAGACAGACAGACATACAAACAAAAATTTCAAAAAAGCGATTTTCGGTTTCAGGGTGGTTAATTATATATGTTAGGACCAATTATTTTTGGAAAATCGAAAATTACCAGAAAAATTTCGGCTACAGATTTATTATTAGTATAGATTATTATTATTATTATTATTATTATTATTATTATTATCATCATCATCGTAAGAGAACATATTTTGCAGTCATTACTAATTCTACTTTATTAAATATTAATATTTTCACGTCGACAGAACACATTGCAATCGATTAATAATAATAATAATAATAATAATAATAATAATAATAATAATAATAATAATAATAATATTAACAATAACAAATATAAATGACACTCGGGAGGAAATTAAACACAGAATAAATATGGGAAATGCTTGTTATTATTCGGTTGAGAAGCTTTTGTCATCCAGTCTGCTATCAAAAAATCTGAAAGTTAGAATTTATAAAACAGTTATATTACCGGTTGTTCTGTATGGTTGTGAAACTTGACTCTCACTTTGAGAGAGGAACAGAGATTAAGGATGTTTGAGAATAAGGTTCTTAGGAAAATATTTAGGGCTAAGAGGGATGAAGTTACAGAAGAATGGAGAAAGTTACACAACACAGGACTGCACGCATTGTATTCTTCACCTGACATAATTAGGAACATTAAATCCAGACGTTTGAGATGGGCAGGGCATGTAGCACGTATGGGCGAATCCAGAAATGCACATAGAGTGTTAGTTGGGAGACCGGAGGGAAATAGACCTTTGGAGAGGCCGAGACGTAGATGGGAGGATAATATTAAAATGTATTTGAGGGAGGTGGGATATGATGGTAGAGACTAAATTAATCTTGCGCAGGATAGGGACCAATGGCGGGCTTATGTGAGGGCGGCAATGAACCTCTGGGTTCCTTAAAAGCCATATTGACATTCAAGAAGGCAGTGGTGAATATGCCCTGTATTCTTGTAGCCTGAATATTTAGAATAATTTCCAAAGGTTACGAATAAACTGAGTAATTAATTAACGATTCTAAAAACACCAGAATTCCCAAGGCTCTTCTAATATTTCAATCTAACTAAACATTTTGCACGCTTCATAATTCCACGTTTCATCTCCTTGAAAGTCTTTTACAAGAAGGGAAGGGAACATAGATTTTATGTCGGTAGATAATGGCTACTTCCTCTAAGATCTCGTCTGAACATGTCTGTGCACTTATTCCCTGTTATAACACATAATCTCTCTCTCTTATGAATCCATAAGGATATTCCTACCCCCAGCAGAGTTAACCTATTTTAAGCTGCTGTATCTTGCTGTTTTCTCAGACAATCTCTACGGAATGCTGAAGTAAACTTAGACATTGGAATGGATATTAAAAATCACATGAAAGCCATAATAGGTACTAATTTAATTGTTGGAGTTTTTTGACGTACCTAAATACATCTACACAGTGATTTGTATACAACTAACACATTTCTTTCCTTCTCTCTTTCTTTCGTTCATTCTTTTTCTTCCTTTCTTTCTTTCTTTCTTTCTTTCTTTCTTCCTTTCTTTCTTCCTTCCATTCTCTCTTTCTTCCTTTCTTTCTTCTTTCTTTCGTTCTTTCTTTCTTCCTTCCTTTCTTCCTTTCTTTCTTCCTTCCTTTCTTCCTTTCCTTCTTTCTTCCTTCCTTCCTTTCTTTCTTTCTTCCTTTCTTCCTTCCTTTCTTTCTTCCTTTCTTCCTTCCTTTCTTTCTTCCTTCCTTCCTTTCTTTCTGTCTTTCTTTCTTCCTTCCTTCCTTTCTTCCTTCCTTTCTTCCTTTCTTTCTTTCTTCCTTTCTTCCTTCCTTTCTTCCTTTCTTTCTTTCTTCCTTCCGTTCTTTCTTTCTTCCTTCCATTCTCTCTTTCTTCCTTTCTTTCTTTTTTCTTTCTTCCTTTCTTCCTTCCTTCCTTTCTTTCTTTCTTTCTTTCTTCCTTTCTTCCTTCCTTTCTTCCTTTCTTCCTTCCTGTCTTTCTTACTTTCTTTCTTCCTTCCTTCCTTTCTTTCTTTCTTTCTTTCTTCCATTCTCTCTTTCTTCCTTTCTTTCTTTCTTTATTCCTTCCTTTCTTTCTTTTATCTTTCGTTCATTCCTTCTTCCTTCCTTTCTTCCTTCCTTTCTTTCTTTCTTCCTTCCGTTCTTTCTTTCTTCCTTCCATTCTCTCTTTCTTCCTTTCTTTCTTTTTTCTTTCTTCCTTTCTTCCTTTCTGTCTTTCTTTCTTCCTTTCTTCCTTTCTTTCTTTCTTTCTTTCTTTCTTCCTACCTTTCTTTCTTCCTTTCTTTCTTTCTTCCTTCCATTCTCTCTTTCTTTCTTTCTTTATTCCTTCCTTTCTTTCCTTTTTCTTTCGTTCTTTTTTTTCTTCCTTTCTTCCTTTCTTCCTTCCTTTCTTCCTTCCTTTCTTCCTTCCTTTCTTTCTTCCTTCCTTTCTTTCTTCCTTCCATTCTCTCTTTCTTCCTTTCTTTCTTTCTTTATTCCTTCCTTTCTTTCCTTTTTCTTTCGTTCTTTGTTTCTTCCTTCCTTTCTTCCTTTCTTTCTTTCTTTCTTCCTTTCTTCCTTTCTTTCATTCTTTCTTCATTTCTTTCTTCCTTTCTTTCTTACTTTCTTTCATTCTTTCTCCCTTCCTTTCTTTCTTCCTTCCTTTCTTTCTTCCTTCCATTCTCTCTTTCTTCCTTTCTTTCTTTCTTTATTCCTTCCTTTCTTTCTTTTTTCTTTCGTTCTTTCTTTCTTCCTTTCTTTCTTTCTTTCTTCCTTTCTTTCTTTCTTTCTTCCTTTCTTTCTTTCTTTCTTTCTTTCTTCCTTTCTTCCTTCCTTTCTTTCTTTCTTTCATTCTTTCTTCCTTCCTTTCTTCCTTTCTTTCTTCCTTCCTTTCTTTCTTTATTTCTTCCTTTCTTTCTTCCTTTGTTTCTTTCTTCCTTTCTTTCTTTCTTTCATTCTTTCTTCCTTTCTTTATTCCTTCCTTTCTTTCTTTATTTCTTCCTTCCTTTCTTTCTTCCTTTCTTTCTTTCTTCCTTTCTTTCTTCCTTTCTTTCTTCCTTTCTTTCTTTCTTTCTTCCTTCCTTTCTTTATTCCTTCCTTTCTTTCTTTTTTCTTTCGTTCTTTCTTTCTTCCTTTCTTTCTTTCTTTCTTCCTTTCTTTCTTTCTTTCTTCCTTTCTTCCTTCCTTTCTTTCTTTCTTTCATTCTTTCTTCCTTCCTTTCTTCCTTTCTTTCTTCCTTCCTTTCTTTCTTTATTTCTTCCTTTCTTTCTTCCTTTGTTTCTTTCTTCCTTTCTTTCTTTCATTCTTTCTTCCTTCCTTTCTTCCTTTCTTTATTCCTTCCTTTCTTTCTTTATTTCTTCCTTTCTTTCTTCCTTTCTTTCTTTCTTCCTTTCTTCCTTCCTTCCTTTCTTTCTTGCTTCCTTTCTTTCTTTCTTTCTTTCTTCCTTCCTTTTTTTCCTTTCTTTCTTCCTTCCTTTCTTTGTTCCTTTCTTTCTTTCTTCCTTTCTTTCTTCCTTCCTTTCTTCCTTTCTTTCTTCCTTCCTTTCTTTCTTTATTTCTTCCTTCCTTTCTTTCTTCCTTTCTTTCTTCCTTCCTTTCTTCCTTTCTTTCTTTCTTCCTTTCTTTCTTTCTTTCTTTCTTCCTTTCTTTCTTTCTACCTTTCTTCCTTCCTTTCTTTCTTTCTTCCTTCCTTCCTTTCTTCCTTTCTTCCTTCCTTTCTTTCTTCCTTCCTTTCTTTCTTTATTTCTTCCTTTCTTTCTTTCTTCCTTCCTTTCTTTCTTTCTTTCTTCCTTTCTTCCTTCCTTCTTTCTTTCTTCCTTTCTTTCTTTATTTCTTTCTTCCTTTCTTTCTTTCTTCCTTTCTTCCTTTCTTTCTTTCTTTCTTTCTTTCTTTCTTTCTTTCTTTCTATCAAAACGAATGATGCTATCCACGATTTGTTATACCTCAAATGTAGAGTATATTTGGGAGATTACTAACCTCTATAGAAATGTTGAAAATTCTTTATTTATTCGGCTGAAAATCCACTTAATAACCAGTTTTCAGGGACAAATTAAGCAAAAGTTTTGATTCCCTGTCACGAGATGCGCAGATGTTTATTCCTTATTCAGTATATTTATTGTCATATTCTTTTAGAGATCCAGTTCTTTCCAATTTTTTTACCAGTTCCAGTATTGTGTTTCTCTGGGGGGTTTACGAACACCAAATTCTCTCTGGTATGCCCTTTGAGTAGCTCTATTTGAATTTGTAATCTAGTATTGCTTCACAAGGAAGAGCCGTTGATTTAATGTGTGCTGCATTTTCAGTGACTGAAACAAAATGTCGAAAACAGGTGCCAACAATAAGGAATAAAGAATAAACAGGGAATCAGAACTCCTGCTTAATTTGATGTTAAAAACTGGTCATGAAGTGAATTTCCAGCCGAATAAATAAAGAATTTTCAACATTTGCTATAGAGGTTAGTAATCTCCAAAAGATACTCTACATTTGAGGTATAACAAGTTGTGGATAGCATCATTCGTTGAGAAATAAAAAAAGAAAGAAATGTGTTAGTTCTACATAAATATCACTCTGTATATTGAAGAATGAATAAAGAAATTCATTATATACAGTCACGAAGCTCAATACGTAGGGAATATGCATCCATAGATAGTTGCTAACCACTAGGATCGCTACTATCGCCTCATGACAGACAGTGCGAAATAGTACCGGCACAGTCTATTGTTCCTAGTACCCTCAACAACTCAAGCTTCGTGACTGTATATACTATACTGTGGTAAAAGTATGACTTTTACGTGTGAATGTACCAAATGTCTCGTTGTTTTCTTCGCGGTCCGTTCCGCTCAGTTATAATGGATTGGTGCGTAAGGTCGTACATAGCACAGTTTAGTATATGCAGTCACTAAGCCCAGTTCTTACTAAATATGCAAACATAGACAGTTGAAATATGCATCCATAGATAGTTGCTAGCCACCAGGATCGCTACTATCGCCTCACCACAGAGACTTTCCCTAGCATACGATAAAATGTTTTGTACTTTTGATATCGTGTTCTTTTGAAAAATTAACACCTTGAAATACGAAATACGTAAGGTTTATATATTATTTTCATAACGTATATATTATATTTTATAAACTTACCTTCCTGGATCTTTCGGAAGAAGGATAACTCTGACCTCTTTTTCTTACAATTTATAGTACTAGAAACGTCTCCTTGTCCCATATTATTATTCAAATTATTGTATTTAAGCCATTTACAGTTATTACAACTGATAACGAGCATTTCACAGTTTACATAGCTTCTCACAAAAATGCGATGTCTAGACCAGGCCGTAATGTTTGTTCGGGTTTTCTATTCAGTGTATGGAGCTCAGTGAATTATTATATTATAACTTTATTGCGTATCATTGCTAAGTTTTATTTAGTGTAATGTGTCCATAAGTTCCGTTTACTTCTTGTTGCATAATTTGTTGCAGAAATAATTACAAAACTGTGTTATTTTAATGTGAAGAGAATTTTACATGTTAACATAATCTGTTCGCATCAACATTTTAAGTTTAGAATGGAAGCTATTTTGAGGTTTAATAAAAAGAATTTATATTATGATTTAATATAGCACATCTACCTTCCTTAATAAAGACAGAAAATTTATCATACCACTCCTATGAAATGAGTGTACGTACGATTGTTACTTCGTCTCTTAGGTAGTAGATAAATACAATAATTCAATACTCAATTGTAGTATTAAAATACAGACAAAATGAATGTGTGGAGTATCATACATGACATTATGCTTAATTATAATGTATGATTGCGAATTTAGGAATATAAGATATAGTGAACATAACCTATAATTTCAGCATATCGTGCGGTGCAACTGAAAATTATTGAATCGTGCATAAATGAATGTACAAGAATTTCGCAATATTTAATCGAAATAAAGGTAGGTATTACACATACCAACAACGTAATTTTCACACCAAAAATAATATTACACCTTAACTCGCAAGTGATTTATGTCTGAAGTGTCTCCTAATCATTGTTTTAAATTTCATTAATGCAGTTACACTACATTTTAGAGAAACATATGTTACTGTTTATGCATTCCAATTAATTTATATGGTGGAAACGCCGCCCTTCGTGATCGGGTTAAGCGAGTCACATGGTCTGCCTTACGGCCTGTATTAGATCACGATGGCAGTGACACAGTCTATTGTTCATAGTACTCACAGCGCTCCAAGCGGCTAGCAACTATCGCGAGAATTGCAAAGAATCATCCCAAGCTTCGCAACTGTATATACTAGACTGTGGTACATAGTGTTTTGTGCGAGATCGTGCGTATTTGCTTGTTTTCCGCACAGAACCAATACGCGGTAAGTGTGAAATACCACATTCAGTATTCCCAACCTAACACACATAACAATTTCCCTCTTCTTACCGCTTAAGCGCGACATACATTTTACTGCTTTAGGCTTTTAACATATTATTTTTAGAGACGTTTAACATAGTAATAATTATAAATTGGAAACTTACCACTGCAATTTCACCTAAATTGCAATGTTAATTATTGTTTTTAAATATTTGCAAAAATTAAGTAAAGTCTACTACTCCACGAAACTTACTGCATTCCTGATACAAGTAACATTAAGGAAGCAGTGAAAAAATCAACAAGATTCCGGATGCCGATGTTATTACTGCAATATGTTATATAAATAATATTGTTAAAATATTAAAATGAAAAATAAATCATTACATAACCTTACCGTTTGTTTTAAGTTCGCATTTATAGACTGGGGGAAAAAAAGACAGACGTATAACACGGCCTGCTGGAGTATAGTAAACACAGAAAACATTTTACAGCAACAATGTTGAAGAAAGATATTTTGGTGTTCCGAAGTTGGCGTCATTAGACAGAAACCAACATGGAGATTTCATTGCAACTAATTAGAAATTCGTCTTTCAGGTATGTAATAAACGATGTTCGTACAAAATAATGTACGATACACGAGCGGTATGTTTGTTTTCATGTTCTCGGAAATTAAAAAAGCGAAACGTAGTTGAGCTTTTTCAATCTTTTCCTTGACCATGAAAACGTCAACATACCGCTCTTGTAACGTATATTACTATTCTGTACTTGCATTCATTACAAATGTCCTGTTGCCATGGGAAACAAAAACGCTACAAACGCAATATAACTTGTAAGTATTGTATAGCGTGCATTTGAGCTATCACGGTTCACAATTAAATTTCATACTCAAACATCAGGAATGATATTTGCGGATTTTTGACGTAAATGCGTAAAAAATCATACCGAGAAATACAAAATGCAATAAAAATAAAGTGTAGCAACAAAATATTACTAATCGAAACCTTGTATTAACATGATGTTTCTAAGGGCCGTATTCATTAACGAGACTTTGGATGAAGACTTCCCAAAGTCGACTTTCGTAGTAAAGTTTAACTTTGTTAAAAGGTCTATTCATAGACAATACTTCTGAGACTTTGACTTTGACTTCGGTAAGTCGTGATTTGACGATCTTGTTCTGATGTTGGCAATCAAAATCACTGCCTTCTAAACGAATTAAATTAATAGATAGTTGAAATAGAGTAGGCATTGCCACAATCAAAGCCATCTTTTGAGTCACAAATCAATGAAACAATTGAACATCGGTACATGTTAAACAATTGTTGTTAAGCGTTCTTGCAGCTTTACATAAGAATAATATTATTCGAGGGCTTATTGTGAAACTAACGTAAGTACAGAAATTGACATTTTTAGGTACTCGTATTTACACCAATCGATAATAATTTGTTCTTCTACCTGGTCACAAAAAATCGTAACTCAGTTCGAACAGTCTTGTATATAACACAATTCATAACTACAAAACATGATGGTATAGTTTATCTGAAATAGTATTGTCTGTTAAGAATTTTGTTGTGAATAAACATCTAGGCCTATTGTAGATACGTTAGTTTTACATTAAACCTTGAAATTATTTCATTGTAAAATAATTTTGTTGTGGAGATATGGAAGATGAGATTCCACCAATGACAGACTGTGAAAGAGACATATTATCCTGCTGACAGTTGGCAGAGTTACTCTCTGCTTGCCTGTAGAAACTACTTAAAATTATCTGAAATCAATATATAGAAAACATTGTTATGACGACCGCAGGATTATAAATTAACAGCATTTCCAACTATATAATAATAATAATAATAATAATAATAATAATAATAATGATTTATTTAACCTGGCAGAGTAAAGGCCATACGGCCTTCTCTAACACTCAACCAGGAGTAAAACTGCGTTACAAAAAACACTACAAATTTACGAATTACACTACAATTTTACACACAAAACTGAATAAGATAATAATAATAATAATAAATAAACAACAAATAAGAAGAAATCAGACATAATATATAACATACAGAAAGAAAGAAAAAAACATAATAATATGTGAACAGCAGGTCAAAATAAATGAGGCATACAAAAAAAGACAATTATTTATAATAATAATAATAATAATAATAATAAATAAGAATAGTAATAATGATGATAATAATAATAATAATACTAATAGTAGTAATAAAATAATGCAGTACAAAGTATACAGTGAATACAATATTTCTAAGTACACACAATAAGGAAAATTAAGATTATATATAGCTCAACTTATCACATTAGAGATATAACATTATCGGAAAATATGAAAACAGAACTATAAAATAAGTTAAATATCACTAGAACATAAAGAATGTGAATACGTGGAAACATGCCATACAACACTTGTCATAATAGTAAGTTAGTTTGGCAACTCGTCATAAGATAATTTTCTAACTTGGATTTGAAATATTTCAATGTTCGGCAGCCCTTGACTTCAGGCGGCAGAGAGTTCCAGTGACGAGAGGTAGCAACAGTGAAAGATGAGGAATACAGAGATGATGTGTGAAGTGGAATTTCTAGCGTGTTATCGCGTTGTGATCGAGTATTAATATTATGATAGCGAGAGAGAGTATGAAATCGAGCGAATAAATAACAGGGGGATGAAGAGTATAACCTATCCTCTATAGAATTAAATAGTAAGAATCAATATTAAGCTATTAATCGTTACCTATAGCGTAAAATCGCGATGAAAGAAATTGTATTATTTTACATCTCGATTACACAACTTTTAAATTGTATTATTTATTGATGGAACAGATTATCTTTGATTATTCATCAATGAAAGTTGAAACATGACGAGGATATTTAATACTGTCTGTTTATCAAATCTGTACCTTGATTTGAATTTATAATCTATAATAATACACTAAGGAATATGAGTAGTTTTAATAATCTTGTAGATGTCTTTAATGTTTTCTCCAAATTCAACAATATCCCAAATATCAGCCATTTTCCTTATGGTCACGAACGAAAGTCAAAGTCAAAGTCTAGATTTTCGGCGACTTCGAAGTAAAGTCACGATTGAAATTTACTTTCCTCAAAGTGTCGACTGTGAATAGGAAAATGGTGACTTTGTACTTTCCAAAGTCAACTTTGGTCCAAAGTTTCATCTATGAATACGACCCTAAGAAATTTTTGGAACTTTTAGAGTGTACAAACTTTGTAATTTTCTTTATTTATCATAAACATATTTTGAATATAATAATTGAAATTAAAGCGACATTTTCAATTATTGCAAATGATACGTTATAATTAAAACGTTCCCTGGAATAACAACTTAGCGTACTTTAAATCATTTTTCCCTTTCTATCTTATATTGAATCCTCAATAACACATCTCCCTGGTGACAAAATATTATTTAGCTCCCTCTACAAACATTTGAATAACGTTGTGCGCAATACTGTTATACCATATCTAAAAGTCCCATGTTCTCTATAAAATTCAAGATTTTAGAGTTAAGTTCTTGTTCCAGAGAACGTCTAAATTGAAAGTAGGCAAAAGTTTGGGAATGAAACATAACATAAAAGTTAATTTATAAGATCTTCATATACGTCTATTTCATTGCAGAAAAGACAATATTTTAATAGGAGACGTTTTTATGAAAAATCTTTTGGAACTAACGTTCCATTTTCGGTTTTTCGTATTATTATGATTATTATTAAAGCATTTTATTGACCCCAGTGATTGATAAGGAGTGTTTATATTTCCATAAGTCTTAATTTAACTCTGGGATATCATTTTCCATAATTGCTAATATTTTTATTTAATTTCGCACTTTACCTAGTTTTTTGTTATAGTGTATTTCATTGTAATTAATATTTCATCTGGACAGTATCACAAATATTATCACTGGCTTCACCAAGACGTTAAAGTTTTGTTTCTGAAACATATCTTTCCTACAAAAATTGTATACATTAAGCTATACCGCAACTTGTTTTATAATTTCTTCTGTGAGGTCCACCCTGTACCTTAAGCCTGCGAGCAACTGTTTTTTCCCACGCCAGTAAGAGAGAACGAAACTCTACCTTAGTCTAGTTTAACGCTACGACTGTTGGCAAGCCTGAATGAGGACCCTGGAAACATGAATAGACGTGAGAATATCGCAATTGACGAGATTATGGGCAACAGGGCTCGCAGGCCTGGAGAAGATGAAAAAACAAATCCGGTCAGAAGAGGAGATACTCGAGTAGCGGTACAGCAGGGGCAGCTGCATCCCGCTACACTTGTTACGTCATTTCGCTGCTTATGATATTAAGTTTTTTGTACTCCAGCATTTTAACCAGTCTTTATCGTTAGTAAAAAATTTTCATATTATACTAGAACCGTAAAATATTACCATGGCAACTAAATGTTCACTAGATTAGCATAACTTATTATCGCTAAATGGAAAAATGAACAAAAGAATGTGCATTCAGTTCAAATGCTATCAATATTTGGGATATATTTTATTTACTGAGGGGAGAAAAAAGCATTGCCATGGAAACGAACAGTTAGAATCCACTAAGCTATTTAATTACGATTCCCTTGCAAGGAGACTGTCACTAGGACAAAATGTAACACTGAAACAAAAGTATTTCATATAAAATTTGAATTATTGGGGAATTAGTATAATATTGATGGTGTTTAGGTAAAAGGGCCTAACCCTCATTTAAAAGAAATTTGGCTTTTTTGCTGTAATTAGTGTAAATTATTTAAAATTTAATTAGAAAATTTGAAGATATGTATTTGATAATTATGTTAACATTCCTTCATATAAGGTAACTAATAATAATATGTTAAGATTTAATGTTTGTTGTCTCTGAAAAATCTTTCTTTTGTAGATTAGCCTTTTTACCTAAACATCATCGATATATCAAAGTCTGTAGTAGCAAATTAGGCCTATTAAGTTGATAAATAACTTCGTAGCGTTTTTGTTCGTCATCAGAACACTGCGTTGCTAGGAGAATTATTTTTATCGTTTATCATTTGTTATTTAGAGTGTTGTGCTTATACATACGCCTGGAATTTCAGAGACTTGAAGAAATTTTGTGCTATTTGTGGGCTAAACAAAGTGGAATGTCAAGTGTAAAAAAAAAAAAAAAAAAAGAACGCTTGCGACTTATTCTTCTGTTTTGAGTTTATTAGAGGAGAAAAGGAGGAGGTTCGAAATAATTGCGCCGTGTATGGGAAGAATGCCATCGGAGAAAACACTGCAAGAAAATGGTTCTGTCGTTTCAACGCAGAACACCCTGTATAAAAGTTAGTGTCCATCTACAGAAAATGATGTTATGCATCTGGTGGGATAAAGAAGGCGTCGTGTACCACGCATTGCTTCCCAGGACTGCTGACATTTATTGGCAAAAACTCAAACGCGTTGTGGCCGCAATTTAAGAAAAACGATCGGGAATACTGCATCAAGTGTTACTTCAACACGATAATGCACGCCCGCACTCCTCTAACATGACGAAAGCAGGTATCCTCATCCCCCCCCCATATTCTCCTGATCTTTCGCTCTCAGATTTCCACCTTTTCCGTTCTCTATCCAACAATCTTCAAGGGAACTCCTTTTATAACGAAGATGCTTTACAAACTTGGCTTGACGAATTCTTTAACTCCAAACTAGAGAGTCATAGATAATGAATGAGAATATATTATTACTAATTAATTCCTGTTTTCTTACTTACTTACTTACCTTACTTAACTTACTTACTTACTTTTAAGGAACCCGGAGGTTCATTGCCGACCTCGCATAAGCCCGCCATTGGTCCCTATCCTGAGCAAGATTAATCCAGTCTCTATCATCATATCCCACCTCCCTCAAATCCATTTTAATATTATCCCCCCATCTACGTCTCGGCCTCCCTAAAGGTCTTTTTCCCTCCGCCCTCCCAACTAACACTCTATATGCATTTCTGGATTCGCCCATACGTGCTACATGCCCTGCCCATCTCAAACGTCTGGATTTAATGTTCCTAATTATGTCAGGTGAAGAATACAATGCGTGCAGTTCTGCATTGTTTAACTTTCTCCATTCTCCTGTAACTTCATCCCTCTTAGCCCCAAATATTTTCCTAAGCACCTTATTCTCAAACACCCTTAACCTATGTTTCTCTCTCAAAGTGAGTGTCCAAGTTTCACCACCATAAAGAACAACCGGTAATATAACTGTTTTATAAATTCTAACTTTCAGATGTTTTGACAGCAGACTGGATGACAAAAGTTTCTCAACCGAATAATAACAGGCATTTCCCTTATTTATTCTGTGTTTAATTTCCTCCCGAGTATCGTTTATATTTGTTAACTTACTGTTGCTCCAAGATATTTGAACTTCTCCACCTCTTCGAAGGATAAATCTCCAATTTTTATATTTCCATTTCATACAATATTCTCGTCACGAGACATAATCATATACTTTGTCTTTTCGGGATTTACTTCCAAACCTATCTCTTTACTTGCTTCCAGTAAAATTCCCGTGTTTTCCCTAATCATTTGTACATTTTCTCCCAACATATTCACGCCATCCGCATAGACAAGCAGCTGATGTAACCCGTTCAATTCCAATTCCTGTCTTCTATTCACATCAAATGAATACTTTTGTTTCAGCGAAAAAACGCTACATATTTTTGCAACAATCCAATAAAAAGATTAAATGAACATCTATAGCAGTAATGAGAAGGGAACTTTGTTAAGATAATTACAAGAACGTAATAAAGTTGAAGTCATTTAGGGCTATACAGGGGGTTCTGAAGAACGCTATGGAACATTGTACTGCTGTATTTAGTTTATACTGGTGTCTTTTGAAGCCCTATTGAGTGCTACAAGTCAACTAGATGATTAAGTATCGTATATAAATATTTTCAAAAGTTGTATTTATTTTAATGCTGTTCCTTCTTTTGTTTCAGAATGGTTCTACCTCGCCACCGCTCGAGGGCAGGCGCGCTGTTCTTCATCACGCTGTCCCTGATCGCCGTGGTGCTCTGTGCACCAGAGGAATCACCGAAGAGGGCGCCCAGCGGGTTCTTGGGCGTTCGTGGGAAGAAAGACGGCGGATTTAGCGTCGAGGACCCCTCATACAACGAGGTGCTAGACAAGCGAGCTCCGGCGATGGGCTTCCAGGGAGTCAGAGGCAAAAAAGACCAGCAGGAGCCTCTGGAGCAAGACGCGGGGTTCGACAAACGAGGCCCGTCCATGGGATTCCATGGAATGAGGGGCAAGAAGGACCCCATCACACAACAAGAGTTCCTGCAGGAATTCCTGGATAAACGGGCACCTAATATGGGGTTTATGGGTATGAGAGGAAAGAAAGACCCCACAGATTTCGACTACTTTGATAAAAGGGCTCCATCTTTGGGATTTCAAGGGATGAGAGGAAAGAAAGACCAATGGGAAGAAGACCCCGATATGTATAAAAGGGCGCCAAGCGCTGGGTTCCACGGTATGAGGGGGAAGAAAGATTTTGACGATGGAGATTTCATGGCTGAAAAGAGGATGGGATTCATGGGCATGCGTGGAAAGAAGGAAAGTGATTTCGAAGGAGATGACTACCCAGAAGGACTTGCGGACGATGACGTATGGGGTGACCAGGACGAGGAATTCACAGGGGGCGAAGACGTCAATAAGAGGGCGCCAGCTTCGGGGTTCTTCGGTATGAGGGGCAAGAAAGTGCCGGCTTCGGGGTTCTTCGGAATGAGGGGCAAGAAGGGACCTTCCGTAGGGTTCTTCGCGATGCGGGGCAAGAAGGCACCATCAGCTGGTTTTATGGGCATGAGGGGAAAGAAAGCTCCGGGTTCCGGGTTTATGGGCATGAGGGGTAAAAAGGACTCAGAGATGGAGGGCGCGGAGGATCTGGACTCGCTGCTGCAGTACCTGGGGGCCGCGTACCAGCACGGGCGGGAGAAGAGGAACGGAGAGAGGGCACCTGCCTCCAAGAAGGCGCCCAGCGGATTCCTAGGGACGCGGGGCAAGAAGGACTGGCCATCACAGCAAGGTACGTCCACATTGTAGTGGCGTAATTTGGTTGTAGTGGGGTAATTTAGGTATAAGTTACAATATATTGAATGAAACTTTACCTAACCTTCAAACACATGCCTATTTAACATACTGTCTATTTCACACTTGTCCATCATGGACTGTTACATTTTGAAAATTAAAAAATTCTCATTCAGAATTATTGTACGTACGTAACAATAGTTTTAAGAAACATATTAAATGGTCTAAATATAAGTCTATATATTTAAATAACAGCGATACGAAATTCAAATCAACAAAATTATTGTTGGCATTACAGAGTCTGAGATTTCATCTAAATCAGTTCCATCATCTTATAATAATAATAATAATAATAATAATAATAATAATAATAATGATAATGATAATAATAATAATAATCCTTGGCGCTACAGCCCGTGAAGGGCCTAGACAAACCAGCCGGCTGCTGGCCTCGCGCCCACATGCCGAAGCAGAGGTGGACGATCATCCAACCAGAATGGAGGTATTGTGTGGTTACCACGATGATCCCCCCAGCCGTTATAGCTGGCTTTCGCAGCCGGATTTCGCTACCTATCGTAGCTCCCCAAGTGCATCACGAGCTGTGTGGACACCGGTCCCATACACTGGCCGAAATTTCATGAGAAAATTTCTTCCCCCATCAGGACTCGAACCAGCGCGCATTCCGTAACGTGAGTTCTAGGCAGGATGCCTTAGACCACGACGCCACGGCGAGGGACTCCGATATGATACTGTATACCAATAAGAAACAAGCAAAGAGATCATATTAGAAGATATGCTGTTCTTACAATACCAATTTCAAAGCTCTTGTTTAGTTCAAACTTGAATGTTAGAACTCATGTTTGTTAGATTTTTTTCTTGTTATAATGATACTACCATGTCTCAGAATATTGAATGCTTTTCATTAACACCCTGTATGTACAAACCTTAATAACTCATCTCTCTTCTGAGAAAATATTATTTACCTCCAATTAACACAGCGTCCTCTAGAAACATTTGAATATCGTTATGCGCAATACTGTTATACCAGATCTGAAATATTTGATGCTATCTCACATTCAAGATTTTGAAGTTAAGTTCTTGTTCCAGAGAATGCCTCTTATTAACCTATTTATTGTACAGCATGAGTCAAAAGTGTGTTATTTTAAATCTATGGCAATTACAAAGAGTCATTTTCTCTTGCACCATTTATATAGTTTAGTATTTATATATTTATTTACTAATGTATCTCCATTCTCTTCTATTGCAACTTGCTTCTGCATGTATTTATAGAATCATTTGTGCTCAAAATGTTATCTCCACACTAACTCAAGTTATTGTTTATTAATGTTTTTTCTTGTTTACCCACTGATATACAGGGTGAACCAAAAGTAATGTCATTAATTTCTAGGGATTATTCTATGAGATATTCAAAAAAAAAAAAAATACAATTTTACTTCCTTTTCGAGATAAAAATTTGTTATATGAAACATTTCACAGCGTGTTTTAGGAAAGCCATTGATTTAATTCCCGATATGCTCAGTCAATTTAAGAGAGCAATGTATTATGATAATAAATGATTGAAAGAATTTTAGTTTTGTGCTTTAAATGTGCAGAAATTTGATCCGAAGAAATTCAGGCATTCATAGTTTTCTGCTCAAGGCGAGGCCTTCCACTGCAAACCCAGCATTCCCCAGTCTTTCGTATTTTCTGCCTTCCTCTTAGTCTCCTCACATGATCCATATATCTTAATGTCGTCTATCATCTGATATCTTCTTCTGCCCGAACTCTTCTCCCGTTCACCATTCCTTCCAGTGCATCCTTCAGTAGGCAGTTTCTTCTCAGCCAGTGACCCAGCCAATTCCTTTTCCTCTTCCTGATCAGTTTCAGCATCATTCTTTCTTCACCCACTCTTTCCAACACAGCTTCATTTCTTATTCTGCCTGTCCATTTCACACGCTCCATTCTTCTCCATATCCACATTTCAAATGCTTCTATTCGCTTTCCTTCACTTCGTCGTAATGTCCATGTTTCTGCCCATACAATGCCACACTCCACACAAAGCACTTCACTAGTCTCTTCCTTAGTTCTTTCTCCAGAGGTCCGCAGAAGATGCTCCTTTTTCTATTAAAAGCTTCCTTTGCCATTGCTATCCTCCTTTTGACTTCCTGGCAGCAGCTCATGTTACTGCTTATAGTACACCCCAAGTATTTGAAGCTGTCCACTTGCTCTACTGCCTCATTTAGTATTCGCACGTTTACCTTCTTTATTTTTCTTCCGATAACCATGGTCTTCGTCTTGTTTGCATTTATCTTCATCCCATACTGCTCACAGCTGTCATTTAGCTCCAGTAGCATATCTCTAAGTATCGTCTCCTCTTCTGCTAACAACGCCATATCATCAGCAAATCTTATACACTTTGTTCTTCTACCTCCTACTATCACCCCTCCCATCTTCTGAAAACAGTTCTTCACTAAATTCTCCAAGTAGATTTGGAACAGAGTAGATGATAAAGAGCATCTTTGACATACTTCTAAGCCTATTCCACTTCCTTCTGACGTAAATGTAGGCTACTATTTTAAAGTTCCTTTTGTCAACGAATAGTTAAATTTCCTAAGATAAAATTTCTGCACATTTAAAGGACAAAACTTAAAATTTTTTCGATCATTTATTATCATAATAAACTGCTCTCTTAAATTGACTGAGCATATTGGGAATTAAATCAATGGCTTTCTCAAAACACGCTGTGAAATATTTCATATAAAAGAATTTTTATCTGGAAAAGGAAGCAAAAAAAGGAGAAAAAATTGTATTAAACTTTTTCGATTGAAATATCTCAAAGAGTAACCCTTCTGAAATTAATGACATTGCTTATGCTCACCCTGTACATGATTATTCTTATGTTTTGTTTCATGTTTATTAATATGTTTATGTAGACACTTTTGTATTTATTTGGTCACATGCCTTTTAAGTTCAATTTACATTATTAAGAAACTGTCTAAAATATTTCTGAAAATCTACTTTGCTAAGGGGTAATTTCATTAAGACATAACAGGATTATTGCAGTTCGTTCCAGCCGTCCTGGTGTGAACTGCACTTCAGCTCCTCTCTGTCGTAAAACATGAGATGGAGTGCGGAATCAAATGGTTTATGTTGCCAGGGTTACGGCGCCTCTGAGGATAAAAACAAAATACTGACGACGCAACATATGTAATGCAATCTAGAACCTCTTGCTTCTGTTTTACAGCGTAGAACTATAAAACCTGATTGTTACGTCGCCTTCAATCTATCGTGGATTAATCCTGGAATAAAAGGACGCGAGCGTTCTGTTTGAATTGCATCGCTATGGGATTTTAACCTTTTTATAACGAAATTGGACTTAAATTGTCGGGAGACCAAATAACATGTCGTAAGATTAATAGAATAGTTACATGTACTTTACATTTAACTCTGTTTATGAGTATTTTGATAATTGCTATATCAATATTACAACAAATATTATTTTCTGTAAAATGCTATAACACCAAACTGAATTTAAGATGTTTCCTACTTTGTCTCATGAATGAGGGATGCTGGGAAAAACCTAGGACTGTCCATTTTTAGGGGTTTTATGATTTATAGCACATTCTATAGGTGGAAAGTGGGACTACAGAACTGACCACTTATAAAATGTTTAAGAATTTTTTTATTATTTTAGTAGGTTATTTTAGGACGCTTATCAACATCTTAGGTTATTTAGCGTCTGAATGAGATGAAGGTGATAATGCCGGTGAAATGAGTCCGGGGTCCAGCACCGAAAGTTACCCAGCATTTGCTCATATTGGGTTGAGGGAAAACCCCGGAAAAAAACCTCAACCAGATAACTTGCCCCTCCGTGTAAGTTAACGTCAAACGTTTGGTACTCTGGATACAAACCTGGAATGTTCAGACTTTAAACTTGTGTTTCCTCGATAACAATCTTTTGTGACACACTGTATATTCTCCCAACACCCTTGAAATAACAAGAATTAAGTTAAAAATATAAGTTTATTAATATAAAATGTCTTCTAAATGAGGTCCTTGACAAGGCCCAAAAATGAGAAAATCGACAGATGGGTTCGAAACCCACTTGAGGTCATTATTTGGTTTTGGATTTTTTGCAAAGCTTTCCCCAACTATTATGTTATGTTGTTTTATGTTATGTTTGTATTATGTATTGTGTTACTTTACAAATAATGTGTATTAATATGTTATGTTAATTTGTGTAATGTTTTGTGTTATCTCTTAATATTCATAGTGTTCTGCAGATCTTTCACTGCAAACCCAGCATTCTCCAATATTTCCTATTTTCTGCCTTCCTCTTAGTCTCCTCATATGATCCATATATCTTAATGTCGTCTATCATCTGATATCTTCTTCTGCCCGAACTCTTCTCCCGTTCACCATTCCTTCCAGTGCATCCTTCAGTAGGCAGTTTC
This sequence comes from Periplaneta americana, assembly GCF_040183065.1. Classification (NCBI taxonomy): domain Eukaryota; kingdom Metazoa; phylum Arthropoda; class Insecta; order Blattodea; family Blattidae; genus Periplaneta; species Periplaneta americana. Next base: position 3,090,909 of record NC_091118.1, read on the forward strand.
TTCTCAGCCAATTCCTTTTCCTCTTCCTGATCAGTTTCAGCATCATTCTTTCTTCACCCACTCTTTCCAACACAGCTTCATTTCTTATTCTGTCTGTCCATTTCACACGCTCCATTCTTCTCCATATCCACATTTCAAATGCTTCTATTCGCTTCTCTTCACTTCGTCGTAATGTCCATGTTTCTGCCCCATACATTGCCACACTCCACACAAAGCACTTCACTAGTCTCTTTCTTAGTTCTTTTTCCAGAGGTCCGCAGGAAATGCTTCCTTTTCTATTGTTATGTTTTATTACATTATTCTAGCCGATGTAATGTGGTATGTTATATGTTGTGTTATGTTATGTTAGTCAATGTAATTTGACATGTTACATATTTGTTATGATTTTATGTTATGTTAGCTAATGCAATGTAATATGCTGCAGGCCTATATTGTGTTATGATCTTATGTTATATTAGTTAATATAATTTGTTATGTTATATTATGTTGTTTTGTGATATGTTATGTTAAATAATGTGTTATGTTTTATGCTGTGTTTTGATATGTTTCAGTATGTTGTGTATTAAAACGTTATGTTAATAATTATTATTTTACATGTTTAATACAATCATAAGAAATAAAACCAAAAATATACTTTCTGTCACATAGCAAACGCTTCAGATTAGCAACCATTTTGATTAAAACAATTGAAGACGAAAACCCGTTATGAGATAATAATATATATTTTTCTGGCACTAAAATTGTTTCATGAATGACTACAACATTGGTGTAGGCGAAAATATATTAATGGACCATAACTGGGACAAGGTCCCTCATTTTGTAAATTTCTACAGTGTGTTGTGAATTTTGTAACACCTTCAATTGCTACAGAGTGTTAAAAATTTTGTAACGCTTTCAATTGTTAGGCCTACAGTGTAGTGAAAATTTGGTAACAACTTCAATTGCTACAGGATGTTTAAAATTTTATAACACCTTCCTATGCTACTGGTGTTTAAAATTTTGTAACACTTTCAATTGGTACAGTGTGTTTAAAATTTTATAACACCTTCTATGGCTACAGGGCGTTTAAAATTTTATAACACCTTCCAATGCTACTGGGTGTTAAAATTTTGTAACACTTTCAATTGGTATAGTGTGTTTAAAATTTTATAACACCTTCCATTGCTACAGACTGTTTAAAATTTTGTAACGCTTTCAATTGGTACAGTGTGTTGAAAATGTTGTAACATCTTCAATTGCTTGAGGGTGTTTAAAATTTTATAACACCTTCCATTGCTACAGAGTGTTTAAAATTTTGTAACGGTTTCAATTGCTACAGTGTGTTGAAAATTTTGTAACACCTTCAATTGCTACAGGGTGTTTAAAATTTTATAACACCTTCCATTGCTACAGAGTGTTTAAAATTTTCTAACAATTTCAATTGCTACAGTGTTGCAAATTTTGTAACACATTCCATTGCTACAGGGTGTTTATAATTTTGTAACACTTTAAATTGCTACAGGGTGTTTAAAATTTTATAACCTTCCATTGCTACAGGGTGTTTATGATTTTGTAACACTTTCATTTGCTACAGCGTGTTGAAAATTTTGTAACACCTTCCATTGCTACAGGGTGTTTATAATTTTGTAACACCTTCCATTGCTACAGTGTGTTGAAAATTTTGTAACACCATCCATTGCTACAGTGTGTTGAAAATTTTGTAACACCTTCAATTGCTACAGGGTGTTTATAATTTTGTAACACCTTCCATTGCTACAGGGTGTTTATGATTTTGTAACACTTTCATTTGCTACAGTGTGTTGAAAATTTTGTAACACCTTCCATTGCTACATGGTTTTTATGATTTTGTAACACCTTCCATTGCTACAGTGTGTTGAAAATTTTGTAACATCATTCATTGCTACAGTGTTTTGAAAATTTTGTAACATCTTCCATTGCTACAGTGTTTTGAAAATTTTGTAACACCTTCCATTGCTACAGTGTGTTGAAAATTTTGTAACACCATCCATTACTACAGTGTGTTGAAAATTTTGTAACACCTTCCATTGCTACAAGGTGTTTATAATTTTGTAACACCTTACATTGCTACAGTGTGTTAAAAATTTTGTAACACCATCCATTGCTACAGTGTGTTAAAAATTTTGTAACACCATCAATTGCTACAGTGTGTTGAAAATTTTGTAACACCTTTCATTGCTACAGGGTGTTTATAATTTTGTAACATTTTCAATTGCTACAGTGTGTTGAAAATTTTGTAACACCTTCAATTGCTACAGGGTGTTGTTGATAGGCATCTGTTGCTTCAACAGGTGCAGTGTCAGCGACGGGAGCACAACTGGAATCCCACACATCAGACAGCGAGTGAAGTAGCCCCACCCTCCATTCTTCCGCCGGCCGTGGACTGCATCCCATCGTCGACCGCAATCAGTTCTTCGTTTTCTTCAGCCAGTGTGAACCCGAGTTCTGTGTGGAACAGTAATAATTGAAAACATATCAAATGGGTGGGCCTGTTTATATATTTCAGCATATCTCTTTCTATTGTTTAAATTACTCTTAGAAATACTACCTAAAGTGGTGTGGAAAAATGGGCTCAAATATAATATTCTTTCATTTATGCCGGATTGTACAGCCTGGATAAACTAATGCAATGTGGAGGGATCGTTGTTTTAACGGGTGTATTATTCATTATTTCATGTATTGTTACAAACAGTTCTGCCGAATAATATGGCAAATACGATGTAATTAATTTTTAGTCTTAATAAGTTATAATATTATCATGCATAATCAAGGAAGAATTTATATTGACCACACTATAATAATTCGTTCTTTAATTTAATGATAATATTATGATAATCATTAAGACTAAAAATTAATTGCGTATTATATCCTATATTATTGATTTATAGATTTGTCTGAAACACATCCCTAAAATGAATTACAAATTTGTGGTTAAGTGCATAGTACGATATATATATATATATATATATATATATATATATATATATATATATATATATATGTTGTATGATCATCCACATTTATAACAAATTTTGTTTTATCATCTATTTTATTTTCTGTTTTATACATTTTATTTTATAACTAACGTTATTTTGTACTATTAGGAGTACATTTCTTAATAATACAGGGAGTGCATAAATAGGTATACAGTAACATAATATATTTTTATTAACTGGAATTGAGGATTACACAACAATAACAATCACATGACATCAGTGGACATCAATTTAACTGCCTGATCGATCCGTTATCGATTATAACCTTCATTTGTCCGTAATAAAACTATATTGTATTACTGTATACCTACTTATGCACCACCTTTTATATCATTTCATCTTTTGTGTTGTATTCTATAATATTCTACTCAGATGACTTAATATACTTTATTCTATTCAATTAATTCCTATTGTTTTTTGTTCTTCTACAGGGTGATTCAGTAAAACCGTGCAAAAGTTAAACAAGAAATGGGGGATGCTCTACAGAACTTTTTGAGATAGGAAACTTGGGGTCTGTGAAGTCACATATGACCTTAAACATTTTTTATCGCTATCGTCTACTGTTTTCGGTATTATATACATTTATTACTAACATTAATTTACACCTATTATTTACATATATTTGTATTTTAAAATTTTTATATCATTTACAAATCTGAGTAAAAAACGTTCAATTTTGTACATCACAACATGTGCTCAAAATCACGGGCACCAACATTTAGTATTTACATGTAGGCAATTCATCATGTTTTGTATGTTGACCTATCGTCCACCAGGTGGTTCTGTGTATCGTATTTACATTGTCACATTACAAAACATGATATGAATCAACGACAGAACCTTTCATATCATTCCAAGAGTTAATCACAGTACTTTCTTAACTGAGATTTGTAAATGATATGAAAATGATTATAAAATATAAATACATGTAAATAATGATTGTAAATGTAAATAATAGGCGTAAATAAAATAATGTAAATAATAAATGCAGATAATATGGAAAACAGCAATAGCGGCAGACATGTTTAATCTCAATTCTACTTAATCTGACTTCACAGAACTCAATTCTCTTCTCAAAATATTGTATAGAGTATCCCCTATTCCTTGTTTAATTTTCGCGCGTCTTTACTGGATCACCCTGTATATCTAGTTTTTTTCACTGTATCGCAGTCTTTCTCGTTCATACTTATTCATATTTACTGTATTTTATTTATATTTATTTTCATTCCACTTTCTCTTGTGTATTTCATTATATTTTCCAGATTAACTTCATTAAAACAGGCAAAAGACTTAGGCACATGTCTGTATTTTAGCTATATCTCATTATCTATCTATATTTAAGTTGAATACACGAGAACTTACTTAATAAAAAAGAATAAACGCAGTCTGGTGGTATTGACACAAAACATTTAAGTAATAAAAGTCCTTATACCATGCAACAGATGGCAGCACAAGTGTGTTTTGGAAAATATTCTCGTATGACATTATATTAGTGACTTATTACATTATAAAAGAATAATTTTGTGCCCATAGTAAGTACAGGGGAACGTTTTAAATCGGCAAACAATTTCAGAATGTTAAGGCAGCGACTTTTGAGGCTATATGGAATTGCCTATCTTGGCAATGTTAAATCATGCAAATCTAGTCTTTCAGGTGAAGCTCCCTGTAAAGCAGATTTGAATAATTTCAAGGGAAAAATTGTTCAGGGGCCGGGTATCGATCCTGGAACAATTGTTCCCTTGAAATTATTCAATGTTAAATCATATCTTACAAAAGGAACTTTTTCTCGAAAACTGTTGAAGTTAAGTATCTGATTTTTTTTAGATCTCATGAACACATAACGTTACTTTATGCTGAAACACATAACGTTACTTTATGCTGAAACAGTGGTTTTTCTTTAATTTATTTCCTTGCTGAGAAATACGTTTTCTACCATTCCTGTATTTATTTTTTCAACGATTTTCAGTACATTACCGCTTATAATATATCCAGAACTTAACAAATCTCGAAAAAAATTCTTTCAGGATATGTAAAACATCGAAATAAACTAAATTACGAAAAAAATCGGCTTTGTACATTAAATAGGAGTTGAAAAAACGTTCGTTTTATGTAGGAAAACAAAACTTACTGAAAATAATTGTTAAAATAAGACATACATACATGTACTACTTCAACTCCTAAAAAAAATACGAAAATATAACATGGATATAATTTTCATATAATCATACTTATGTGATATATCATTTTAAATAGGAAAAATCAAAGACTAAATTGGAAAAAGTGTATATAACTTTTCTCCGAAAATCCGTAAATTTATGAAGAATGAGCATTAAAATTAAAACTTGTACACCCCTTATCAAAAATCGAAAAATTAAAATGGATACAATTTGAGTACAGTCATATGTGATATACCATTTTAAAGAGGGAAAAATAAATAATGTATTTTAAAAAATAATTAAAAACCTTAACTTAAAATCCAATTCCGTGCCCCCTTAATGCTTGTATTATAATAGTTTTACTGCAGTAGGAACCATACTGTTTTGCTCCCTCCTCGTTTTGCTAAACATATAATTAAATCGCAAAAAAAAGTTGCAACATCTTCATAACTATTTGAAGTTTCTGTTGTACAAAGCTTGTCATGTTATTTTACTATTTACCTTTTATATTTACTTAAATAATTTGCATGAAATATATTATTTTCATCTATCTTATGTTTATTATCTGTAGACAAAATTAAATCAACTCTCAATAACTCATTATTAAAGCAAAAGAAGAGTTAATAAAAAAAAATGAATCACTGCTTTCCTACATCAATTTTAGCAACGCGTTGTTATGGAAACTAAGTCTATAAAGAAAGTGATATAGCAGCTGAAAGAAAACGATTGATATCAATCTGTGGATAAAGAGGTTTTGTATAAGACACACATCTACAGGGTGTTGCTTCTTGCACGATCATATCTCCTAAAAGAACGTTATTGACCCTAACGCAATTTCCGAAGCATACTTCAGCTGCCGTCCCCTGAAAAATGCCAAAATTATTACTACAGTATATTTATATTCATCGCTTTATTTTACCAGACTCTAACAACAAATTATTAAAAGACAGCTGCTCCATGATTCTATCAATTGTTGCACGATATGCATAGCAGATGTCTCCACAGTGTTGTTTCACCAGACAGCGTTATTGGTCGGTCAAAGGACGCTGTGATCTATTGCAAATGTACATGAACTTCTTTGTAGATGTCTCCACTTGTGACGCTAGTTTCGCCAGGTTGCGTTAATCCATCTTCAAAATGATGAAGAGAGAATGTTTCCTCTAATTTTAAAAATGATCCTGTAGATTGTAGAATTGTAATTATTTTATTTCAAATGCCAGAGTCAGTCTTGTAAGCATGGATTGTGAGTGAGAGAGTTTTGAAGAAGTCTATACATTTAAGTTGCTTTGTTAAAAGTTTAGATTTGCAACATAATCAACTGATATAGTCTACATTCAAGTCTGGGAAAAAATATGCTGCAGATTTTTCATAAGAATTATTTTTCTGTATGGAGATTCACAGCATAAAATTATAGATAATTTAATTTTTTATTGAAAATCTCTGTTAGTGTTGAAGTGACAAACTGGAAGGTCCTTTGTTCAAGTCCAGGTAGAAAACTATGTTTTTGAGCCCTCGTAACTTCCAGAAATTCTGTACCTGGCATTTCTCGAGGAAAAAGGCAACAGTAGCATTTACTGGCCAAAACTGCCCCTAATACAGAGGTTAAGAAAGGAAGGGAACTCTTCCATTTTACCCACAATGCATCTTAGTGCAAGTGGACATTTTACCTTCTAAATGTACAAAATACAAAATTAATTTAAATTTAAAAATAAAAATATTATGGTTATTTGTAATGAAGTTGATTATTTTGTTTCAACAAATGAAGTCAAAAGTAGTCACTAACTTCGGTAAAATATCATGATATATTTTCAATTAACACAGGAAAGTTAAAAAAAAGTAGTTTACATAACAAATTTAACACATTATTACTGATAAAAGTATTAAAAAGTGTATAATTACGATGTATATTTAAGGTATGTTTAATTACGGTTTTATCTGGAGCATTAAAATTAAATGGCCATTATCTGCTATTTATTGTAATAAAATCATTACTTTTATTAGATTAAATCAAACCTTGAGAGATAATACACAAGTACGAAAATCCTAAATGTTGCCCAGAAAGCATATTATCATTTTTTTAGATTAAATGTCTTAATGAGCTAAATCATTTTTGGTTTACATGAATTTTATTATATTTGAAACAAAACTTATCGGAATAAAACAGTTGAAAAATATTGTAACTTCTTCAGAAACAATCTTAGATACGAAAAGAAATTTCTGGGAGACAGAAGGAATTAATATTTCTAATGTAAACATTTATAGTAGTGTTTATTTAATTACTTTTTAAGATGTAAGAAACTTTTACAAGTTTACGTAATCTTGCAAGGGGTAAAGAAAACTTTGCAAAGTACAGAAGAAAGCATAAATTTCATTTGATTATGTGAATATTAGTTCCTAGAAAATGCACAAATAAGCCAATCCCCCTTCTCTTCGTAACATATCAACTGCGAAAACTCTTCACTCATGTGTGTATGGATAAAATAATCAAGGAAAGAAAACCTTCACATTAGTTCGCAGTATGGCCGCGGAAGCACCACCATCCTAACGTAACACTTCATTTGTTTTAGAGTGTTGCTAAAGAAACAATCGAAGTAATAAAATGCATTGATTACATGATTTTCGCCCCAAATTTTATGGGAACTGTGATTAAAACTTCATTTGGAACGTTTTCGGAGCCCATCATTATGAACTGTACATAAGATATTCGTCGTTCTTTTGTCTGTTGACATAACATAATGTGTTGCAGCAATGTAGTTCATTAAAATCCTTTTTAAGTTTAAATCAACTTTAAATAAAATGTTAAAATATAATTTATCCATGCACAGTCGATCGAAAAAAAATTGAATCAATGCAAACTGTGACATATCTAGTCATAAGAAAGACATAATGTTACATCTATTTAAAAAAATGTTATTTTGAATGAATATATTTTAGAAAAAAAAAATATAGAATATATTTTAACTTCTTTCTGTAAGTGTCCAATAGTGTTGTTACAAGTTTTATTATTATATTTAACTGTATAAGTGTTTACGACTCCATTAGACAATGTTGTTGATTTTTAATTATTTTAAAAACATATTCTAGAAAAAAAATTGCATCATCTTTTGTTTATGAAGAATGTAACATGTTGAACTGATATAAATATATATTATATTAATTACAGTAATAGTTGTTAAATATAATGTATCTGTTTTAAATCTTCCATCTTAAATAAACCGTGCAATGTAAATTGCACTTGCATACTCATTGTATGAGTTGGTCACGTGGCAGTTGAAGGGGGTGAAACACGCGCCTACGTTTGAGTAACAGTGTTGCCAAAGTTCCATTACTTACACTGATTTATTATTACATAATTGAAACACCAATTTCCAAAATCCTCTTACCCACTTTTGGACGAAATTGTGTTAGCAGCAGCTTCTGAATGTACTCCCTTTTCTCTATCATTCTATTGATACAGAATGTTCCAAACTACGTTCTGTTATCTTTATTTTAACCCTTTCTGCTCGAATGACGTCACCAACATTTCTGTAATCTCTAACTAATATGATTTGCCTGATAATTCCATTTGGTATCCTCAGAAGTAGTTTCGTTCTTTCCCGATAGAATGCAGCACCCGCCATTTCCTTGGCCAGTTGTTATAAGGAAGAGGATTGCTTTATTTTTGTTTCTGTATGGAAGATAGATGCAAAGAAAAAATTGTTTCACTCACAAAAAACAATTCAGGTCAGAAAGGGTTAAAAATCTATGACTGTTCCAAAAGATTTGTAATCCACCAGTCTCTGAGTTCAAAACCCACCTTGTTCATGTTGGTTTCACAGTCCTCTTTATCCAGTCTTACCTTGTTTAAGGGAAGAGTTCTTAGGTATATAGGCCTATAAGAGTTTATGGAGATAGTCCGATATTCAAATAAAACAATGTGGAAAGTGTTTTGTTTTTAATATCTATTAGAACTGCAACAATTACAACACAGAACTTAGGTTGATTGGGTTATGTCTGCCTGGTATCCTAATTCCATTATACCCGGATTCCTGTAGAGTAAAGAGGGGTAATTTCAACAATTTCAGACATTTTAACATATTTCTTGGAATATATCCACATTATAGCCAATATTAATATGAATTGTTGTACTTACATGTTTAAAGAAGCAATAGAAATTTTATAAAATGAAAATAACTGTAATTGAAGTCATTCGAGCTAAGTGATTTACCTGGAAAGTTGTACTCAATTTTTAAAATGTGGGGTAATTTGGATATATTGTAGGGCAATATGAATAATACGAAATAAAATTGGAAAATGTTATTTTCAAAATCAGTTTGAAAGGAACTGGCCACCCTACCCCGTTATCTCCTAACATACTTGCCTCAAAAGTGGTGCCTTGTTGGTATCACTTGTGAGGTTCAGATCTATCTTTGGACAGTTGTATAAACAACATCAACAATCTACAATTGCTTTTATTAAAACTGTGGTAACTCCTCTGAACACGATCAATGGAATGAAGGTGCACACTTTCGTACACTGCCAGATATTTTTCAAGATGGCGGAACTCCTATGTGTGGTATGTTGTATACAACATCTCAGGTGAGATTCAGTGTGGTCCTATTTAGTTAAAGACTTAAGATATATTAAGTCATACAAGTTTAAATACTGTCAATATTTTATATTCTGCTAAAACATGCTGCAGGCCTATACTACGTATATGTTGTGTTCTGATATTTTGTATCATTTAGGTTATGTTTAATTTATGTAAAACTTTTGTTATATGTTGTGGTGTTATATTACATTACGTTATGTTTGAGTGTTATGTTATATTTTTTATGCTCGACCATGCCGAAATGTACTAATTATACACCTGGTAGCAGACCTTCAATGCATGTCATTAAAGTACACCTATTCATTAAAGTTCAGGTCTTTCAGCCAATGACGACTCAGGTTACAACTGTTCAGCCAATGACAGGTCAGCTTTCTACCGTTATAAAACCGCAAGTATCGATTATTCTCGGATATGCAATCGAAAGAGAATTAGCGAAAAGTCACGGAGGCTGGAAATCCAATACTGTCGCAGAAGGTTATGTTCTGTTACTATAATAATTAGCATCAATTGTAAATAATATTCAAATAAATTCAATTTGTCATCTCGTTTTTCAATGTATAATTTAATTTCAATGTTATCTCTGTAGGTTCTTATGGCCTAGCAAGGTCAATGTGGACATCTGTTCCTCGGAAAAAATCAATACTTTCGCGTCAGCGCACATCTCACAACATACGGGACATTGCTCCAGGACAGATGCAATAAAATTAATAATATCAAGTTAGGAATATGGTCGAGCATAAAAAGTCGTATGAAACTCGCCTATAATGGTAATTAAGACGCTCGTATGAAAATTATGAAACTCGCTTGCGCTCGTTTCATAAATATCCATACTCACTTCTTAATTACCTTCATTATAGGCTCGTTGCATAATGTACTATTTAAGTTAGTTTATATGGGTTTGTTATATGTTGTCATGTGATCCGCTATGTTGTTTTAGATAGTGAATATTTTCAGTAGAATAGTTTAGTAGAAATCGCTGTACACAGACAGACTAGTACTAAAATTATTATATTTCATGTGCATCATTCCATGATAAATTGACTCGTAGATACTGAATATGAACAAAATCCGTCTAATAGTTTAATATAAATCGTTCAACACAGGTTGATAATTTTTATAAGTTTGTTCACCCCTTAATACTTTAGTGTTGCTATCTTCCGCATTATGTTGCTGGAGCTGCACAAGCCCTCAACTTGCACGGGTTGGAATCGAATGTGGAGAATTGGATTTTTAAAATTAATCAAGTTCTTGGTTTCTTTCTGATTCAAAGGGCCTAGTACAAAGCCAGAGTGACGTAGAAATGAAACAAATGCAATAAAATTAATTTTCATAAGGAAAATATTCACTTGTAACGAATTATAAATCTTTATTGAGATAAATATGCATTTATTTTTTCAGTGTTGACAGCAATTTGAAAACAAAGCAAGATCGCCTTCCTTCTCATTGGTTGAATTGCTGCCAACTTCAACTATCCTGGCCTGCACCGAGTTCCGAAGGCTGGTGTGGTGACGTCTGCTAATCGAACGTACAGCTTGAATGAAGTCCGTTGGTCCAAGTTCTAGGAATAAGTGAAGCCTTGAAGGTTTTTATACACATATTTATTAAATTAATTAATTCATAGTGTTCTGACGAAGGGTAGGTCTTTCACTGTAAACCCAGCTTTATTCAATCTTTCCTATTTCCTGCCTTCGATGTTTTATTCATGCAGAAGTGCAGCGATATTAAGGAAATCCGATAATATTTTGAAACAGTTTTCTAATTTGTGTTTGCACGAAAATTATTACGAAAGGAAGTTTAAAGTTTAGTTTATCTTCAGAGCGACTCTAAAACTTCAAACTTTCATCTTTCTACTTCTGCGGTGCGGGAACATGTGATAAATAAGATTAGTTTAGGCTTTTCGTACGTCTTGCATATACGAATCAAGGAAACTTCGGAATACGGATTCCTATTTGTGACAGATTAGGTTACGTTAGTTTTTTATTCTTTCGTTATGCCTTGCATATACGAATGTGTGACAGGTTAGTTTAGGCCTTTGATATGCTTTGCATGTAACTTAGAAATTGAGAAAACTTAAGAATACGGATTCCTATCTGTGACAGGTTAGGTTATGTTAGTTGCTTATACTTTTGTAATGCACCCCGAATCTGTCATAGGTTAGGTTAGTTTAGGCTTTTGATATGCTTTGCATGTAACTTATGAATCGAGAAAACTTAAGAATACGGATTCCTATCTGTGACAGCTTAGGTTATGTTAGTTGCTTATACTTTTGTAATGCCTTGCATATACGAATCTGTGATAGGTTAGGTTAGTTTAGGCCTTTGATATGCTTTGCATGTAACTTATGAATCGAGAAAACTTAAGAATACGGATTCATTTTTGTGATAGGTTAGGTTAGTTTAGGCTTTTGATATGCTTTGCATGTAACTTATGAATCGAGAAAACTTAAGAATACGGATTCATATCTGTGATAGGTTAGGTTAGTTTAGGCTTTTGATATGCTTTGCATGTAACTTATGAATCGAGAAAATTTCAGAATACGGATTAATTTCTGTGATAGGTTAGGTTAGTTTAGGCTTTTGATATGCTTTGCATGTAACTTATGAATCGAGAAAACTTAAGAATACGGATTCATATCTGTGATAGGTTAGGTTAGTTTAGGCCTTTGATATGCTTTGCATGTAACTTATGAATCGAGAAAACTTAAGAATACGGATTCCAATCTGTGACAGATTAGGTTACGTTAGTTGTTTATATTTTTGTTATTCCTGGCATTAGAAATCTGTGATAGGTTAGGTTAGTTTAGGCTTTTGGTGTAGTTTGCATATACTATGCGCCCTATAATCATTTGTAAGTACTCTACCTTTTTATTTCAAGTGTTAATCACATTTTGGTTATCTATATTGATTAATTCTTTCCAATTTTTACCCATTTTATAATGTATTTTTAATGTCAACTGACATCCTATATGAATGCTTCATATTTCGAACTATCTTTCCTCTGAAAAATAGACAATTTTTGGATTGAAATCTTAAAAATACTTAAGTTTGGCGTTCTATAAAAAAAAGCTGGAATTACTTTTAAATGTATTGAGATGTAGTTCAGAAAATGATTCATCTTTGTGTGGGTTAAATATCGTTAACAAAGTTAAAATATGTAGAAAAATTTTATTTTACCATAAATATAAGGTTTGTTGTGTTTCGGATACATCTGTGATATTATAGCACATTATTATAGACATTTAGTGCAGAAGTGTAGTGAGTTTTAATGAACCCAAGACCAGCTAAATTTGCGAAATTTTACAGAAAAATTACACCAGAGAACCATAATTTTTTGTTTAAGAATTGCTTAGGCCTACCACGAATAGTATAGAGTGCGTATTAAGAACTTGGTTCTACCTTTCTTCACCCAATAGGCCTACTTTCCTCAGAATAATGTAGAACAATTCACTTGTTGAACGTAGAAATGAATGGCCATACACTTCATGTCAGTGCAGTGAAATGCTGGTGTGGTCCATGTCCCCAAAAGGGTAATATTATGTCTCCAACCCAAAATTTACCTATGTTACTTTATGTAGTTCACCTGGATTTATTATCGGACTATAGTTTCAGAGGACGCTGGATCGAGAACTACCTGAGGTAAATAATTACCGGTAATAAGAAGAATTTGGGATTAAATGTGCGTTTTGATTTCAGAAATGAAGCAGAGAGAGAGAAGATACGACAGAGAATTGGAGAAAAGCAGAGCAAGAGAGAGGGGACAGAGTCATCTAGTAGCCTATACCGAAGATGTTTTTTCGTCTGATGTGGACAAAATGGCGGCGATACCTCATTTATTACTACATACAACAGGTGAATATTTCATCGTATTTAGTGATTTGTATTGTATTGTATTGTATTTATTAACATTCCATGGTATTCATACATTGCTTTACAGCTAGAATATGGAACAAGTCAAAAAACTTAATGTATACTAATAATAAATCAGTAGCGGAAATTTTTCTGGTAATTTTCGAATTTCCAAAAATAATTGGTGTTAACATGTATAATTAACCATGCTGAAACCGAAAATAGCTTTTTTGAAATTTTTGTTTGTATGTCTGTCTGGATGTATGTTTGTTACCTTTTCACGTGATAATGGCTGAGCCAATTTATATGAAAATTGGAATATAAATTAAGTTCGTTGTAACTTAGATTTTAGGCTATATGGCATTCAAAATACTTTATTTAAAAGGAGGGGTTATAAGGGGGCTTGAATTAAATAAATCGAAATATCTCCCTTATTATTCATTTTCATGAAAAATATTGCATTACAAAAGTTTCTTTAAAAATAATTTCCGATAAGTTTTATTCCATGCAAAATTTTGATAGGACTGATATTTAATGAGATAAATGAGTTTCAAAATTACAATAACAATGCCATCTAAGGTGGTGTAATGAATTAAAAACAAATGACTTCGTCTGTAAGGGGCCTTAGACATCAACAATCGAAAGCTATTAATCATAGCCTACAGTGAATGTTTCTGTGTTTGTATGAAGTAATATCAGAAACTAAATTAACCGATTTGTATAATTATTTCACCATTGGAAAGTGTAGTTTCTCTAGATGGACATAATGCTATAATGTTATTACAGTAACGTCTGAGTAAATCGAGGACAGGTAAGATTAAAATAGCTTCTTATGCACAGAAAACTTGATAGGCTATTTTGTACATTCGTTTCCTGTATTTCCTAAAATAATTTTTATGACCAAATGAGTGGTCTCTGGATCAAAATGATCGCATTTTAATTTTTTAAATACAGTTTAAATTAAGTAACATAATAAACGATTTATCCTTGTATCAAACAAGAATGTTCCCTGGATCAAACGTCCTATTTTAATTATGTAATTACTTTATATTTATTTCTAACGGGTGCAGCAGAGCGCACGGGTACGGCTAATACTATTATAAAGTCTTAATTTATAGTCACAGTCTAGATGAAATATATACAGACGAGATTTACAATATAGTCTACTAGTACAACACAAAGTTTTAGTATCAATTTCATGAAGCGTTATTGAATGTCATGAATTCACCTACAGAATAGAAGGCGTGAGAAATTAGGTACTTCTTTAATTTGGCCCTAAATAATCTTATGTTTTGAGTTTCACTTTTTATATCGATAGGGAGGCTATTAAAAATTTTTACTGCCATATAACGCACTGCTTTTTGATAGCACGATAGACTTGCCGATGGAGTATGAAAGTCATTTTTTGACGTGTATTTATGCTATGAACTGTTGAATTAGTTACAAAGTTTTCACGATTACATACGAGGAAGATTATTAATGAAAAGATATACTGACAAGCCATGGGCATTATTTGTAGTTTTTTTTAAATAGTCCTACACGATTCCCTAGATTTGGCACCTACTATTATTCTATTTACTCTTTTTTGTAATAGAAATATACTGTTACTATCTGTGGAATTTCCCCAGAATATTATTCCAAAACTCGTTACCGAGTGGAAGTATGCAAAGTATATTGTTTTTAAGGTATTGATATTTACTATCTCTTGCATAGATCTAATAGCAAAACAAGCTGAATTTAGTTTGGGGGTAATTTCTTTAATATGATTTTTCCAATTTAACACATTATCGATTTTTAAGCCAAGAAATTTAGGGATCTATTGTTAATCATTGCGCTAGAAATTTGCGACGTTGAATTTGGACAGGATTTAAATTGAATTATGTTAGTTTTGTTACAATTTAATACCAATTTATTGCCTGAGAACCAGTCACATATTTTAAAGAGAATTTCCTTTGTTGAAGATTGGAATGTGTTGCAGTTATTGGCTGTAATTACTGTACTTGTGTCATCTGCAAATAATATGGGATGACCTAAATAATTAATAAGAATTTGGGATTAAATGTGCGTTGTGATTTCAGGAATGAAGCTGAGAGAGAAGATACGAGAGAGAATTGGAGAAAAGCAGAGCAAGAGAGGAGACAGAGTCATCTGGTAGCCTATACCGAAGATGCTTTTTCGTCTGATGTGGACAATATGGCGGCGATACACCCATTTATTATTACGTACAACAGGTGAATATTTCATCGTGTTTAGTACTTTATACTACTCGGGGTACGCAATTGTAAAATAAATTATGTTTGTTTGGTGTAGTTCTTCTGTAGAATTACCGATGTTAAAATAAAATTAGACAAACTTTGCACTATTCAGAAAAATCTTTCCGACGTTTCCGCCAAATTGTATCATATATTGAGTAGTTATCAAACTTTTTAGGTTTTTGTTGAATCTCATTTTTTCCCAGACATCAGCCTACAAATAAATCACTAAGTTGCGTTTCACTTCGGTAGAACTTCAGTAAGCTGAATACATAGGAAGAATCTGGCATGCGTAGAGGAAGTAATTGGCTGGAAGGTATAGAGGTGACTGCACAGTCTAGTGGCACAATCCCACGAGAAACTTTAAATGAACTTAAACAAATTTAAAATTTCTGATCCAACGATTGATGCCATACGATCTCATGTGTTAGAATCATCCTTAGCTATAATTAGTAATCATTTGTACGCAACAAACTTTTATTGCAAATGATTTCCTATATTTTCATATTATTTATCGTAATGTTTTCTTTTTCCTTTCAAATTGTCACGCAATTGGTTTTCATGATTATTCTTTATGAATTGATTAGTAGGCCGATCTATTCGAACCCTTATTTAGTGCGGCTTCTTTTATTAATAATTCAGTCACGAAGCTTGAGTTGTGAGGGTACTAGGAACAATAGACTGTGCTGGTACTGTTTCGCATTGTCTGTAATGAGGCGATATTAGCGATCCTAGTGGTCAGCAACTACCTATGGATGCTAAGAGGGATGAAGTTACAGGAGAATGGAGAAAGTTGGTCATCACAGTCTAGTATATACAGTCGCGAAGCTCAATAGGTAGTAAATATGCATCCACAGTCTGGATTTAATGTTCCTAATTATGTCAGGTGAAGAATACAATGCGTGCAGTTCTGTGTTGGTGGTATGGTTGTGAAACTTGGACTCTCACTTTGAGAGAGGAATATATGTTAAGGGTGTTTGAGAATAAGGTACTTAGGAAAATATTTGGGGCTAAGAGGGATGAAGTTACAGGAGAATGGAGAAAGTTACACAACGCAGAACTGCACGCATTGTATTCTTCACCTGACATAATTAGGAACATTAAATGCAGACGTTTGAGATGGGCAGGGCATGTAGCACGTATGGGCGAATCCAGAAATGCAAATAGAGTGTTAGTTGGGAGACAGGAAGGAAAAACCTTTGGGGTGACCGAGACGTAGATGGGAGGATAATATTCAAATGTATTTGAGGGAGGTGGGATATGATGATAGAGACTGGATTAATCTTGCTCAGGATAGGGACCAATGGCGGGCTTATGTGAGGGCGGCAATGAACCTCCGGGTTCCTTAAAAGCCAGTAAGTAAGTAATAATTGCAGTTTTCTGCATTAAAAATAATTTAAAAAAAAAATAGCAAGAAAAGAAAATCAATTTTTTGAAACTCCACGTGTGGGAAATTGTTTCAATTACATCAAATAATTGTCAAGCCATACAGGTCTGAATGGTTGTCGAATATTCTCTTTTCGGCAATTATGGTAGCAAGAATCAGTCTGCCATCTTTCCACAATACAGGTCCAGGGCAAATACATTACCACATTCACATTCGATGGTATTTGGGAAAAAGGGCTTATGCCACGAAATAAAGATTTGCAGAAAACAAACTAATTGTAACATATTATTATTATTATTATTATTAGTTACCATATTTGAAGTCAGCTGGCTACGGACTGAAAGGTCCGGGGTTCGATCCCAGGTGGTGACAGGATTTTTTCTCGTTGCCAAACTTTCAGAACGGCCCCGAGGTTCACTCAGCCTTCTATAAAATTGAGTACCGGGTCTTTCCCGGGGGTAAAAGGCGGTCAGAGCGTGGTGCCGACCACACCACCTCATTCTAGTGCCGAGGTCATGGAAAGCATGGGGCTCTACCTCCATGCCCCCCAAGTGCCTTCATGGCATGTTACGGGGATACCTTTACCTTTACCTTTTACCATATTTGAAGTAATGTAAGCATTGTAATTAGATTTCAAGTCATTAACAATAATTATACAAAAAAAATCATTTTTAAAAATGAAGTTTACGTCCTTTTACTGATATATTTTGTTACTTCTTTACAATATTGCATTGCCAGTTTAAGGCACATGAACTGTATTTACATACCAGGTTCTAGTCGAGTTTTACCCTAGATCATATACCCAGATAGCTCGCCCTTATAAGTTTTGACGGTAACAACTTTTGTCAAGTTTACTATGCTGCCATCTAGTTGCTGCATAAGGAGTCACGTCATAACTCCCATTTGAATTGCATTAGCGACTGTACTGCCATCTCGTGTTCGTTTACGGCGGACGGGTGGCGATCCTGGCGGTTGTTCTCTTCAAAGTGCTGCCGATTTTAACATAGGATTGAGCCATCTGTTACATATATGATATAGGGTTTTACATATCCTATAAGAAAACGAAGTTCAGTGTCGACACCTTCACATCGAAAATAAGGATGAAATTGGCTGTGTACAAGGGGTGGGGCAGAGAATTGCGGACAGGCGAGATCGCTCCTTCGAAATGGTTGGGGTAGGTGGCAGGGAGTGTGAAACACATAATTTTCGTGAGTTTTCTTAAGGATTTCACAGAAAAGCGATTTTTCTTAAAGACGAATCAGTGAGAATTTAGTGGGAAGAAATTAGGTCTACTGGTGTTTGTGGATGTCTGATGTTGTTAAAAGGATGTTAAAATGCAACAGATATAATAATAATAATAATAATAATAATAATAATAATCCGTGGCGCTACAGTCTGTGAAGGGCCTAGACCAACTAGCCGGCTGCTGGTCTCACGCCCACATGCCGAAGCAGAGGTGGACGATCATCCAACCAGAATGGAGGTATCGTGCGGTTAGCACGATGATCCCCCCAGCCGTTATAGCTGGTATTCGCAACCGGATTTCGCTACCTATCGTAGCTCCCCAAGTGCATCACGATGCTGGGTGAGCACCGGTCCCATACACTGGCCGAAATTTCATGAGAAAATTTCATCCCCCTTGAGGATTCCATAACGCGAGTCCTAGGCAGGATGCCTGAGACTGCGACGCCACGGCGTGGGACCAACAGATATAATATCAGGAAATAAAAATTTTAAAATATTCAAAATCCATATTAGGCCTACTATTTTAACAATTCATGATTTCGAATCTAGCATTTTGAATTTTGGGGTTCTTGATTCTGGAATATGAACAAATTCCGTCCAGTAGTATAAATCGCTGTACATAGACTAGTAGTCAAACCACTAGGCGTAGATTTCATAGGCATCATCCCCTGATGTGTCAGTTTACTATTGCCGTACTAATATTATTAGTTTAGACTGGACTTGTTCAGAATCTAACTAAGAACCCTGAATATTTAAGTAAAAAAGTCGACCTTATTTAGCTGTGTAATGTACAACCCTGTTGTGCCGTTATCACAATATATGTACTGTCTAATGATTTCTTCCTTATTGACAAATTCTATAGGATTGTCCACCCCTTAATACGTTACTGTTGTTGTCATCCGTGTTATGTTGCTGCAGCTGTAAAACCCGAACTTGTACGGATGGAAGTCGAATGTGGAAAATTTCAATTTTTAAAATTAATAAAGTTCTTGGTTTCTTTCTGATTGAAAAGGTCCAGTACGAAAGCAAATGATTGCAGGTATGAAACAAATGTGTTAAAAATTAATTTTCACGAAGAAAACATTCACTTGCATCAAATTGTAAACCTTTTCACTTACTTACTTACTGGTTTTTAAGGAAACCGGAGGTTCATTGCCGCCCTCACATAAGCCCACCATCGGTCCCTATCCTGAGCAAGATTAATCCAGTCTCTACCATCATATCCCACCTCCCTCAAATCCATTTTAATATTATCCTCCCATCTACGTCTCGGCCTCCTCAAAGGTCTTTTCCCTCTGGCCTCCCAACTAACACTCTATGTGCATTTCTGGATTCGCTCATACGTGCTACATGCCCTGCCCATCTCAAACGTCTGGATTTAATGTTCCTAATTATGTCAGGTGAAGAATACAATGCGTGCAACTCTGCGTTGTGTAACTTTCTCCATTCTCCTGTAACTTCATCCCTCTTAGCCCCAAATATTTTCCTAAGCACCTTATTCTCAAACACCCTTAATCTCTGTTCCTCTCTCAAAGTGAGAGTCCAAGTTTCACAACCATACAGAACAACCGGTAATATAACTGTTTTATAAATCCTAACTTTCAGATTTTTTGACAGCAGACTGGATGATAAAAGCTTCTCAACCGAATAATAACAGGCATTTCCCATATTCATTCTGTGTTTAATTTCCTCCCGAGTGTCATTTATATTTGTTACTGTTGCTCCAAGATATTTGAACTTCTCCACATCTTCAAAGATAATCTCCAATTTTTATATTTCCATTTCGTACAATATTCTGGTCACGAGACATAATCATATACTTTGTCTTTTCGGGATTTACTTCCAAACCTATCTCTTTACTTGCTTCCAGTAAAATTCCCGTGTTTTCCCTAATCGTTTGTGGATTTTCTCCTAACATATTCACGTCATCCGCATAGACAAGCAGCTGATGTAACCCGTTCAATTCCAAACCCTCTCTGTTATCCTGGACTTTCCTAATGGCATACTCTAGAGCAAAGTTAAAAAGTAAAGGTGATAGTGCATCTCCATTATAAATCATCATTATGTTAAATACTCATATATTTGTTACAGCGCTGACAGCAATCTGAAAAGAAAGCAAGATCGCCTTCCTTCTCATTGGTTGAATTGCTCCCAACATCAGCTGAACTGGCCATCACTGAGGAGTTCCGAAGGCTGGCATCTGTTAGTCCAACGTACAGCGTGAATGAAGATGGTTGCTATGTTTCCACGAGGTAAGTGAAGCCTTGAGGGTTTTAGGCTTTAGCAATGTTTAATTCATTCATACATAGTGTTTTGTCTTTAACTGCAAACCCAGCTTCCTCGAATCTCTCCTGTTTTCTGCCTTCCATGTTTATTATTGATGTTTAATTCATACAATACTAAGAAAACCCGAAGATATTTTGCAATAATTTTGTAATTTATATTTGCACAAAAATTAATGCGAAACGAAGTTTAAAGTTTGATTTAACTCCAGATTAAATAGATAAACACGGCAATAAATTTAACTTTTCTCGTGCAGTGATTTGCTGAACTTGGATTCCTGATCTGCACAAATTAAGAAACTGAAATTCGGAGAACAAAATTATTATTAGCGATTCTTCAGCACTTGAAATTCCAACTTAAATTTTTCTAAATTCTGCATTGCGGAAATATGTGACAGGTTAGATTAGGTTAGTTTAGGCTTGTGATATGCCTTGCATATACGAATCCAGAAAACTTCAGAATACGTATTCCTATCTGTGACAGGTTAGGTTACGTTAGTTGCTTACACTTTTGATCTGCCTTGCATATATACGAATCTGTGACAGGTTAGGTTAGGTTAGGCTTTCGGTATGCCTTGCATATACCAAATAAAGTGAATTTTTTTTTTTTTTTTTTTTTTTTTTTGTGTGTTATATTTTGAAGTGTTCTACTACTTCATTTCATTTCACATGTTAAGTAATCACTTTTAGGTTACATACACTTATCAATTTTTTCTAATTTTTACCCATTTTCTGATACGTTTTCAAGTCAGTCTACACTTATTTCATTAAAAATGCTGCAGTATGGCTTGCTATAAAATCCCGAAATTATTTTACAATCTATTGAGATGCAATTTAGAAAACAATTCACATTTAAGTGATATTAAATATCATTAACTAAGTTTAAATGTATTGAAAAAAATTATATTTTACTACAAATATTTCATGTTACAGGATGTTGTCATACATTTTCGATATGAGAACACATTTTTATAGACATTTATTGCAACAATCTTATTAATGATATTGTTGTAACATCAATCAACACAAACTAATCGAAGTCACGTAATTCTACAGAAGAACTACACCAGGGAAAAATAATTCTTTCTTTAAAATTTGCTTAATACAAATAGTGTAGAGTACAAAACACATGGTTTTACTTTCCGGCACCCAATACGTTCCACAGAATAACCTAGAACTATTCCCCTGTTGAATGTAACAATGAATTCCTGTATTATAAATAATTGATTAAATGGCGATCTTACGCGTGTTAATTATGTAAGCATGTGTGGCTTACAGCTGTTTCGGTGCTATTCGACACCATCCTCAGACCCTACTAGATCTCGGCGCTATCTCAACTTCACTGCCTGTTGTGTGGGTGCGTTCGTGTGAGGAAGAGTTGTGTCAAATAGTGTGTGTGTACTGAAATTGATCTGTGTGTTGAGAATTTGATCAGGGTGTGTTTTAGTGTGTCTGTATATTTCATATTGTTCTAGTGTTTTGAGTTTTTGGTTCTTGGGTTGTATGTGTAGGATTTCCATGTCTGTATTTATGTTATTGTATGTGTGGTTAGCATTAGTTATGTGTTCGGCATATGTAGATGTATTGTGTCCTCTGGTTATTGCTTTAATGTGTTCTTTGTATCGAGTTTGGAATGATCTGCCTGTCTGTCCAATGTAGAAACTGTCGCAACTATTACATGTGAGTTTGTATACGCCTGTGTGGTCGTATTTATTTGTTTGTGTGTTGAGATGTCTTTGTAGTGTGTTTTCTGTTCTGTGTGTTATGTTGTATTTCTGTTCTCTGAATGAGGATGCGATCTTGTGTGTGTTTTTGTTTTCGTATGTTAGTGTGATGTATTTCTTGTGTTTGTGTTGTGTTTTGTGTGTTTTTGTGTTTGTTGAGTTTTTGTTTTGCCTTCCATATGATGTTGTCTATTATGTTTGGGTTGTAACCATTTTCTTGTGCTATGTATTTGATTGTGTTCACTTCTTCATTGTAGTGTTGTTGGCTCATGGGTATGTTGAGTAGTCTGTGTACCATTGTCTGAATGCAGCATGTTTGTGTTGTGTGGGGTGGTTAGATGTGTTGTGTATGTGTGTTGTTGTTGTTGGGTTTTCTGTATATTTTGAAGGTGTGTTTGTTGTCAACTTTTGTTATGGTGATGTCTAGGACATTTTTTGGAGTTGTTGTTTTCAAGTTCCAGTGTGTATTGGAGTTTTGGGTGTATTTAGTTTATGTATTGGTGTAGTTTGTGTATTTGTCGTTTGTTTTCTTTGTATAGTATAAGTATGTCGTCTACGTATCTGTGCCAGTATATTATGTTGTCTGCATACTTGTTGTGTTAATTGTTGAGTATGTATGTTTGTTCTATGTTGTGTAAAAATATCTCTGCTAGTACAGAGATGTGAAAATTATTAGAATAATCTTAATTTTAAAGGTTTTTTAATAGTTCCTTCACAAATATTAATTTAATTGATGAATATTGGTATATATTACTATACTGATGTAGGATATATTTACTACTAACAATGCCGGAAAGCATTGTTGTACATTGGTATTTTTATTAATTTACAATTGTTATGGGAATTCAGAAATTATTATATTATGTTGGCGGAATTGGAAACATAAAAAATTATATGCACAAAACAGATGTATAAATTCATTTAAAACTTCACAACAATGTAAACGCAAAGAACAATTTGTTTAAAGCATTTCTTAATTAAGTTTTGATGTTTCCAATTCCGCCAACATAATATAATAATTTCTGAATTCCCATAACAATTGTAAAATAAGAAAATACCAATGTACAACAATGCTTTCCGGCATTGTTAGTAGTAAATATTGTGAATTTATTTCAACTCAACAATAGGATTTTATTCTTCCAACAATAATTCCTGTCTACAATTCACCTTAAATGCTCTCGTCAACAATAGGATTTTCACTCAACACAGTATTCGTTATAGCACTCCACTGACGGCAATGACAATTTACTTGGACTATTACGAACAACAATGAACTGTTAATCTTAACTAATATTTACAAAGCACTATTTACAAATCAGAACTGTCAGTTTTCAGTCCACAGTTCTTCTAGCTCAGTCACTCGAGTTCACGGTATCTCGAACCACAGACCTTCAGAGACAGTTCACTGTACTCAAACTCAGGTCCCTCCAACTGCGGTCCACTGCACTCGAACTCAGGTCCCTCCAACTGCGGTCCACTGCACTCGAACTCAGGTCCCTCCAACTGTGGTCCACTGCACTCGAACTCAGGCCTTCAGATGCTGACACAGTTGCGGACGCACACTCGAGTCGAACTCCGGTACACAAGACTGGCTTGCTTACTCTGGCTTACTCACTGACTGAATAAACTGAAAACTGCCCGAGTTCGCTGGCATTTCTTCTTTTATAGCACAGCGACGTAGCCTGGAAAGTTCGAATTCCCGATTTTTCCACTTCGACGGACTTCTCGAAGAGTCGGGAGAGTCCGTCCCCCCTTCACTCCGCACGCAGCAGTTGCGCGCGCGCACACTCCCTCACCGCGTAGGCCCTTTCCCCTCTCTTCTCTCCGCTGCGCGCCGTCCCTCAGTGCTCCGTGGAGCCCGCGCGATCTTCTCTCTTGCGGGACGCTGGTCGTGAGTTCGAATCTCACGTCGCTGTCACAATATATCCTACATCAGTATAGTAATATATACCAATATGCATCAATTAAATGAATATTTGTGAAGGAACTATTAAAAAACCTTTAAAATTAAGATTATTCTAATAATTTTCACACCTCTGTATGCTGGATATGGGTGATCCCATTGGCAATCCTTCTGTTTGGGTGTAGTATTTGTTGTTGTGTGTGAGATAGTTTTGCTTTGTTATGATGTCTGTGATTTTGATGATTTCTTCGAACACACCCACACAACAGGCAGCGAAGTTGAGATGACACCGAGACACAGAAGGCTCTGAGGATGGTGTCAAGTAGCACCGTAACAGCTGTAAGCCGCACATGCTTACAAAATTAACATGAGTAGGATCGCCATTTAATCAATTATTTATATTCAAGTGTTAAAAGTAATGTACGAAAGATTCAACATGCTGTATTATCCTCCACATGATTGGATGAATTTTTTCCTTGCTGGTGCGGTCGAGGCCCACAAAAGAGTAATATAACGGTCCCAACCCATAATTCACCTCTGTTACGTCATTCATAAATACTGTGGAGCAAAGTTAAATACTTACAGAGTGGCACACGAAATGTCACACTATTTAATTATCTCATTAAAATTTTAATATTGTAGTTTCGATGTTTCTAACTGAGCTAGTAGATGCCGAAATTCATGGAAAATCCTAGCAAATTCTAATTATTAATCTATACTAATAATAAATCTGTAGCCGAAATTTTTCTGGTAATTTTCGATTTTCCAAAAATAATTGGTCCTAACATATATAATTAAACACCCTGAAACCGAAAATCGCTTTTTTGAAATTTTTGTTTGTATGTCTGTCTGTCTGTATGTTTGGTACCTTTTCACGTGATAATGGCTGAACCGATTTCGATGAAAATTGGAATATAAATTAAGTTCGTTGTAACTCAGATTATAGGCTATATGGCATTCAAAATACGTTACTTAAAAGGGGGGTTATAAGGGGGGCCTGAATTAAATAAATCGAAATATCTCGCTTATTATTGATTTTTGTGAAATATGTTACATAACAAAAGTTTCTTTGAAAATGATTTCTGATAAGTTTTATTCTCGGAAAAATTTTGATAGGACTGATATTTAATGAGATAAATGAGTTTTAAAATTAAAATAACTGCCATCTAAGGCGGTGTATTGAAATAAAAAACAAATGACTTCCTCTATAAGGGGCCTTGGACAACAACAATCGAAAGCTATGAATCATAGCCTACAGAGAATGTTTCTGTGTTTGTATGAAGTAATATCGGAAGCTAAATTAACCGATTTGTATAATTAATTATTATTTCACCATTGGAAAGTGTAGTTTCTCTAGATGGACATAATGCTATAATGTTATTACAGTAACTTGTGAGTGAATTGAGGACAGGTAAGATTAAAATAGCTTCTTATGCACAAACAACTTGGTAGGTTATTCTGTATATTCATTTCCTGTATTTCTTAAAATAATGTTTATGAACATATTCATTTTTATCTCAGAGAATTAACGAACAACGAGAGTGTATTGATTTAGTATGCAGTAATAGTACGTTAGCTTAGCAATCCATTATTTTATAATTCAAATTTTAACTATGCTCAATTGAATCGTGTTAGAATACATAAAATATATATGCAATAAATGCAATGCAAAAAAATTGGGTAATGAGCCAAGCAGATTATGTTGCGCTGTTGTAAAAGTTGTTCCTCCTGAGATTCAAGAGCTCCCACAACAAATTAAAAACTTTCTGATTCGAGTACATCCGTCATCAACACACTTTTTCATAATATAATATAATATAAACATAATAATAAATCTGTAGCCAAAATTTTTCTGTTAATTTTCGCTTTTCCAAAAATAATTGGTAATAACAATTAAGAAACATGCTAAAGGAATTGTCATTGCACCAAATGAGTGTCTCTGGACTAAAATGATCGCATTTTAATATTTTAAATACAATTTAAATTAAGTAACATATTAAACGATTTATCCTTCTATCAAACACGAATGTTCCCTGGATCAAACGTCCTATTTTAATTATGTAATTACTTTATATTTATTTCTAACGGGTGCAGCGGAGCGCACGGGTACGGCTAGTTCTTTATAATTTTGTAAAGCTTTAATACAAATCAATACGTGTTATGTGTAAAATAAATAGTATGCCATTTCGTGTGCCACCCTGTACATGATGTGTGTCAGCAGCAAATGCCTTGTTAGCTGGATGGCTAACGTATCAGACTGTAGTTTCAGAGCACGGTGGATCAAGACTACCTCAGGTAAATAATTAATAATAAACATTTGAGATGAAATATGCGTTGTGAATATAGCTAAGAGAGAAGATACGACAAAGAATTGGGGAAAGTAGAGCAAGAGAGAGGACACAGTCGTCTGGTAATTAAATTTCTGTATATCGAAATTGCTTCTTCGTCTGATTTGGACAATGTGGCACCCATCATTATTACCTACAACTGGTAAATAGTTCTCTTGCAAGCACCAGAAAGTAAAGCCAATACCCTTTGTACTATTTATAGTATAGGCAATTTTAAAAGAAAATGCTTTTTTGGTGTAGTTCTTCTGTAGAATTACTGATGTTAAAATAAAATTACAGAAAATCTTTGCACTATTTAGAGATATCTTTCCTAAATTTTTCAACACACTGTATCATGTACTTTAGCAGTTATGAAACGTTTTTAGTGTTTTGTTTGAATGTGCATTATTGTCACTCAAACATTACAAATAAATCAGTAAGTTAGAATTGACCAGTGCTTCGCTTCGATTAGCTACTGGTAGAAGGTGAATACATAGGAAGGTGTGTGTACGGTGTAAGTTTCAGTAATAAAATTGGTGGTAGTGGTAGAGGGAGCTGCTGAAAATGAATGTGTTTCTCCTGTCTATAGTAGTTGCATTCAACAAAATGAATATGATGAAACTCGAATTAAATGATGTGGGAAATTGTTCTAATTATATCAAATAAATATTACAGGCGAATATTCTCTTTTTTGGATAATTATGTAGCAAGAACCGGTCTACCATTTCCTCAGTAGAGGTCCAGTGCACATAAATTACAAGTTTTGTATTCGATGGTGTTTAAGTGAAGGTTTTTGTCATTCATGAGACACTACCAGAATTTTCTCACGAATTCATTCCTGTAATCAGATTTCATGTAATGCAGACATGGGCATCAGTAGTACATGTTGAATGGAATCGAACGCAAGGACGTGATCTCCCTCCCTCCGCACCCCTAGCTCGGGTACCTGTCCGACCGGTTGAAGCACTGGCGGTCAGCGGTGGATTTCACTAAAAAAAATGTCGCCCACTAAGGAAGCTCCTGAAGTAAATAAAGACCAAAAATATTATTTCCACAAAGAATGGGAAAATGAATTCTTTTGTTGCGAAGAAGAGGAAAGCGTTAGGTGCTTATTATGCTACAAAATTTTACTAGCACGTTGAGCGACATTATGAAAAGACTCGTTTTAATGGAACAAATTTTTTTTATTTTATTTTTTATAATAATAGTAGTCCACACCTGTAGAGTAACGGTTAGCGTATCTGGCCGCGAAACCCCAAGTGCAAGTGCACAAATATGGCTGGTTTACATATATATAAGCTTAAACAACTTTGGAAAGTGAAATATTCACATCTTCAGAGTTTTGTTATGAAAATTGCTTCTATGTTTGGCTCAACCTTTATTTGTGAACAGTTTTTTTTCTCATTGTAAAATCCAAATCAAGATCACGCATTTGAGACGAAAATTTATTCTATCAGCTCACAATTGCAATGTCTGACATAACTCCAAATTTTGAAACACTTGCTGATTTACGTGACGAAGAAGAATAAACGAATCCTTTCTTTTAAGGACATGAGTCAATTGACGTAAATTGACAAAAACAACAAAGAACTACAGTAAGAAGTTTAAAAAATAGCCTAATTGTTGTTTTTCTGTTTCTTAGTAATGTGCTTGATATTTTGTTAAGAATCTATTTTTCCTTAGTTTCTTAATTATATTTTGAAAGGATGCAAATTAGTGACTGATGTCCTTTCAAAACAAATAGGTTCAGATTATGGCATTACTTTTTAACTGTTATGGAATTGTACGTTTTATATCATTTTATAAGGTTTTTACAGTAATTGTTTAAATTAGAAATACAGTTATGTTTCAGCTTTTTGTAAAATAGTTTGTATTTGTTTTGGAAAGTTTGTTTTCTTTCATTGTCATTATTCATAAAAATAACATTTGTAGAAAACTGTGTATCTTCTTGTCCTGCGTAATTACTTAACGTTCCGTGTTTCAATACTTCACGCGATCCACCACTGAGTATTACTTTCACAGGTGATGCGTGTTGCAGCAATCAGAGTAGTACGGCGCATCTCTTTAAATGCCCACATCTGATCTAATGTTACGGTTTACGCGTTAATGCCATCTAAAGTTTACACTAAATGACGTGTTCAATATGCCGTCCGTCTTGTTGAATGCATAACTCCAGCTAGCACATTCTCGCACAAGCACGTCTGCTGAGATACCGCTCTAATTCTTTATTGCAGATGAACATCACGAATTTTCTCTACATACAGGGGAACTTTGGATGTCAATAACGCCTGAACGGTAGCAGATAGCTGAAATCTGGGTACAGGAATGAATTCGTGGGAAAATTATGGTAGTGTTTGATGTATCATAAGACCCTTTCCCACTTAAAAACAGACGTCAATTCAAAATGGCGGATTTCAAGATGGCGGCCATATGTGTGAAATGCCACAAAAGGTGGGCCGAAATACCCAATTTATATTAGTGTACTGAAACGTTTAATATTTAAACTCTTGAAATAATAGGTTGTAATGAGACTTTTCCACCACCTGGTATCTATATATAATTTGAACTGGTAATGGAAATTACGGGAAAACGGCTGAACGGATTTTAATAAATGACCCCTCATTTTGAAGCTTCGAACCCAAAGTTTTTCAGAAAAATAGTAGTTTTCAGTGAAATGTCAATTTTTCAACATAATTTTCCTATTTTCCAAAATCCATCTGCCGTCAGTTTTGAGAACTAGCTAATCGCATTTCAGATAAAACAAAACACACACTACAGTAAACAATATTACACGAAGCCCATGATCTGCAAGAATGCTGACATATTTAGAGCTCAAATTAAATTGGTTATTAAATACTTAACTTACTGAAAATAATTTACAGGTTCGATTCTGTGGTGTGTAATTTTTTGGGTACAGCTGTGTATTGGATATTAAAATCTACAAAACTTGAGGTGGTTTGATGACATTATTACCATTAGAAATGAAATATTATTGTAGTTAATGCCATGATGTAACTATTTTTCATTAATTATACATATTAATGCTATATTGATGAAATGAAAGTGAAACGTTTTGGGTTATATAAGTAGATGTAGAGAATAACTTAAATTAGATTTTGATTTCTATATTTTACTGAGTGGCGGCTATATAGTATATATAGTATATGTTACTGAAAGCTATAAAACTTAAGTAAGATAATAATATTATTAAAAATCAAATATTTTTATAGTTATTAATCAAGTGGGGTTGGGTCTTTTTCATATATTTAATGGCGGTGTGGTGTAGATATTTATATGCGTGGTTCTCTTCAGTATCGGCTCGAGAGAGAGTATCTTTCATTATTATGGAAGCAAATAACTTTCAAAATGTCTGGTATTCTTCATTGAAAATAAATCTGAAAAATGTTTATTTGAACGTCTAATGAACTTAGTTTGCAGCATTTGCTGCACAAGCCACTAGTTTAGATATAAACTAATATATTAAAAGTTAATTTTTGACAAAGGAAACATTCATTTGCATTGAATTATAAATCTTTATTATGTGAAATATACATTTTTTTTTTTTTTTTCCAGTTCTGACAGCAATTTGAAAACAAAACAAGATCGCCTTTCTTCTCATCATCAGCTCACCGTTCTTCTCAACATCAGCTCGCCTGGCCTGCACTGAGTTCCGAAGGCTGGTGTCTATTAGTCGAACGTACAGCGTGAATGAAGATGGTTGGTGCTATTTCCATAAGGTAAGTGAAGCCTTGAGGTTTTTATACTCTTGTTTAATATTGATGTTTAATTCATGCAGAATCCGAAGAATATGTGAACATATTTTGAAGTAGCTTTATAATATTTATGTTTGCATGAAAACTAATACAAAAGGTAGTTTAAAGTTCGGCTTAAGTTCAGACTAAGTAGATAACACTTCAGTAAGTGTGACTTTTTTCGCAGTGATTTCCTGAACTTGCATTTCTGAATTGAACGAATGAAGAAATTAAAATTGGGACAACAAAATTATTAACGATGAGAATAAATTATGGGTATTCTGTAGCACACGACATAGATGCAGTTATTCATAGTAGAGAATAGTAATATACGTTACAAGAGCGGTATGTTGACGTTTTCATGGTCGAGGAAAAGATTGAAAAAGCGAAACGTAGTTGAGCTTTTTTAATTTCCGAGCACATGAAAACAAACATACCGCTCGTGTATCGTACATTATTTTGTGCGAAGATCGTTTATTACATACCTGAAAGAGGAATTTCTAATTAGTTGCAATGAAATCTCCATCTTGGTTTCTGTTGAATGACGGCAACTTTTAAAAACAAAAATATCTATCTTCAACATTGTTGCTATAAAATGTTTCCTGTGTTTACTATACTCCAGCAGACCGTGATATACGTCTGTCTTTTTTTTCCCCAGTCTATAAATGCGAACTTAAAACAAACGGTAAGGTTATGTAATGATTTATTTTTCATTTTAATATTTTAACAATATTATTTATATAACATATTGTAGTAATAACATCGGCATCTGGAATCTTGTTGATTTTTTCACGACTTCCTTAATGTTACTTGTATCAGGAATGCAGTAAGTTTCGTGGAGTAGTAGACTTTACTTAAGTTTTGCAAATATTTAAAAACAATAATTAACATTGCAATTTAGGTGAAATTGCAGTGGTAAGTTTCCAATTTAT
This sequence comes from Periplaneta americana, assembly GCF_040183065.1. Lineage (NCBI taxonomy): Eukaryota > Metazoa > Arthropoda > Insecta > Blattodea > Blattidae > Periplaneta > Periplaneta americana. The sequence goes on from NC_091118.1 coordinate 3,122,319, forward strand.
AATTATTACTATGTTAAACGTCTCTAAAAATAATATGTTAAAAGCCTAAAGCAGTAAAATGAATGTCGTGCTTAAGCGGTAAGAAGAGGGAAATTGTTATGTGTGTTAGGTTGGGAATACTGAATGTGGTATTTCACACTTACCGCGTATTGGTTCTGTGCGGAAAACAAGCAAATACGCACGATCTCGCATAAAAGTCATACAAATATTTAAATGGAACTTAAATATCGTCCCAATTGCAGGTTTCGGCCCAAATAAATTGTAATATTAGAGATTATTTTATAACCTATACTTTAGAATGTCTGATTTGATGAAGTTGAACTCTTTCCAATTCATAGCATCTGAAGTGCTACTTACGTGATGAAATAAGTTGAACTTTATCAAGGCAAACT